>NC_092823.1:38619426-38967926 GCF_023375885.2 Dermacentor andersoni | reverse complement strand
GCTAGTGGACGAGATAGGAGTTCCTATATTTTCTGTCTCAGAAATGTGACTGTAGCATATGGAGTGTAATGTAATTAAATTGTGACCTGACAGGTTAAAATGCTGTGCGACTGCTTTCGGAAGTTTCTTGGCAGTGGCCGCATGATTTTTGTTTAATATAATGTTGACTGGATCTCCTGTTTTGCCGACACAGTGTTTGTATTCAAGCATATAAACAAAGCAGGGGGTAAAGTTAATCATGGCTAGTGGCAATGCGTGTGTCTCAGTGAAAAGTGTACAGCTCCTGATACTTGCGCGTGCTTGTGGATAGGGCAAGGGGCCTTCTGTCAAGTAATAGTGCACCGTTTTTTACAGATGCAATGGATGCGTCAGGATGACCACAGATTTTTCTACAAGTTCTTTCGCATGACAACGCAGCTCTTTGACAAGCTATTGAGCTTTGTAGCAGCGGACCTCACACGGCAGCACCACATTCGGGAAACCCCTGGAGCCTGGAGGATGACTTGTTATAACGTTGAGGTTTGTAAAGGCTAGTTGCCCCTACATTATAATAATGTGCGACTGGAGGAATGCAAAAGAACACCGTTTATTTGTCATTTAATGTATCATTTATTTTATTTATCGACATAATACTGCCCGCCGCCTTTTGGCAGCCAAAGCAGGGAGGGGTCCCAAAATAATTAAGCAAAACAAAAGAAAGAACGAAGCAACTGACACTGAGCATGCATAAAAAATTCTACTACATAATCTAGTTCATTATACACAACTAAATATTTATTAACTCATAAAAACACAAAGGATGGGACACAAAACACTGATACAAAACAAGAGAAATAGTAATGAAGCTAATGACAATACGCGTGAAAAAATATCCATGAAAAAAAAATTATCGCATGATCACAGAGACTGAAAGCTTGCACTTAGTGCATCATCAGTGTAGCAGTTCTGGCTAAATTATTCGAAAAACTTTGCCATCGAGTGGCATCGCACGAAAGCTGCCTCAGCGCTTTTCATCATCAGCCTGATTACGCCCACTGCAGGGCAAAGGCCTCTCCCATACTCCTCCAACTACCCCGGTCATGTACTAATTGTGGCCATGTTGACCCTCCAAACTTCCTAATCTCATCTGCCCACCTAACTTTCTGTCGCCCCCTGCTACGCTTCCCTTCCCTCGGAATCCAGTCGGTAACCCTTAATGACCATCGGTTATCTTCCCTCCTCATTACATGTCCTGCCCATGCCCATTTCTTTTTCTTGATTTCAACTAAGATGTCATTAACGCGCGTTTGTTCCCTCACCCAATCTGCTCTTTTCTTATCCCTTAACGTTACACCTATCATTCTTCTTTCCATAGCTCGTTGCGTCGTCCTCAATTTAAGTAGAACCCTTTTCGTAAGCCTCCAGGTTTCTGCCCCGTACGTGAGTACTGGTAAGACACAGCTGTTATACACTTTTCTCTTGAGGGATAATGGCAACCTGCTGTTCATGATCTGCGAATGCCTGCCAAACGCACCCCAGCCCATTCTTATTCTTCTGATTATTTCACTCTCATGATCTGGATCAGCAGTCACTAACTGTCCTAAGTAGATGTATTCTCTTACCACTTCCAGTGCCTCGCTACCTATCGTAAACTGCTGTTCCCTTCCAAGACTGTTAAACATTACTTTAGTTTTCTGCAGATTCATTTTTAGTCCCACCCTTCTGCTCTGCCTCTCCAGATCAGTGAGCATGCATTGCAGTTGGTCCCCTGAGTTACTAAGCAAAGCAATATCATCAGCGAAGCGCAAGTTACTAAGGTATTCTCCATTTACTCTTATCCCCAATTCTTCCCAATCCAGGTCTCTGAATACCTCCTGTAAACACGCTGTGAATAGCATTGGAGAGATCGTATCTCCCTGCCTGACGCCTTTCTTTATTGGGATTTTGTTGCTTTCTTTATGGAGGAGTACAGTGGCTGTGGAACCGCTATAGATATCTTTCAGTATTTTTACATACGGCTCGTCTACACCCTGATTCCGCAATGCCTCCATGACTGCTGAGGTTTCGACTGAATCAAACGCTTTCTCGTAATCAATGAAAGCTATATATAATGGTTGGTTATATTCCGCACCTTGTGCAACTTGTAAAACATGCTCTCAGGAATGCTTGCACATGTAGCATTAAATAAATGTGGTAGCTAACCTACAGAAAAGAATTTTGATCGTATGTAACCCAAGAAGGGCCCCCACAGCCATGGAAATCATTGTCAAAAACGTCTTGCCATCATAATTAATGAGCAAAACAACAATTGAGACATGGGTACTATTTTTTTTTCCAACTGGCATTCGACCTACTTGGCATCCGGGCAAGACATGAAAGACGTTGCCTTTGCTTACCGCGTGGGGATTGTGACGGCTAGACTCTGCAATGGTGTGTAAGTCGTATTGTGACGATCGTGTCTGCAAAGTATTAAACCGCTGCACAGCACGACAGCAGCAGAAATTTCTTACTTTTTTTAAGCTTACGAATTTTCTAAAGCTCACATGCTCTTCACTGCTCCTGTCAGGTAACCCTGCTTCCTTCCAGAGAAGCAAAGTCATATCTACAAATGCCTCATTTACGCATTGCCTTCAATGTAGCTGATTACGTACAAAGACGTTGGCCAAACATCCAATGCAGAACATGCTAGACCAACTCTGTAAGTGAGCCATGCAACACAATAAAAGAACAAGAAATGTCGCTTGCGGTTGTCTATATTGGCAGTGAACATCACCTCCTGGCAAGGTGGTGGTAAGAGTTCTCACTTTCTGCTATCTCTTCTAACAATAAAACAGTTTGAAAAATGCTTGCGGTGCTAGAACGCCCCGAGACAATGCTTCACAACTTGCAGCACATAACCGAAATTTCCTATGGGGATTGGTTGAAGCTCCAGTAGATTTATTTTTCCTTACAGGCACGTACAGACACCCATAGATACATGCACAAACTCTACATGCACACGTGATGAACTCAAAAACGTTCATTGCTGCAATACACGTTCAATGAGTAAGGACAGGTGAAAGCGATGAACACCTGTCTTGTAACAACAAACCTATAGTTGTAATTCAGTGCTTGTTTCTTTCTCATAGGTGTGTTGCTAAAACATGTTCACGCATCTCTACAGCAGCAATGGCCTATCAACCAGGCCCACAGATACCAACTTTATGAAATTCTTAAATAATTACGCACAAAAATACAAATACAACACAATATAAAATGAACAAACAAGAACAACTGAGGGGCTTTGATATGACACCAACAGTCAAGGAAATATAGAGCCATAGCATAGCATAGCAAGCATAGCGGAAAACAACTGTAGTTTTATTTCTAATGTCGAGGTCACAAGGAGAAGGGAAATGAAAATGAACAAAATATCACTTGCTACTGGTGGGAGCTAAACCCGAAACAAGTTGACCTGCAGTGGAGGCCATTCCACCATCAATTTCCTATCATGTTTACGTGTACTAGATTAGGCTTTCAGAGTGTTGTTGCGCAAGCAGCACTGGCTAACACTACCAGAAAGAGATGTAGTACATGCACATATATGCCCAAGAAAGTTTGCAGAGGGACAGCCATTGCTGCAGCTCTATTGGTAAAGCAATGCAAGCATAATTCAAAGTTTAATGGTTCGTCTCCCATCCATTGGAAGTTATTTTTCGTCCAATTTCATTTTCCTTCTTATTTTTCCATTTCAATATAAAGTAATGAAATTCCTCAATGATATCCTTTATTTCATTGTCACGTGGCTTTTTTATAGAAAAGGTATACATAAAAAACATCAACCTTTGAATTACTTTACTACTTGCATCAATTTAATTTTCATACCGAGATGCTTATCCTCACTGACCTTCCTCATCTGTTTGAGCAGAGAGACAGCAAAAGTTCGAGGTCGTCCTGTGGTTCTCATCTTTTGATTGCACTTGAAACATTGCCTAATTCCTCCAATATTAACTGACTCTCATCTTTCTTTTTCTTTATCCTCCCTCTTGACGTTGTCGCTTCAGAAGCAATGCTTCCCAACGTGTCCAGCTTGTCAATGCCTGCTCAAGCCAGCGATGCTTGTGACAGCGGCCTGCTGTGGTGTGCCTCGGAAGCCTCAGTAACCAGCACTTCTTGAAGCACCGGTGATTCAAGACATTCTAAAATGTCCCGAGACCCCACAGAATCGTGCGACGCCAAAGGCAAAGTCGATGCTGGCGCCTTTGACTCTTCACCTGACAGTGACGGCACTTCAAGCGTTGCCAGATCAAAAAACTGGCACATCTTCGTTAAGGTGTCCGCAGCGCTTCCCTCCTCACCCGATGGGGGCACTGGTGGAAGGTTGGCGGACGTCCTGCATGTGAGCGTAATAGGGATTGCACATAGTTTCAATGTGCAAATAATGTGCCGGTCTGAGTGCAAAAATATGTAATGGCTCAAGTCCGTCCACATTTGTTTTAAGGAGTCATATTATTAGAGAAGAACGCCCAAGCTCTGAGCCAGTTTCGTAGGGACAAGACTGGCTTGCATACACAACCAGAATGAACATTTTCTGTATGCACTGAAGTGTAGATTTTGTATTCTTTTTGTTTTTATGCTTCTGATGCATTTATGAAGTTCTTATGAGATCTCCATGCCTAAAGCCTAGTGATAAATTGAACTTGAAACAGTGCATAATATCTGGAATGTTTCAGTTTTGAAAGAGCAGCAAGCATTCGACTACATTTATTCAGTACAATCACTTAATAAATTTTATGTTGAAAGACCTACGCTTGTACTTTTTAAACATAGAGTAGTAGTACTGTTATGTCTTGCTTTAACATAAGGCTCTTTCCTGCTACAGTTTTTGTACTTGAAACCTTCTTGGCTTGTAACTTTGTGTTCCTTTCATTTGTTTTTAAACTTCATCTCATTCTAAACTGTTTTTCTTAATTGAATGTATGTCTAAACGCATTGTGAAATTGTGTACGTAGCAGTCAGTGTATTTGCTGTTTGTATTTAGGAAGTTATGTATGATCATGTTTGTCATCTTGCCATCTGCCTTGCAAAGGGCGTTTTGGCCTAGTGAAGCTGTATTCAGCGCGCAAACCCTTCCAGAAGGTTTCTTAAAGCTAAGCTTTCTTTGCCTCTTGTTGGGACTTTCGCACCGCTGCTGCTGCTGTCTTGCCAAATAGCTCTTACTTAATGCCTTGTACTGATATTAATGTGGTCGTTGAACTATTGCCATCCCAGCTGAATACTGGCTACTGTCTTGCACGAGTGACCAGTACCAGACATAGTGCAAATACCAGGTATAATAATGTAAATAGATTTTGGTTATCGCATGTTAAATTCTAGTAATCATTTTATGCACAGTGAAAATGTGTCTAATTGGATAGTCTAGTTTCTGGTCGGAAATTTTGCTAAGCAGGAACAGCGTTCTCCACAAACATTGGGAAAACTTCGCTTAAACCGATAACCACATCGCTTGGGATCTGTAGAATAACCGCAAGCTTATAATTAGTTAAGGACACTGCTGAGCAGACACAAAAACTACCATTATCGATTACGCAGCTGACAATTCTGTCAATACTATGATACATTTACACCTACAGCATGAGGGCACTGAACGAATCCTTGAGCAAGCTAAGTAAAATTTGAGGGTCGGTGATGGAGCACAGATTCGCTCACTGCTGGTAAGCAACAAAATGCAAAATTAAAGCTGTTCATTGCAGTGCCAGAGACACACGGGAATATAGCAACATTCAATACTCGGCTAAATACTGCCCATTGACTTGCATGCTGCCTTCTAGGATCAGTGCACAGAATCATAGGAAACTACTTGCATCTTTTGTGTTTTGTTTTTTGTGTGTGCATAATGCAAGTCCTTTTCTTTTTATTCAGCCTGCTAGTTTGTACTTGATATTCTGTGTACTTCTGTCTTATGCTTTATTATGTTAGGTTTTTATGTGCCATTTTACTTATTTTGTACCTGTATTTATGCTTTTTTCTGCTCCCCACTGCAAAGCCAAACTCGCTTTGTTGGTACCTAAATAAATAAATATACAAAGCTATCCTTGTACGGCTTGTATGTCCCCTTACCGGATCACATTTAACGAAATATGCGATAATCGGAGCAGCGATACCGCACAAATATTTTATCACCAATTAGACAAAGCGGAATACAGTGCATACAGTTCGTCGATTTACTTGTGCAAGCACAATTTCGAGTCTATCCCCATAAATGTGGTGCATTGCCAGCTGTAATAGAAACATACGGCATCGCCGGTCGACGTGGTGGTAAAAGGAAAGCAATAGAATCCCGTGTTTCATTTTTAACACGCTGGCTAAGATGGAAACTTCAAAATCACTTACGGTCTACACTCCACTGTGTAGCGCAGGAACATCATCTGGTCAAAAAACAACCAGATGACGTCGTCCTGCACGTCGTCTGGCACGGCGCGGCTCTTTTCTTTCTGAAGCGTTTTCCAAGGCGGCGAAATTTATTCCTCAAGGACTTCCATCACTTCTGCAGCGCTATGATAACGTCATCTGCACCGACGAAATGCGTTTTCGACATCTGCGAGTCGGCTGATGAGAGAGGCAGCTTATACCGGTTCCACACAGGCTTTCGATCGCGATCGAGCGTGATCACATTTCTCGATCACGATCGGTTCTACGCAGATTGCGCAGTTGAGGCAATCGTGATCACAAAATCCGATCCCGATCGGGCTCGATCGCGATTGTAACTGCTCCGGTATGACGCTCGTATAAAATTCCGAGCGCTCACCTTTTAGGCAGTGTTGGGCGTGACGATTCACGGGCACCTCGTCAAGTGCTTGTTCTAGTGGCGCTTGTGTTTCGCCTGCTTCCAATGCGCAGGTCGAGCCTCAACGCAGGCGATCAGCGCTTCGTTGTTGATCGCCTCCATAGCCTCTGCGCTCTAGCGGCACGAAACCTACTCCTGGCGTCCTCCGTACGATTCTGAAACTTCAACAACCTTCCCGAACCGCCGGAAGTGTATATGCGGCCCGCGTGACGTCGGTGCACAAGCTTCCACTTCCGTCGCGTATGCTCAAAATGACGCCCAAGATCAAGACCTCCTTGACGCGCATGATTACTGCGCGTCTCCCCTCTCTAGACGCGTAGGACAGGCGCTAACGGTGTCGCAGACGCATGCCGCGTAGCCAGGCGTGCACGTTTAACCGCGTGTGGTTGGGCCTTAGGGCCGATTTACGCTCAAACCGCCCATGGCCGCACAACGTACCGCAAGCGAGCGGTTCGCCAGTGATGGCCGACGTGACGTCACGAGAGCCAGTCGTGAACTTTCGCCTCCGTGTGGCGACCGCATAAACATGGCGCTGGTTCGAAGCGAAGCGGAGCGCGAGGCCTAGACCGCTAGGCTGCAGCGGCAGTTTTTTTGTGTGGTTTATTGTGATCATTGCAAGAGCTATTCAGCACCTGCAAAGCTATTTGTCCAACTCAACAAGCAGCTGTACTCTTCCTGACCTCTTCAGTCCGTGCGATCGCCAAAGGAAACAGATGGATGCGTGTTGTGTTTACGTGACGGTCGGAAGGAATGAAGCTGGCGATTGCGGGTGTTTTGCCGTTTTTTGCATGTGCATTACAAACGCGAAGGCCATCGCATACACCTGAATTCTAAGCATGACACTAGTTCAGTACGCGGCAAAATGAAAAGATTCCGATCACCCTCCTCAGCATATTGTGTTCGTAGGTGTGTGCGCGCACCTCATCGATACCAAGATTGCAAGTTTGTGCAATTTTGTGTTTCAGAAGTGATGGCACGATGTGCAGCGATGAGCTTCATTATCGCCTCATCGCAGTCGTTCGTAATGCGCTGCTTGTGTCTTGCTTCGTGTGAACTATTTTGCGGACTGCGATGCGCATTGCTGACCGCGAACACGTACAGAACGTTCGAGCGCTAGGGTTCTTACTTTTACGAAGCGTGAGTGTACTGTGATGTGTACGTGCAATGTGTCGCAGTGGTGCTAGGCGTATAAGTGTTCGTTTCATGCAATATGCACATGTTCTGAAGTGCACCGTGCATAAGCGTTGCGGGCGAGTTTTGGTTCCTGCCCGTTCTGCATCGTTCACGTATCTTGTGTGTTTTTCAGAAGTTATTTCCGTGCTATGAAGGTGTTTGTAATCAATGAGGGCAATATAAGGAACAGCTTAAAAGTTACATCAGTACATGCGCGCTGTCGTGAAATGCGGGTGCGCTTATGAACTGTTCTCATGAACGCAAATTTCGGGCACTCTTCATTTTTGTCATGTGGACATTGGTGTGAGCAGCAAAAATCCTGAGGTATATTTCTAGATTAAGCAAACTATACAGTCTTATACTGAGGGGTGTGACCCGCTTGCATTTGCAAGTAATTCAGCTGCTTGTTTCTTGTTAGTATCTGAGCACACTGTTAGTGCCAACACCAGTGGCGCGGCATGATAAGCATATTATGTGTGGAAATTACATACTTCCTTTTGATTCTTGACAATTTGCATTCTTTGATAAAAAGCCATGTGCTTGTAACAAAGCATGGAGATGACAACACAACTGGTACGGTCAATATATGATTCGAGGATTGTAGCAGCAGAACTTAAAATACACGGACACAGAATGGACGACTATGCGAGGATGCAGCTGCACTGTCAACTGATTTCTTAATTGAAATTACCACTCTTATTTATTTCGTCGCCATATCTCTTATCTGTCTGAGGCTGTCTCAAAACGGTGACTTCCTTTCTTGTCAAGGCGACTGACGGTGTGCTTACACATTGCGCTCCAGTTTTACTTATCTCAAATGCCTCAAGAATCTCATGAGTTAGCCTATTGTTGTTCTTTTTCAGGACTTGCACTTCATGAAATTTGGGGGTGCATGTGCTTACTTAGCTATCTTGTCCCTTGTTCATTTCGCAACGTTTGCAGTGCAAGGCCAGATTGCTGCCAGGGGTCCCTGAAAATGATGACGCGTGCTCTCTTGTTCGAATATCAAGGCATCTTCCTGTTTGCTCTATGTATTGTTTTCCAGAGGACAGGAGGATGGCGTACACTACTCCTTTGACACAATCGCAGTATCTGCTTTAGTGCGTGATCTGGCATTGTGGTTCCTTTTTTTCCTGGTTCACTCATGAGCACATACTTTTTCCCTTGTTTGGTGCTGAGCACACTACTCAGACACCGTGTCTTTTACCAATCTTGATGAGATTGTGGGTCAGTCCGTGCACATATGTAATTTTTGCAGAATTGTTTTTGGCATCCACAACTTCAGATCCGCTTTTGCTTTCTTGCTTTATTTTAGTCTTCTCTACGAGGCCTTCAGCTATGCTGCATAGCATTCACACGGCATGTTTTTCCCTGCATTTTTCAGCCTACTTAACTGCCGCTGAAAACTTTGTTCATTTTGATGCTGGCATGATTTCTTTAGTGCTGAACTAAACACTGCACTCGGTATTGGCCTTTTTGCAGTCTTGAAATGGCTTAACGTGAAGGGAAGAAATTGTCTCTATGCTCTGGGCTCGTACCCCCAATGTAGATGTGCTGGTTGGAATTCTAGTAAAATGTCAAGGAACTGTAGGGGACTGTGGTTCGGACGCTCATAAGGGAAGTTCAGCTCTGGGCACGTTCATCGAAAGGACTCCAGTACGGTGTCCTCAAGTTGTTGGTAATCGGTTGCATTTCTTTCAATAGATGAAGCGCCAATAGTGATGGCACACTAGGAAGGAACAAAGACAGGACAAGGCACTACGTGCAACTGTTTATTGAAGTCAAAGAGGGGGGCGAAAAAACAGGAACACTGATTATGTGAATGCGCATGTGCGAGAACACTGAAGATATATATGAAGGGAATCACATTTGATCTAAATCTAAAGCTTATCTATGAACATGCTTTAATTTGTGTAAATATTCAGAGACGGGGTGCTGACACAGGCGTCCCCTCTTTTCTTAATCTGGTTGGCCTCCAAGAATTCATGCGCCACAGAATCTTTACTTTTAAACGTGATTGTTGTATCATGATGCCTTGCTTCACATACTTGTTTCTTCTCATTCCCGCAGGCCTTGCAATGAAGCGGCAAGTTTGAACCTTATCCATTTTTCAATGAAAGCCTATGTTCCCACAGGCATCCATTAATACATCGGTCAGTTTGGCCGATATACTCTTTCCCACACTTCAGCGGTATACGACCCCTTCTTCACACCTAACAAAAGGGTTCGTATGTTTAATAGAACACCCAACTTTCTTAGAGTCATCCGAACCAATCGGGCGGCCCAAAGTAGCAAATTTTCGGGGCGCAGAAGAAGCCACAGGAATTTTGTATGTCACGGCGATGTGTTTAAGATTATGCGCCACTTTATGAGATTATGGTATCACCACTGGTTTAGCTTTCTTTTAGAACGTTTCACCTTCACTTCTTTTTCTTTCTTTTTTCACCTTTTTCAATAACGCCTCCAAAACTGCGCTTAGAACCAAGCAAGGAAAGCCAGCCTTCCTCAACTTCAAAATCTGTTTGTCAAAGCTTGCTTGTGCCTTATGACAGCACAACTTTTTCAGGGCGAATTCGAGGCACATACTGGCAGTCGCACGTTTAACAGTCTTGGAGTGTGTAGACTCATACGGCAACAATTCTTTGCGGGCACGGGGTCAGTACACCCAGCAGGAACCTTCGTCAGTAAGGGTTATGTGAAGATCTAAAAACTGCAAGCTGTTATGCTTGGCTAGTTCAAAAGTAAATTCTAAGCCTTTGCGTTGCTGTTTAAAATCAGATAAAATGCCCTGCACAGTATGTGAGTAAGTCACAGGAGATCATCCCGTCAGTAAAATTAAAAATCATCAACATACCTAAAAACCTTGAGCACTTTGCCTCCGTCAAACACCTTGGACAGCACTCTGTCCATGCCCGCAAGGAAAATGTTGCAAAGTACGGGAGCCACGCATGAGCCAATGCAAATTCCTTTCTTTTGCACATGAAACTGGCCTTGAAAACAAACAGCTGTTGAGCACAAATAAAACTCAATTAAACATACGAACCCTTTTGTTAAGTGTGAAGAAGGGGTCGTATACCGCTGAAGTGCGGGAAACAGTATATCAGCCAAACTGGCCGATGTATTAATGAATGCCTGCGGGAACATAAGCTTTCATTGAAAAATGGATAAGGTTCAAACTTGCCGCTTCATTGCAAGGCCTGCGGGAATTAGAAAAAACAAGTATGTGAAGCAAGGCTTCATGATAGACCAATCATGTTTAAAAGTAGATTCTGTGGCGCATTAATTGTTGGAGGCCAACCAGATTAAAAGAAGAGGGGACGCCTGTGTCAGCACCCCGTCTCTGAATATTTACACAAATGAAAGCATGTTCATAGATAAGCTTTAGATTTAGATTAAACGCGATTTCCTTCATATATATCTTCAGTGTTCTCGCACGTGCGCATTCAAATAATCAGTGTTCCTCTTTTTTCGCCCCCCCTCTTCCTATGGCTATATAATCAGCCACCTTTGACTTCAGTAAACAGTTGCAAGTAGCGCCTTGTCCTGTCTTTGTTCCTTCCTAGTGTGCCATCACTATTGGCGCTTCATCTATCGAAAGCTATGCACCAACTAGCCCCACAAGGTGTTTTATTGCATTCTCTGTTTGGCACTGTATCAAGAAGTCGTCCACATATCGATAGATCCGTGTGACACGCCTTTCCTTGATGGATCCTTGAATTTTCTTGTCGCATGCTGCCAAGTACAAGTCACTCAGGATTAGTGCTATTTTTGATCCAATGCAGACCCCTCTGTTTTGGACAAACAAGGTGCCATCATGTACAGTGATTGATTGTGGCAGTGAAATAGGCGCTCAACAGCTCTGAGAAGGTATCCACAGACATTCCTACGGAGTTTTGAAATGGGATGACTCCTTGCTCCATGATGGTCTCTCTCAGTACATTCATCAAATCTGCATGCGGTATTGAATAATACATATTTTCGATGTTAATCGAGAACCCGTACCAATCATTCATTTCGTACATTCTTATCTCGAAGGTTAGTTCTTCAGAGTTCCTAATCATGACCTGATCTTCTACCCTAACTTGAGAAAGTTGCGTGAAAAGGTGTGCTGAAAGCAGCAATTGCCATGTGTCTGCTTCTGATGAAATGGCGTGGAAGGGGGTACCAATTTTATGGCCTTTTCCACTGAAGAACACCGACAGCGTGGTGGTTTTTGCTGCTTTAACCTTGTTGCACAGCTGGCTACCATTAGTTGTTTCCCCTAGAAGCATCTTGACCTTTCTTTTCGCTTTCTTTGGGTCTTTATTTTCTACCTTGCAGAAGTTCTTGTTGATGGCTTCCAATGCTTTTGTGTTGTAGCTGCTGGCATCAAATACTACAAATCACGCTTTGTCTGGAAGGGACAATATGAACTTTTCTTTTTTCAGTTCCTTTACAGTTTTAACAAAACTGTGCACATGGCGTTTGCATTCTTTTGAACGAGCCAGTGTATCTACTCCGTCAGCCACAACTCTGCTAGCGCCCTCTTCATTCTCTTTTTCTGCTATTCGTCTGATATTCGCAAGCTTCACTACTGCGTCTAGTCTCGGGGGAAGTGCAAATTTCGGACCGAGTTCCAATACTTCTTTAGAAGGTTGTGAGAGCTGCACTGGTCCTACTGTGACCACTGGGTTCTTGCTTATCTTCTCGTACTCTTTTTGACCTTGTATTGTTGACTTCAAAATTGGCAGGAACCACTTATTCCACATGTGTTCAGTGGTAAAACTGCCGCTGGCCAAGTGAAGACGATAGGATTTTTTGCCAGAGGATCTCACCTTGAGGAAGTCGGTGAATAGGCGAATCTGTTTCCATATTTCAGCCCGCAGTATCTTCATAATTCTTCTTGCGTGTCCTTGGGAAGGCAACAACATCCCGAGTAGCAACCTAGCGTCTTCCACCGAAACATTCTTCTTGATGCAACATGAGGATAAGCAGGCCCAGCAAGTGAAGAAGGCAATGTGAAGACATATTGGTCGTGAGTCAAGCAGATGCAGGAAACAAGTAGGAACGCTCAGAGTACTGAAAATGAATGTCAAAAGGGTGTTTAACGGGGCCAGTTGTTTCATTATTCGAGGATAGTAGCAGCAGAACTTGAGGAACACGGACACAGAAAGAACGACTTGATGAGGACACAGCTGCACTGTCAACTGATTTCTTTATTAAAATTGCCTCTCATTTTTTTCATCACCATGTCTCTTCATTTATATATCTGAGGCTGTCTCAGAAAGGTGACTTCCTTCCTTGTCAAGGCCACTGATGGTGTGCTTACACATTACGCTTCTGTTTTACTTATCTCAAATGCCTTAAGAATCTCCCGAGTTAGCCTACATCGTTCCTTTTCAGGACTTGCATTTCATGAAATTAGGGGGTGCACATACTTACTTGGCTATCTTGTCCCTTCTTGTTCATTTCGATTCGATTGCGATTGCGTCAAAGGAGTAGTGTACGCCATCCCCCTGTCCTGTGGAAAACAATACATAGGGCAAACAGGAAGATGCCTTAATGATCGAACAAGAGAGCCCCGCAGGGGCGTCTGCGTAAGCAGGCGTTTGGTGTGCTGCGACACCACGTACCCGAGCACACGAGGGTTGGACCCTCCCGCGTGTAGCCGTGCGCGGCTTAGCCGTGTCCGGGGAAAGGGGGATCCTGGGGGTTGAGCCGATGCCGGGTGATTGGACCTTTAAGGCCCCCCGGCGGAGGCAACACACCTCTTTGGCCTCTGCTTCACGCAGACGGCACCTCCAGACTGACCCACCTGGAGGAAATCGGCAGTCGCCTTTTCCTGTCCTCCTCTTCAATCTTCAACTTTCTCTCTAGCCTTGTCATCTTTCCTGTCTTCTATTCACTTCTTCTTACTTCCGAATTTCCTGGCGGCAAGGGTTAACCGTGTGTAGTATATCCAGTCTTGGTTATATGCATTAGGTTATAGTGGTGGTGCATGGCTGGCGTGTGCAGATTGCTCACAACCTGTAGCGTCCCCCTGTTGGGCTCGGTGGTGAGTGGCTACCACCGCCGCCGAATTTCAAACCATATTATGGCAGAAGCTTTTCCCCGACTTCCAGATCGGCCTCTGAAAAGAGGCCGCACCGATGCACCTTTTCAATTCACCCTCCGAGCCGACCTAGACAACTTTCAACGTTACCACGTCTTGCATAGTAAAGGATCACAAAATATGCGTAAGCTATCTCCTTTCTTGGTGGCGAAATGCCTCATCGAAAAAATTGGCAAAGACTATAAAGCCTCAAAAATGACCAGTGGAGACCTACTTATAGAACTGAGAAACAAATAACAAGTGCCAAAGCTGTTCGAACTCGCCAGTATTGGTGAAATCAAAGTCACGATTTCTTCCCATCGCTCCCTAAACACCTGCAGGGGCGTTATCTCAGAGGAAGATTTTCTCAGCTTGAGTGACGAAGAACTTCTCGAGGGGTTCCAAGAACAGAATGTCATTAAAGTACAAAGAATTACAATCCGAAGAAACAATGAAAACTCCCGACCAAACATGTGATCCTCACATTTGGTACTAGTATTCTCCCCACTTCTCTCGACTCAGGATACCTAAAGATAAATGTCAGGCCATACATACCGAACCCGAGGCGATGTTTTAAGTGCCAGAGGTTCGGCCACGCATCACAATCATGCAGAGGCAAAGAAACATGCGCGAAATGCAGTGCCAATGATCACCCATCCGAAAATTGTAACGCTCCCCCACGCTGTGTGAACTGCAAAGGGGATCATCCAGCGTATTCGCGATCATGTCCCTGTTGGAAGAAGGAGAAGGAAGTGATTGCACTTACAGTAAAAGAGAAGATCTCATTTTTTGAAGCGAGGAAGAGGCTTTCGCTCTTACCCCAAATAAGCTATGCCAATGTGGTGCGACAGGGGGCAGCGCCACATCAGTCTCAGGAGTCTACAGAGGTCACAGTCAGTGGTCCTGTAGCAACTCCATCCGCCCCCT
The DNA here is from genome assembly GCF_023375885.2 of Dermacentor andersoni. Classification (NCBI taxonomy): domain Eukaryota; kingdom Metazoa; phylum Arthropoda; class Arachnida; order Ixodida; family Ixodidae; genus Dermacentor; species Dermacentor andersoni. Next base: position 38,952,951 of record NC_092823.1, on the reverse strand, counting down.
CGGTGGCAGCAGCTAGTGCTACTCCACCATCATCCAAGACGGCCCCGCAGACAGTCTTCCCGCAGGTCCCCAGACTAATCAGAATGCCAAGGCCCGATGCGCGCGTCTCAGCGCCTGGCTCTCGATCATCCAGCGCCTCAGAGAAGGCAATGGAGGTCGGCACTAAAACCCCGGCGTCATTGACGCCAAAAGAACAGCGCTCTTCTGAGCGCCCTAAGAAGGACAAGGTCCTTACAACTCTACAGAAAAAGGGACAGGCAACCTGAGCGGTTACCGCCCATTAAACGTGTACTGTCCCGTATCACATGGCACCTTTAGTTTCTTAAGTTCGCAAACATCAGTACATTTTTCATTTTAGAAACATGGCTTTTATTGTACACTGGAATTGCAGAGGTCTTATACACAATATAGGTGACATCAAAGACATTATCAACACTTTTTCGCCAGTTGCAGTGTGTCTCCAAGAAACGAATCTTGGTCCAAAATATAGTAACATTCTCAAAGGTTTCACCGTTGTCCGAAGGGACCCTGAACACTCTAGCCATTTGTCAGGAGGAGTCGCCATAGTCGTTCACGGCGGCACCCCTACACGATATGTTCAACTGAATACTTCTTTCGAGGCTGTTGCCGTCACCGTTCTATCGCATAAAAGCATCACCATCTGTTCACTTTACATCCCACCCCATACTCATTTTACTACTAGACAACTGGAAAATCTAATACACCAGTTGCCGGATCCTTTTATTCTAGTAGGATATTTTAATGCCCATTGTAGCCTCTGGGGCAGCGACAGAACAGACCAAAGAGGGCAAGCAATCGAAAATTTTATTTTGTCAAACAGCATATGTCTTTTAAACTCGGGTTCACCAACATATTTCTCACCAAGCTCACGCAAATTTAGCTGTCTAGATTTAGCCTTCTGCTCACCGTCTGTTTTTAGCGATTTTAAGTGGGAAGTCCTCGACACTTCATATGGAAGTGATCATTTGCCGGCATTTATCAAGCTAACCTCTCCATTACCTACCATAAGCTCTAAGCCACGTCGCTGGAAAATACATCTTGCCTACTGGCCGCTTTTTATGAAACCTGCAAAACTTGAAGAAGTCTTTTCAAATGAACTCACTATAAATGATATTATTGAGAAGTTCACTGAAATTTTAATTTCAGCGGCAGAAAGGGCAATACCTCAAACATCCAGTCTTCTGTGCAAAAAAAGAGTTTCCCCTGGTGGACTCCTGAGTGCACAGAAACAAAAAAGCTTCAAAATAGGGCCTGGGGTATGTTACGAAGACACCCCACCTATACTAACCTTTTATGCTTTAAACAGGCCAAAGCCAAGGTACGATTTATCAGAAGGCAGGCTGAAAAATCATCGTGGAAGAAATACGTATCTTCTATAAACAGTAGAGTCACGTCTAAACGCATGCGGGAACAGGTAGGAAAGTTTCGGGGAGATTACTCATCTTACACAATACCGTTACTTACAAGTCCAGACACACAAACAACACTACAAGAACAGGCAGATATACTTGGCGAACATTTCCGTGATGTATCCAGTTCAGGAAATTATACAAAGGAATTCTTACAGTACAAACAGTCTGCTGAAAACCAGAAGCTGCCCACTACTGGCGCGTTAAATGAACCCTACAATTCCCCCCTCACACAACAAGAAATAAACAGAGTGCTTTCTGCAGGGAAAAACACAGCGCAAGGATACGACCGTATCCACTACGCCATGCTGGCTCATCTACCTCAGGCATCTGTAGAAGCTCTCCTTAAATTTTTCAACATAATCTGGGAATCTGGTATAATGCCCGAAGAATGGAAAAAAGCAATAGTAATTCCATTCCTAAAAGCCGGCAAATCCCCAACATCCGAAAGCAGCTACAGACCCATTTTCCTGACGAGCTGTTTGGCAAAATCATATGAAAGCATTATCAATATGAGACTCTCATTTATTTTAGAATCAAGAAACCTCATAGACCCCCACCAGTGTGGATATAAAAAGGGTTGTTCAACTACTGACCATCTAGTCCGTCTAGAACATGAAATTCGGTATGCATTTTTACATAAACAACACTGTCTTGCAGTTTTCTTCGATTTAGAAAAAGCCTATGATACCACATGGAGATATGGAATTTTAAGAGATCTAGCAGACCTCGGCATTCGTGGTAAAATGCTGAATTGCCTAACTGATCTTATGTCTAATAGAACATTTCCGCTACGTCTGGGTACAGTTCATTCTAATATATTTACGCAGGAAAATGGCGTTCCGCAAGGCTGCGTTCTCAGCACGACGCTGTTTATAGTAAAAATGAATTCAGGTAATAAGATTGTACTGTCGTCTCTTATGCACTCCGTTTACGTAGACGATCTCCAAGTGGCTTGCCGCGCTTCAAATTTGCCAACCTGTGAGAGGCAGCTTCAACTGACAATAAATAAACTAACACAATGGGCTAACAAAACAGGTTTCCGTTTCTCCACACAGAAAACAGTTACTGTTTTGTTCTCTCAGAAACGAGGGCTACACAGCGATCCAGTCCTAAAATTGAACGGTGAAACACTGCCGGTGAAACAAGACCATAAGTTTTAGGAGTAACCTTTGACGCCAAACTTAACTTCCTAACTCACATAAAAGCGCTAAAGGTTAAAGCAAATAAAACTCTAAATATCCTTAAAATTTTGTCTCAAAGCACTGGGGTTCCGACCGTACGTGCCTTTTTCGTGTTTACCGGTCTCTTGTGCGTAGCCTTTTAGACTACGGCTCCGTGGTTTACGGCTCAGCCAGACAGTCCTACATCCAACGACTTGATCCGGTACACAACCTTGGATTGCGACTGGCAAGTGGTGCCTACCGAACTTCACCCATTCCAACTTTATATGTTGAATGTAACGAACCCTCATTACAGCAGCGCAGAGCATTACTCACATTCTCTTACGTACTCAGAATTCAGTCATCACTGCAACACATATGCTACAACATCGTCACACAGTGCAACTCACGCTTACACTACACAAATAAACCAAACATGATTAGACCACCTGTACTGCGGTATGAGCAATACTGTCGGGATTATGAAATTCCCCACGAAGTCCTCCAGGTTGCCAAGAAACCAGAACGGTTGGCCCCGTGGTACGACTTCACGCAGTTGTGCGACTGGACATTAACACATTTAAGGAAAAGAGACACCCCACACGAACACATTATACAAGAATTCCGTGCTCTTCAGGACCAATATCAAAATCACATGCAAGTCTACACTGATGGGTCCAAAACAAAAGAACACGTGGGTGTAGGGGCCGTAACAGAAAACTGGGAAAGAAGCATTCGTCTAACAAAACATGCCTCTGTTGTCACTGCTGAAGTTTACGCTGTATGGGTTGTAGTTAAAAAGATTATCACTGGCAAGCACAAAAACACAGTCATATACACAGATTCTTTAACTACACTGAAGGCTCTAAACCTAAAATCTGAGTGTGAGCCCCTGTTAGGGGACATACTAAACATGGTCGCGCTTAACAAATATGGGAGATCAATCCGCTTCTGCTGGGTACCAAGTCATGTCGGGATACCGGCTAACGAAGCAGCCGATAGATGTGCATCGATAGCAGCGAACAAAGAGATAACAAACACAACACTTCCATACAAAGATAGCATCTGCACGATTAGAAAAGCCGTAACGGCGAAATGGCAACGCGAATGGGACCGTTGTGCTGACAACAAACTACACCTCACAAAACCCATAGTTGGCGAGTGGAAGTCATGCTATCATCAGGAGCGGTTCATCGAAGTAGTTTTATGCCGACTACGCATTGGGCACACACACCTCACACACAATTACTTACTTACGAAAGAAGACACACCAACATCCGAGAAATGTCAACAGCCACTAACAGTTATGCACATACTATTCACATGTACGCAGATTGAAACACACAGACGAAAACTTTTGCACAATTTATATCAACTACACATACCTTTACACCCTGCTCTAATTTTAGGTGATGATCCGCTAGTCCCATTATGTGACCTTCGTAAATTTCTAGACGACACTGGATTTTTACATAAAATATAGATTATTAAAAAAGCCTTTTCCTTCATTAACTGGATTTTAAAACACCTCGTGTTTGGCGCAGCATAGCCTTAGCCGCTTTTGCGCCATTAAACCCCATATAACTAACAAGAGAGCATGCATCATCACTTTCAGGGACCCTTGGCAGCAATGTGGCCTTGCACGGCAAACATTGCGAAATGAACAAGAAGGGACGAGATAGCTAAGTAAGCACGTGCACCCCCAAATTTCATGAAGTGCAAGTACTGAAAAGGAACGATGTAGGCTAACTCGGGAGATTCTTGAGGCATTTGAGATAAGTAAAACAGGAGCACAATGTGTAAGCACACCGTCAGTTGCCTTGACAAGAAAGGAAGTCGCCGTGTTGAGACAGCCTCAGACAGATAAGAGATATGGCAACGAAATTAATAAGAGTGGTAATTTCAATTGAGAAATCAGTTGACAGTGCAGCTGCGTACTCGTCTAGTTGTTCCTTCTGTGTTCATGTTCCTTAAGTTCTGCTGCTACAATCCTCGAAGAATGAACCAACTAGCCCCGTTAAACACCCTTTTGTCAATATATGATGTTCTGTTGGCTGCTGGAGCATGTAGTGTTTATGTAAGTGTCCAAACCATTATTTGAAGCTGTTGGTAATCCATAGGGATACGCGAATATTTGCAACTTTGTAGTTATGCACCGAATAGTGCCCTATTCGATTTGGTGGTCACTTTTTGTAATTGTCAATATTTTTTTCATACCTTTTGGGCATTTCAACATGCCAACCGCAACCACATAAACATTAAATTGGAGAAAAGTATGGTAAATTTTCATCGCGACAGGCATACTATAGCCATAAAACATGAGAACTTGCGTAGTGGAGCAGGCTAGGTTACTCAGGTAGCCACACTTTACAGGCTCTACAGTGGTCATTTGCATCCTCTGAAGAACCCTGTGCATGCGAATAAACTACTTGTTTGCTCATAATGCTCAATTTGTGTTCTTCAAATACAATACTTAATAAGGTACTATATGATAGAAACTTTCTAGCTTAAAAAATACTGGGATGTAAACACCAGTTTGTATTAATTATGGTAATGGCTATTCGCTTTTAAAACAGCATTCTATTCAATTTACTTCTGGCACTATTCTATTTGGTCCCAAAAATCTCTATTTGCTCACCTCTAATATTGCCTCTTTTTTGTGCTGTCTTTCACATGTGCATTGCAAACAAGACACATAAATGTGCACGCAGAGCATATTACATATAATTAAAGGAAATTTCTCAGTGGGCTAGTTGGTTCGACATAACACTGTTGCGCAAAGTTACGAAGGGACAGGACTTAAGAAAAACAATGCACTGCACCCGAGCGCAAATTAACAACTGTTTTATTTTTTGGAAAATGAGACCTTCATATAGCCTACTCGCATGTGCAGGGATGCTCTTGACAGTCGAGCCATGCCATCTATTGTCAGTCATTAAGCTAATCTCTTTGCTGAGTGATATAGATGGCACATGGGGTCATCTTGATGTTGTAGCCTTCCATGACTTCTTTTTCTTTGGTTACTACATTTCAGCAAGATCAGATCCCCATCCTCTGAAAGATATGGCATGAAGCGCAATATATGGCAAGGTCTCTGGGTGCTTGTATCAGAATGCAGTTGTGTCGATGTTCGCACAGTCAATCATTTACGCACCTGTCTGTTTGACCCACATAATCAGCCCCATGTGTCAGAGGTATCTTGCAGACCACGTCTATCGTGCATTCAATCAATCCTTTAACGTGGTTTATAGTGCATGCATTCAGGGTATTCCTATCGCTGGTTGCCCTTTAGCTTTTGTCGTGCTGTGAGGACCATTCTTTCGCTCATTTAACCGAGCGAACGAGTTCAGCAAATGATGAGAGTGAACGCAGCATGCAGTGGGAGATAAAAAAAGTGGCAAGTCAGAAGAGGCACGAGGAGGAAGTGGGAGAGGAAGGTGCAGCAGAACCATGAGGCAGTAAGTAGAGGAGTGTATATTGACAGCGTGCGAATAAAAGCGAAGTGCAGTGGCGGTAGCTACGAGATGGTGCCAGAGTAGCACGCAATGTCTGGGAGGTTTGTTGGCGGTGGCTTTTGTGAATCACGCCCATGCGTTACCCATGCGCTGGCTCATGCGATCTCCAGATTAGCAAGGCAGTGGCGCCACACTTCGCTCCGTTTGCAACATGCCACACGAGACTGATTGTCCTCATCAGCGAAATGACAACACGTGTAGAGCTGCACTCAAATTTCATATTAGGGAGTATCGTAATCATCTGTGAATTTTTTCTGTCAGTTGAATGTGCTCTGAAGTAATAAACATTGCAGAAGCATGGCTGGTCGCCTATGCTCTTATGCATCTCAATATCTCTCAGAGCTGTCTCTGCATATTTTACACTTTATGAAGAGGGGAGGCTAGGGAACAGCTTAGAAGTTGTATCACTGCAGACACCGAGCAGATGGCACAGCGCGATGAACACACCTTGAGGGGCATTTAGCCTTCCCATTAGCTAAGGAGCCCAGCAGCTTCTCCAGTGCTGCAAGGAACTACTGAGATGGAGTACAGCTCACAGAACACATTGTATTGCAATTATTTATTTTGTGCTAGGTGTCATCTGCTGTAATGTAAGCTATGCAAATGCTCCTTATGCAAATTTTTGCACGTGTGACGACACAGCAAAGCACCTTCTCTGCCACTGCCCAACTGTCGCATGTCTGTATATGCGTGATAGCGTTTCCCTTTCTGTCACGCCCGTCATATTGCAATCGCATCACCCTCGCCCACTGTGTATATAATCGCTGGCCGCCAAGCTGTGGTGTGCTTTTTGTCCTTATATTTCTTGGCTGTCATTCTGTCACATTAAGTAGCAGTCATGCAATGAAACATGTTTCAAGTTCAGTCTGACACTTCGTTCACGGAAGCCCAGGAACACGACACCAACCTTTCGCGCTAACAATGTGTTCTGTGAGCTTTACTCCATCTCAGTAGTTCCTTGCAGCACTGGAGAAGCTGCTGGGCTCCTTAGCTAATAGGAAGGCTGAATGCCCCTCAAAATGTGTTCATCGCGCTGGGCCGTCTGCTCGGTGTGTGCTTTCCATCCTGTCAGTACATGCTCCATGGTTGGAGGATTGACGCAAAAAATGTTTCGATGCCATAACCATAAGCATTGTTTACATACATGCGACAGCGGAGCTTTGCTTCACCTGTACACTTTCCCTCCATTTACCTTGCAGCCACCTTAATAAGCAGCAAAGATGAACGTCCTCATAAATGTTCACTTGTGGCACAGGGTCTGCTCGGCGTCTACTTGCTGGTATGAAAGTAGTTTAGGAAACAATATAAAGCTCCGTTTTACTGACTGCAGTACTTATCGTGGGTGCGAAGAGCGACAGAAAGCCTGTGTGCAAATACAAGGAAATGTACTAGGATGCTGATCAAAAGTTTTATAGGTGCATTGTGTAAAACGACAATTACATACAGGAATGACATGACACTCGTCATAACTTAAAGCAACGGTTCATGAGATACACATATACGGGCACATAAACATGATGTTCAATGCAACTTTGACTTGAAATGATAGTCACTTTTCAGATAGAAGTGACATGATGACATACTGGTAATGAATGCCTGCTATTTCTTTATTCCCAGAATGATCAATTGTATAATACTTGTACCCAAATACAATAACGCATCTCCGAATCACAGATGTCAGGTCCCATCTGCCCTATGCAACTTTGCCACATGAAATGGGAAACTCATTGACATAATCAGTTACGGATTATGCCAGTTTTGTCTTTCACGAGTATTTGTGTAATGTGAAAAATAGTACCCTGATGTTCTAAATGTTATGTATACTATATGACAATCCTATTCCTTTTCCGTGATCAGAGGAGGCTTTTGTGTCAATATGTAAATTGGAAGTTTTTTAACAACGAATATGTGACAAGCCTCCCAAAGGCTAGCAAGCTAGCACGGTGACGAAAGTATCTTTTAGCCATATTTGCACAAAACTTTCCCATAGTCTTTTTTTTTCATAAAAGCCAACCACACATCTCTTGATCTAGCAGATTTATCTTTTATGCGACAAGTCTGTGTTTTCCTTGCAACAAGTCATTTTACATGTGTCCGCGAAACATTGGTCCTTCATTAAGTTTATTTTTTCTGCAACTTTCATGTTTTTTGGTAACAATTTATTGCGCATTTTTGGAAGCTCTTCAAACAGCACCCATTATTTCTTGGAAAGCTTCTTTGCAACGAGGCTCTAAAGTTGTTGATAGACTATTTAAGTAGTTTTTAAATATAAGAATTAGTAGCCTTGCATTTCAAGCTTATCCTTTGTCCCCAACAGTTAGCTATCTTTTGCATTAATTGGTTAACAGGTAGTACCTAAATCTATGGAAATAAATATTGCTATTACGAGTACTAACGTCGTCGTGTCACTATTCAATATTTGATGCTTATTATTTTTGTTCAATTTGTGTTCGAAAAAAATTAACATTCTCCCACCTTTACTTCTTATACAATGCACAAAATGCGCCCAAGCCATATTTGTGCTTTCTGAAGTCTTACTTTGCTGCATATAATAGTGGCAAAAAGCAGCTTTTCAGAGAGACCTTGATTTTGTTGTTTTGTGTGCTCTGTTCTTCTGCCATAAGTGTAGTGAATCGATAACTCTATCGTACACAAGTACAAAGCCTCTCAATGGAACAGACATTTATTTGATACACATGAATTCGCACCCTGTTCATCTAGATTCCAAAATTATGCTGATTGTGGCCAGCCTATTGTATGTATAGAAGCATGTCTACGATGTGGTCTAAGGGTACATGTGCGGGGCTGCTGTGAAGCTAGTTGTAGTTCTCACAGCAATGCAACAAGTAAGGTTGTTGCTTAATTGTTATAAAGAAAGACAGCATCAGCGGTGGTGTAAGGGCGACAAAAATGATTTCTGCAATTCACCAAACATACAAACAGAATATAATGTGACTACATGCCATGTGCTAGTTAGTATTTCAAGTGATCAAGAGAATGATATAAGGGCTGTTGGGTTAATCAGGCTTATTTGTCGTGGTAAAACATAGGCTGTGAAGTGAACTTCAACATGTCTAAGTTGTCAACATGCCTAAGTATTTATGAAATTGGGGAGGTGGCAGTGAGACTCCCTGGGGAAGCAATTACGTCAGTTGTCCTAATGTAATGGCTTGACTATATGATTTCATCATTGCTTGTTTAGAAATATGACGGTGGGTTAGAACCTATGAAATGCCACAACTACAAGGTTGAACATCCATCCTTACTTCTCAGAGGCTTAAAGAATGATAAACAGTCATGCTTCAGAGAATATTTTCGTAACGAATATATGCCATGTTCATTTCAGTGGAATGGAAAGAGGTGATTGAGCCCAGCCATGCTATGGTAGCAAGCGTGAAGGAATACAGGAGAGCCTGGGGGCTAATATATATTAATAGAGTGAACAAGTAGCTGTGACTTGCAAGATTATTTTACTCCACAGTGGATGCTGCAGTAAGGTTTGTGCAACTGTAAGCAATATGAGAATGAGTTAAAGATTACTTGTAATCTATGGATTTGTATGACAGATGAGAATGTGCACCCAATTTGGCACTACGCATTTTTTTCTATTTTATGTTCAGCACAGATTGCGAGTCGCTATGGCTTCTTACTACAAATTTCTGCATTCCGTTTCACAGTGCTTATGGGGCTATGTGCATTCATTTGACTACTTAAGTGATTGGGTAATAGAACAAGACCGCATTGCAGATTATATTAGGAATTCGTCACAACGCTCCACCCAAGAAACTCTCTTACTTTCTTACTTTCTTGTGCTGCGATGCACACGGTGCTAATGAACTAATGTCTAGAATGCAGACATTCTGTGCTTTCATTAGAGGTAGGTGCAAGTTGCACTGACACAATGAAGATGCATTCATTGCCTACAAGCTACTGCATGTTGGAATTGGTGTTACAGCAGGCATGGCAAATGTTCTCCTCTACTTGTGTCTTGTGCACCATATGAGCCAGCATTTTATTTCATTGTCGTGTACCTGTTTAAGCTGTTACTGATTAAGAAAGGCAAATATAAAACGACTTACTACATCAACCATTTCACATGCAAGATCACTGCACTCATTGCAAAGCTTATTAGAGTGTTTTATGGGGCCCCAAGTACTACGAGGCCTCAACGCTTGCGCCCCCTTAATCTAGATCTCTATAGTTGCTTGATAATCTTGGTTTGCTTTGAGATGAAGTACAGTTACTGCGCACCTGCTTGTTAGCCTATGCACTTATCTTTTTAATGTGGCTGTGCATTAGCTAGCTAGGTTGTCACTACATGAGTGGGACATTTGGGCCATGCCCAATGCAATGAAATAACATTACTTTGCTATAGCTTACTGACTGTGCAAGCTTCTTTGTTATCTAGGGAAAAGAATAAAAGAAGAATGCATGCATAAATTATGTTGACAGCAGCAAACTGTCTCAAGGCAATCATCCTTGATTGTCACCATTGCTGAGAGAGCAAGCATGCCTGTATTCACTTTGACCACAGGCTGTACATTGTTTAAATGCTGGTAGAGGTATGGATAAATAGTAAAGGGGCACTAGATTGACCACCCAGGCTTTTATGCATGGGCATTACTGCCTTGTGTGCCCCTGTAGACCTCTGTCATCCTTTAAGGCATGAATGACATAACGCTACTTCTATTTGCAGGGACATTTTAGCACTAACAAGAAATGGAAACATTACGTGAATTCATGCCTATATGGGGTGTCTTTTCAGCAATATGAATTAATATTTGTTTTCAAGCAAACATTCTTCTCTTGAAAACATATCTGACAAGCATCTCTGCCTGAAGAAGTAACTATGATATGTACATATCACTTTTATGTCTGTCATAATTGTAATCAATTGCTTTAGACTTACTGGTGGGCTCTTTGGTTAGTCATGACTTAATATGGCAGTGCACTTTGAAACAATGATGTAACATAGAATGAACAAATACTAGCTCTGTGTGTGTCACACAGCGCTCCTGTACGTTCATTCGGTGTTACATCATTGTTCCGAAGTACGATGCCATATTACATCATGTAATCAATTGTAGGCTCACTATTGACAGTTACTAAAAAGACTTCAGCAGCAAAGTGCACCTGAATAAACAAGCCATTGTTGATGATTCACACGCGTGCTCGGTGATGAAGTGACTTGTCGATCAACACAGCTGTATTCCGTGATAATAGGACCATCTGTATAGGAGTATGTTAATAGATAACGCTGCGGCGCTTCAGCATGCTATGTTGTTGCTGCGACAGATCTCTTGCTTATTGGCTTAGATACACTTGTGTGTTCGTGTATGCGCGTTCTTGCAAGCTGTTACGTAGAGGGTCTGGCCTCATTCGTGAAAGGAGTGTGCATTGGTTTGTGGGAGAAAACAGAGGAGTTTATTTTCTACAAGAGACGCAGACGAGAGCCGCATGTGTTCGAGGGGCCAAACTCCCGGTCCTTGTCCAGTCGCCGACACGCTGGGGGTGATGGAGAATTCTTGGAACCCGACTTGGGGTGGAGTCGCTTTCTGTTTCGTCCGTACTGGTGCTTTGTCCAGCCAAGGAGCGGTGGTGCGTCACTTGTACACAACACTTTCCATCCTTAGATGAAGTCGCCGTAGTGATCCGGAGGGCGTCGTTCCCGCTGCGGGCATGACTCTGCAGTCGTGTTTGGCAGGGTCTCAGGGGCAGTGCCAATCTCTGGTTTGGTCACCGATGATTGCGAAGGCTCCAGCGTTCCTGAGAGAGTGGCCTCTGACAACGCGGAGTTATCTGCTTTTATCCCAAACATAAATGGAAGCGGGACACTGCTCGCGGTTAGTGTACAGCCCTTATCCTGTGTCACCGAATCTTCTGTGGCGTGTCTCAGAGCACCAGGCTTGATGTGGTCACGTTGTCATCACACTAACCTGTTAGGCATTTTAATGAGCCACGATCTGCGGCCTAGCTTTTCCAAAACCATTCCCTCTGAAGTTTCGAAAGAAAACTGCTTCTCCGGCAGCGAGTACTCTCGACTTTGTGTTCCTGTTGCAGTTGGTATGGATTTTGTTTGCTTTTGCTTGGGGCTGAATGCACGTGAGAGCTGTATCCAGGTCACGCCCGAACACAAGTGCAGCTGGCATTTTGCCCATTGATGTGCAGATGGTGGTGTGTTGCTTTAGCAAAAACTGGGCCAGCCTACACGCGAATGTTCCATCCTTGTTTTCGGCTAATGCTCGTTTTGTTTCAAAAACCATCTTTTCTGCTTGGCCATTCATTGTAGGATGACATGGTGCACTTGTTACGTGGGTCACCCCATTCTTTAGGAAGCTCTCAACTTCTACTGAAACGAAGGATGGTCCGTTATCAGTCAGAAGCTTTTTGGGAAGCCCAAAAGCTGCGAAAAGGTTCCAGAGTTCCTGAATCGATGTGGCAGACTGTGTATTGCGCATGGAGCACACTTCCAACCATTTGCTGTATGCGTCCACAACAATTAGCCAGCATTCTGCCTTCTACGGGACCAACGAAGTCTGCGTGAACTGTGTCCCAAGGCTTTCTTATGCGTTCCCATTTGGGCACTGGTGCCCTTTGGTGTTGACAAGTTGCACAGTTTCTAGCGAGTCGTTCGATATCTGCGTCAATGCCTGGCCACCAAAAGTACCTTCGTGCGCATGTCTTCATGGCCACAATTATGTGGTGGTTTGCAGGTGCGAGTTTAAGAAGGTAATTGCTTGCCTTTGTTGGAGTTAGCATCCGGGAGCCTCTAACAAGGCACCCTTTCTGCGCTGAAAGCTCAGCCTCCAGTTTCCTGCACGATGAAAATTGTTCTTTTGGCAGTTTATGAACTTCACCGCTTGAGACAGCCTCCAGCACTTGCGACAAAACTGACTCCTCGAGTCATTCGTGCTAGTTTACGTGCTGAAAGCTCGAAGCTGGGCATGGTAGCCAACATGGGCACGTCTCCTGGGGGATAACGCTCATCAACTTGTGCCGGTAGTGGAAATCAGCTTAGAGTGTCCACATTTTGGTGCAGCAGGCCAGGCCAGTACAGTAACTTGTACTCATACGTTGCTAGTTTAAGGCACCACCGCGTCATCCTTGATGAAAAGACCCGGGGTACTTGCTTTGTTTCACTCACGATTCCAATCAATGCCTGGCGATCTGTTATTATGGTCACATGCCGGCCAGCTGTGTACTTATGACAATGACTGATGCCGTAGATTATTACTACACTTTCTTTATTGAGCTAGAAGTAGCTCTTTTTGCCAGTTCCCAGTGTTCATGAACCGAATGCAATGGACGCCTCTCGGCAAATAGCATCTTCCCGAGCGAGGACGGCATCAACGCCGTACGAGGATGCGTCCACGGACAAAAGAAGGGGCTTTGTCTCGTCGTAGTGAGCGAGCACTGTAGATGCATGGATCATCACCTTAAGTGCCTCGAAATTGGCTTGATGCTAGCTCTTCCACTTCCAGGGCATGTTTTTCTCTAGAAGCCTATACAATTCCACCCCAACCTTCACTCCGTTCTTTAAAAAGCAGTCGTCAAATGAAATAAAGCCAAGAAAAGCCCTTAGGGATGTCTTGTCAGATGGTTTGGGTGCTTGAAGTATAGCCTCAACCTTTTTGTCGGTGTTGCGAACACCATTTCTGTCAATTGGATGTCCCAGAAACTCAACTGACATAATTTCAAACCTGCATTTTTCTTTCTTGGGGCGTAAGCCTTTCTCAGTTAGCCTCGAATAGAACCTGAAGACACTCTGCGTGCTCATTTGCACTATTCCCGTTGACAATGATGTCGTCAAGGTCAACACTCACCCCTGAAATTCCAGGTATCTTTGTCTCCCTCACGCACTGGAAGATAGCTGGTGCAGCGGAAATTCAGAACGGGAGGTATTCCGCCCTGAATAGTCATTTTGTGGTGTTCACTGTGAGCAGTGCTGCAGTGACCTGTATACAAGTACACCTGTATAGTTTCCAATATCTTCCTTGAACACATCTGGGTGTCATCCCAGAACCTCTGCAATTTCTTGTGCTGGCTCTCCAACGTGGTTGATCTCGTTCACCTGAATGTGAAGTGCCAAAAACCAATCTCTTCCTAGGAGGTTGCACCTGGTGCCCTTCATTACCAACAACGGCAGCAGATAGTCCTTTGAATTCAACCTTACACGAACTTGTGCGGAGCCCAGGACGTGTAATTCTTTACCTGACCATGTGCGCAAACTGAGCGGCTCGCATAAAAGCCACGCAGTGTTTTTCTTCCACATTCTTCCTCGCTTATCAGAGAACATGCCGTACCTGTGTCCACCTCAAACTGGACTGGCTTTCCCTCCACTCTCAAGTCCACAAGGAACTTGGGGCAGTGTGTACATACACTCACTGTGTGCAGGATTTGCTGACAGGTGGTGGGTCGGCACTGTGTGCCCGTAGCTGCTAGTTGTCGGAGCGTGGTTCCATGCTTTCCATGCAAGCGGGTGAAGCGGGACCTCTGCCGAACAACGGCGCCAGGTGCTGCGTGAGGGGAGAGGGCATCGCCGCGACGCCACGTCACCCTCGATCTCGTATTCAGAAGCCGGCGCGCGGTCCCCATCTCTCAAATCTCTCTCACCCTCACTGGGCTTAGCTGCTGCGCGCTCCTGCCGGCCTCGGTGGCCGCTGCTGGTTCCTCGGCCTCTCGTCGCGCAGGACGCTTGTGGCATGTGGCGTTGAAACCGCCGGCCAGTGCTGCTGCTGTTTGTTGCTTCGACCTGCACCTACCGCTGTGGTACATTAATCGCAGCGCAAAACTCGAAGGACCGCTCAGTGGCGTTTAGTTGGACATTCATGCTTGCGCATTCACAACTTAAAAGAAGTGCTTAGGTGTCCTGGGATTTCTTTTTTTTTTATTTGATATACGTGCCACGACCTTGTGTACAATATACGAAGGTGTAAATATAGTCAGTGGTTATGTACCGACCAGAAACATTATCGGGGTGTTGTTTTGTGTTGCTGCTGACGGCTGCTCATTTAAACGCGTTTGCAGTGGCTTAGAGTAAAATTAGGGAAATGTTAAACATTTATCAACAGCCGATACTAAATCGTGAAAGAAGAAGAGATATTTAGAGAGAGGTGGTAGGGGGTCTGTGTCATGCATGCATTATTCTGCGCAAGGCGTTCGCCAACATAAGACCCCGTGTGGACAAATGGAACTGATGTATTTTGCCTAAACTCGCCCTGAGCACTGCTTCTCAGAACAAATGAAAGTATTGTCACCTCTTCCCAAGCAAAAATTGGCATTTATGTCAGAATTTAGCCTACTTTAAGCAAGGCAACATAATCCACATGCACATGATCATAAATATTGGATGTCTTGTCACCAGTTATTTGTCTCAAATGACGTGTGTTTAATATGCGCGGTTTCAGAGCTTGCAGCGGTGGTTAATACATTTTCATTGAATATATCCATGAAAGTTCAGAACGTTCTGTTTATCGTGAAACTTGGAGTCCTCTTTGCTATCATCGCTACTGGAGTGGTATGGTGCA
The DNA here is from genome assembly GCF_023375885.2 of Dermacentor andersoni. NCBI lineage: Eukaryota > Metazoa > Arthropoda > Arachnida > Ixodida > Ixodidae > Dermacentor > Dermacentor andersoni. Next base: position 38,937,316 of record NC_092823.1, on the reverse strand, counting down.
TTAAAGGTGAGTTATTTTTTCTGCTGTCCATTTGCATAGCACTGTTTGAATGGGAACAAAAAAGTGGAATGCGAATAGAGAAATACCTGTATTGTGGCCCGAGTAAATATACGACAAAGTAGCGCCGGATAAAATATTCCAATGATGTTCGTCACTTGGTATTGAGGAAATAGATAGGACACCTTTTGGAAGCAGTTTTGATAACTTGCTTTAATGGCAAGTGCTCCATGGTGGCTAAAGTTACAATGTGCAACCGCCAAAGTACCAACTTCCAGATTTCAGCCTGTTCACGGCTGTAAGTGATTAAACTGAGAAAGCTTAAGAGTAAGGATCGACGGTCAATATCTCAGCAACTGTCGGGTTGCCGATGACATACTGCAGACGAGTTACCATAAATGATTGAGGACCTTAACAGACAGAGTGTAAGGGCGGGTTTGAAAATTAATATGAAGATAACAAAAATAATGATGAATAGGCGGGAAAAGGAACAACAGTTCTGAATTGCCAGTCAGTCTCTCGAGTCGCTGAAGGAGTACCTTTACATAGGCCAAATAATCACAAGGAACCCTGATCATGAGAAGGAAATTCATAGAAGAATAAAAATGAGTTGGATCACATACGGCAATTTAACATAGCCAATGGAGAATAGTGAATGTATTCGCTATGCTAAATTTCAAGTTATAGACAACAACACTTAGTTTGGTTTCTTCGCTTTTTTTACATTTTCCTTCCTTTTGTTTTTCTTCCGGCCGGCGTGTCAGACGCCACTGAGACGCCGGCTAACGCGTGGGTGTTGACACGTGATTGTCAGACTGCCGGGTCACTGGCCTTGTGCACAGCGCTCCTTTATTCTCAATTCGACACCCTAACACACCTTTGCTCGTTGCCGCACCCGCCTTACACCCTCTCCGCTTTAGAAGAACCCTACCTATATGTACGGTGACGAGGAAAACATATGTCGCCTTGAAGAAGACAAGTCCACTTGTCAAAACGTTGGCTCCTGCTTTCACCTTGTTTCGCTCATTATTGAGCACAAGTAATTTCTCCTATGTCGTCCTTCGTGTCAGTGTTTGCTGGCTCCTTATAATATGACTCATGCGGCAAGCAGTTCAGGACCTGAACTGAAGAGCGGAAAGACACAGGAGGTAGACGTCGAATATTATCTGGGGACGGCCTACACGGTGCAGCCACAAAGGCTGCAAAAGTTTTTTGGAGTGCGTGCTATGAGGGAACTGACGCAGTTTGGGTATTCCACGTTGTAAGCACATCGTTCGAACCTATATCCGTTCCCCTGCATTATGCCGTGGATTGTGACTTGCTGGATTTAACTAAAAAATTTTAATTGGCGTGACGCGATAATTTCTTTTGTTCTTCTCGTTTTAGCTCCGTACCTTCTCCGAAAGTTCACTTTCACCACCAACGCCTCAATCGGGAGTGTTCTCCAAGCGTTTATCGTCGCCATGTACACTGGTTCCGGAAGGTAAAGAATCGTTCACTAGTCCTTCCTAGTTCCCTATGTTCGCGCTGTGTATTGCCTGGGAATTTATTGCCTTGATATGAGTAAGAGTTGTAGTTTTGCATGATATAGGAAACGTGTGACCGCCTGCGCTCGTACTGCCTGTACGCTAGGCACTACGGTGCACTACGGTAGGCACTATGGTTGACCATGCCAGAAATCAGCGTTTCACATATCACCGTCACTTGCCATGCTAGGGCTTAGAATAAAATTACAGATTCAGTAAAGAATTGGGCTCTAAGAGCGTTCGGCCTAGTCAGCGCACCACCAGTACTGATGCATCGGCGCCATCTGCTAGCTTTAAGTGAAAACCCTATCGCCTCTTGGAGATGTCGCTATAGCTGTCAGACTCGAAACAAGCAGCTGACGTGAATAATAATAATGAAACGTAGCTGATACTTCCTCCACGGAATCAAGCGGGACTAAGCGATAAATGATTGTACCATTCACTTCTGTATGTCTTTGTTTTGTAACTAAAGTGCCAAGCATCGAAGGCGAATTTGGTTTGAAGCGGGTAATCTGCGCTACTGTGAACATGGCTACGCTGTTAGGCAATGGCGGTAACCAAGGGTGCGATTCAAAAACGGTTCGCAAAACGAACAGTGCGATTTGGGAACAGTATAGAATCGAAAATCTGCCGCTATAGTAGGTGGTACATGAGCTATGCAAGCGTATTGGAATTAATGTATCATGTGCCACAGTAATGTGCTACCCAATAACACCCAGCTAAAGCACTGCAGTGTCTTCAAGCGAGCTTCTCTTTCTGCATGTGACAGTGGCATGATCAGCTGCATGGCGGAAGAGATGTCCAAGCCTTCCCGGATAATACCGAGATCTCTCCTGGGCGGCATCTTCGTGGTCACCGCTTTGCAGATACTTACGAATGCAGCTTACTTCGTCGTCCTGGACCACAAGTCGTTCACCGCATCGAAGGCGACTGCCGTGACCTTCGGCAGCGTAACCTGGGGCCAAGCGGGCGAATGGCTGGTGCCAGTCGCCGTCTGCGTCTGCACCTTTGGAACAATGAGCGCCTCTTCTTTCAGCAGCAGCCGGCTAATCATGGCCGCCGCGCGCAAGGGACACTTACCGGCGCTGTTCTCCCTCATCACTGCCCGCTCGTCTCTCCCGGTTATAGCGGTAGCGTTTAAAACTTTCGCAGCCGTAGTGTTCACTGTCGTTGTATCCGTCGGCTTGTTAGCCAAGAGCGCCATGGTAATAGCGTCGCTTATCAACATACTCGTCATGTTCGCGCTACTCGGACTTCGAGTGACGATGAAGGAACATGTGAGGCCCATAAGGGTGCCCACCCTTCTAGTTATCACCTACATAGCGATCCTGTTGACCATGGCACTGACTCCGTTTATTGGAGGTGCTGGAACCCAACTGATCCTACCGACGCTTGGGTTTATTTTGCTTGGTGTTCCCGCCTACGCGCTTATAAAATTTTCATACAAGTCTCGCCTCGCAGCGGCGTGTTACAAATTTATGCAGAAATTAGTTCTCTGTGTACCTTGCGCCGAGGCTCTCAAGCAAAATCAGAGTATTCCTGCGGAGCTTTGACAGAGAAGGCAAATTTGTTTCCACTTCCTGTAGCGCGGCAACATTCCAGGCTGCTTTCTGCCCTATGTTTTGGAGAGTGCCTTGTGATGAAATCTTTCAGAGGCCAATTTACGCATGTAATTTTGTGCATTAGACAAAAAATTATTCTTTGTTACTAAACATCAATAATAACTGGTAGTCACCAGCGAAACACAATAAAATACCTTATTTCCTTGGTGTACTTTGATTCCTTTGGTTGAAAATAAAAATCACGGCAACTATTTTATCAATGCTTTCTCCACAGACAGTACAACGCTATTTGAGTAAACAGTGATATTATGAGGTGCTAAGGGAGCATCACTGAATTAAAACATTTCGATTGCCTCTATGTGGACAACTCAATCATTATAAAAATAACTGCGAAAGAACAGTATGGCCCATAGTTTATGTGATTGTACATGTCTCAATAAATGACTAGCAACAGAATTGAAACATTCAGTAAGAAAATGCACAAGATTAGACTGGCTGCATCGCAAGCCCTCAAGCCTCCCCTAACAGCAGAGTCCGGCCTCCGTAACATCGATGCGAACACATCCCCTCGTTTGCGCACCGATGCTAGCAGTTTAGAAATGGATGCTGTCGTTCTCCGGCAAGGTAAACGCTTTACGAGAGAGTGATGTTGCGTATGCCGCTCGCGTACCAAAGGTTGCGCAGAAGACGTATTAGATAACAGAGCAAGAATGTGCTGTGTCTGAGCCGTGCAGTACACGAGACCGCATTCTTCCGGGCGGATTCGACGACCGTATTCGGCTGTATTATCCCGCTGCTTTACTGTACTTGCCGGCCAACATACCCTGTGTTGATTGAGATCGCTGAAATAACAACAGAGAGGTTTTATTGATAGGGAAGACTGAGAGGTCGACCTGAGCTAGTGCGCTCTAGTCTGCCACTTTGCACTGGGGGTGAGGGAAGGAGAGCGAAATTACTGGGATGGATAATGATGATAAGAGGAATGGTGAGTGCCTATGCACATTAGACGGCGGCCCTACTAGAGCCGCTCGTCAAGATCTGATCAAGAAACGCCAATGTATGAAAGCCTCTAACCCTACAGCTAGAATAGAACTGGCAGAACTTTCGAAGTTAATCAACAAGCGTAAGACAGCTGACATAAGGAAGTATAACATGGATAGAATTGAACAAGCTCTCAGGAACGGAGGAAGCCTAAAAGCAGTGAAGAAGAAACTAGGAATTGGCAAGAATCAGATGTATGCGCTAAGAGACAAAGCCGGCAATATCATTACTAATATGGATGAGATAGTTCAAGTGGCTGAGGAGTTCTATAGAGATTTATACAGTACGAGTGGCACCCACGATGATAATGGAAGAGAGAATAATCTAGAGGAATTCGATATCCCAGAAGTAACGCCGGAAGAAGTAAAGAAAGCCTTGGGAGCTATGCAAAGGGGGAAGGCAGCTGGGGAGGATCAGGTAACAGCAGATTTGCTGAAGGATGGTGGGCAGATTGTTCTAGAAAAACTGGCCAGCCTCTATACGCAATGCCTCAAGACCTCGAGCGTACCGGAATCTTGGAAGAACGCTAACATAATCCTAATCCATAAGAAAGGCGACGCCAGAGACTTGAAAAATTATAGACCGATCAGCTTACTGTCCGTTGCCTACAAAGTATTTACTAAGGTAATTGCAAATAGAATCCGGAACACCTTAGACTTCCGTCAACCAAAGGACCAGGCAGGATTCCGTAAAGGCTACTCAACAATAGATCATATTCACACTATCAATCAGGTGATAGAGAAATGTGCGGAATATAACCAACCATTATATATAGCTTTCATTGATTACGAGAAAGCGTTTGATTCAGTCGAAACCTCAGCAGTCATGGAGGCATTGCGGAATCAGGGTGTAGACGAGCCGTATGTAAAAATACTGAAAGATATCTATGGCGGCTCCACAGCCACTGTACTCCTCCATAAAGAAAGCAACAAAATCCCAATAAAGAAAGGCGTCAGGCAGGGAGATACGATCTCTCCAATGCTATTCACAGCGTGTTTACAGGAGGTATTCAGAGACCTGGATTGGGAAGAATTGGGGATAAGAGTAAATGGAGAATACCTTAGTAACTTGCGCTTCGCTGATGATATTGCCTTGCTTAGTAACTCAGGGGACCAACTGCAATGCATGCTCACTGATCTGGAGAGGCAGAGCAGAAGGGTGGGACTAAAAATGAATCTGCAGAAAACTAAAGTAATGTTTAACAGTCTCGGAAGGGAACAGCAGTTTACGATAGGTAGCGAGGCACTGGAAGTGGTAAGAGAATACATCTACTTAGGACAGGTAGTGACTGCTGATCCAGATCATGAGAGTGAAATAATCAGAAGAATAAGAATGGGCTGGGGTGCGTTTGGCAGGCATTCGCAGATCATGAACAGCAGGTTGCCATTATCCCTCAAGAGAAAAGTGTATAACAGCTGTGTCTTACCAGTACTCACGTACGGGGCAGAAACCTGGAGGCTTACGAAAAGGGTTCTACTTAAATTGAGGACGACGCAACGAGCTATGGAAAGAAAAATGATAGGTGTAACGTTAAGTGATAAGAAAAGAGCAGATTGGGTGAGGGAACAAACGCGCGTTAATGACATCTTAGTTGAAATCAAGAAAAAGAAATGGGCATGGGCAGGACATGTAATGAGGAGGGAAGATAACCGATGGTCATTAAGGGTTACGGACTGGATTCCGAGGGAAGGGAAGCGTAGCAGGGGGCGACAGAAAGTTAGGTGGGCAGATGAGATTAGGAAGTTTGGAGGGTCAACATGGCCACAATTAGTACATGACCGGGGTAGTTGGAGAAGTATGGGAGAGGCCTTTGCCCTGCAGTGGGCGTAATCAGGCTGATGATGATGATGATGATGATGATGAACTGGTGGCTGAGTGGTAGCGTCTCCGTCTCACACTCCGGAGACCCTGGTTCGATTCCCTTGCAAGATGTTTTTTATTTATGAAGTGCCTTCTGGGATTTATTGCTCAGAGCAGTGCCGCTGACGCCGACACCGACGCCAACGACACCGGCTTTTCTGCGACACGAGCTCCTTAACGCTGTCGCGTTAATATTGAGCCTTCTTCGATCCAGCGTATATGAAGGGAAATCGCCCAATATGTGTTCTAACGTTCCAGGCATCTCACAGTTTTCGTAATCAGGGCTATACGACTGAAACGTGGCTTCTGGCGCTGCAAAACTAAGTGGAAAGAAAGGCGCCAACTTGCAACTGAATTTATTAGATAGACATTTTTCTATCCTTTCTTAGTCAAAAGGAGGTCAAAATTATTCCGGAGTCCCTTACTACAGCGTGACTGATACGAAATCGTGGTTTTGGCACGTAAAACCTCAAATTATAATTTTCTTTTTTTTTTAATATTGCTCTTGATTTAAACACTAGCGCAGTCAACCAGCAGTGCCGAGAGTTGATTTTTTTTTTCCACACAGCACATCGTCCTCGAACATTCTCGCGTCCGGTGAAAATAGTTAGGATGTTTTTATCAAAGTGTACATGCTTTCCATATACCTCACCGCTGCAATCACAGCCTGCGTACGAGTAGCAGAAGGAAGTAGACGCGTCATCAATGATGCTGGGAAAGCGAGCGTCAGAAAGGAGAATGACGCAGTAAGCTTAAATTTTTTGAAGTTCCAATACCTTATTTTTTACCACAGCTTCGCGTAATTACAATGGGGACTACTTTTAGCTACATTTTACACAGACTCCTCCAGCGAAGTGTAGCCTAGAACACATGTAATACCGTCAGGGCTCTACTTGGCTGACTGAATCGTGGCAAGTCGGAGCTCGTCACGCGTAGTTTATTATTATTTTTAATTAAGCAGACGAAAAGTACCTAACATCGCCCCACTTCCCACTTCCTAACCGCGTATTTCCTTTCGTCTCAACATTTCGAACTCTTTAGGACGGTGTATTATTCTCATTTCAGCAAGAAATCTAGACAAACTTCGCACTTAAACAAATAACAAGTATGCAAATCACACGCAGGAAGGCAAATTCGCTCCGCGTATGACGCAGCGCCATGTATGAAGCTATCCGTCATGACGACAACTTTTCCTGGGAAGACAACGTCATTTCCCAGCATAGCACATGGCGGCGTCAGCACTTCGTTGCCGTCGCGGCGATCAATCTTCACCGTCATCTACGCACATGCGCGTCTACAGCACCGAAAGTCCCTGACAAAACGACTTCACGGCTTTGCCACGTCCGCCTGCTTTTAGGGCGTAAGCCTTTACTGGCTCATAAGTGTCAGCGCGCAGTCCGTGGTGGACGCAGGAAAGCGGTGATCACCGGCGAGGGGAGCAAGGAGAGGAGGCGCCATGCCAGTAGCGCTGTGCGAGTGGGCGCGTGGGGAAGCGCGGACATGCGGGTGGGGGTGCGCGCGCATCGGGCGACAAACCTTGTAGCCAACCCGCCGTGGTTGCTCAGTGGCTGTGGTGTTAGGCTGCTGAGCACGAGGTCGCGGGATCGAATCCCGGCCAGGGTGGCTGCATTTCGATGGGGCCGAAATGGGAAAACACCCGTGTACTTAGATTTAGGTGCACGTTAAAGGACGCCAGGTGGTCGAAATTTCCGGAGTCCTCCACTACGGCGTGCCTCATAATCAGAAAGTGGTTTTGGCACGTAAAAATCCCATAAGTTTAAAGCTTACATCCCATGCTCGCGGTCATGGCGTAGTCCGTTCGCAGAACAGTTCAGAAAAAAGCAACAGAGGCACTCATAGATAGGCTTTCGCCTATCGCAGTTTATCTCAGCAAAGTGCCCATAGAGTTTTTTTTTCGGGTCCTACCTATTGCAGCCCTTTTTGACGCGTGTGGCAACACACCAGAAATTTTTCTTTTTTTCTTTTTGTGTTTTGGTTTCGAGTAGATATTTGTAGCTAAATGTATTCGACCAACCCTGAATGACAGACAGTAAGCGTGATTCGTTGACATACGGAACACGGGACGAGGAAAACGTAGTTTGGCACGTGACTCGCTGTCACAGGAGAGTTGTGCAAGATATCCGGCGGGGGGGGGGGGGGGGGGGGTGCAGTGGTTTCTGCACAAATGTACAGACGCGACCACTGCTAGCCGGAACACGGGCGCCAGTAGCAGCAGTCTGCGCAGCCCATTGCTTACGCCTCGGCTAAATGTTCCAGCGCAGGCGCAATCGAAGCGATAGGCGGAGCACCCGGCGGGTCGTCTGCTACGGTTCCTCTCCTTTACTGCCTTCACTGCACACGCGTTGCTATCTATAAGTCGCATGCACTGGATTCTCTGAGTAATATTGCGATAGAAATTGTGTGGGCACTACACGCGCATTCTTGCCGTCGCCGTCGCCGTGATGTTCCGTATAAAGTTCAAGGGCGATAATACGGTCGCCGCGCGTCGTGTGCTGTATGTGCAAGTGAAAGCACACGAGGGAAGCCGACGATCGCGGCTCAACCTGGCACGCGCGAAGGCAGATAGCGGAGAGCGCTGTATTCAGTCTCGCGCCAGGCCGGGGGGGGGGGGGGAGGAGTGAAGGGGGGGTGCGGGTGAGCGGGAAGCGTTGTGCTCCGACAACAAGTGCGCATTTTACGACCGACGAGTGGATATTTCCAGTTCAGTGCAATTTTGCGTGACTCGGCACCAGACGCCTCCGCGTTTAGGCCAACATTGGTGCCTGGCGCTGGACCAAGTTCGCTGTCTTCACAGAGTAACAAGTGCGCCGCCGGCAGTATGTATTTCGATGAATCGAGTGCCTAGCCTCAAAGAGGTCTCCCAAGTCCCGGAGAATAATCGCTCGAGAGTACGGCCCCTGTAGGACGACGCATCCGGCTTGTTTGGTTTGAGCCCGTGGTGCGATTAACGCTGGGTTGCGCTGCTCTCAACGATTACCGTGCCATAATCCAGCGCGGTAGGAAAGGGTGAGGTCTTCCACAAGCGAATAACGCAGTTTGTGTGTTTCGGGAGGACGACAGCGACTAGTGTCTAACACTTGGTCGCATCACCATCGGGAACAGTCGTGGAAGGTTCGTGCTCAGACATCCTAGCCATTGCGCAGCCACATGCCACAAAGGAATGAAGTGGCACAAGAACGCGGCAGTCATTTATAAAGAGTCACGGGGAACAGGACCACATCAAAAGTCGAGATCGTTACAATTGCGCCAGTGTGTCTTTGAGTATTTGCGATAAATCCACTGACGCTGGTAAGGATTGGTGCGCTCCAGCTGTTCTTCATTCTCGGCGATGCCGATGCAGCTGCGCGTTTTATCGCCTTGTCGGATGAAATCCCGGCCGCGGCGGCTGCATTTCGACAGGGGCGAAATCTAGAAAAACGGCCGCTTCCCGTGCATGGGGGTCACGGTGAAGATCCTCTGGTGGTTGAAATTTATCCGGAGTCCCCCCTCACCTCCCCCCCCCCCCCTGCTACGACATGCCTCATACTCAAATCGAATTTTCGGCAGGTAAAACCACAGAAATCAATTTATTGTTTGAAATTGCCTGCCGGGCTCATCCTCGATGGCTCCCGGTGCTCCTCGCGTTCATTCCTCAATGTACGAAAGGAACCACGTCACATGCGCAAATCTGATTAGACACTAATCTTGCCCGGCCCAGTCGGCGACTGCATCGAATAAATTCCGCGCACCGCAGCCCCAACTTGTGTCGACCGTTAAATTCGCTGCAGCGATAGCGCGGTGGAGCGCGTTCACCCCCCAGACTTGAAACGACCAACCAGGTGTGACATGAGGCGCATTTTTCGCAAGGCACGTTATATTTCCACCGCGCTGAGAGTAAGTGAATCGCACGTGGGGGAAAAAAAGAAGAGACGAACGTAAAAGAAGTGCGCTGCCGTAAGTTTGGCGCTTGACGTCAAGACATACGCTTCACATTTGTTCGCGCCCGAACATTTGATGTGTCGCTCGCGCGTATTGATCACTTTCGCTGAACGGGAGTACAATACCTTATTCTTTTTTGTGGTTCGAAACACAAGAATGAGTAGTCAAATACTTTCGGCCGCTACTCTTATTTTTTTCGCACACGTCCTCGTTCGCAAATGCACATATGTCACGGAATCCGCGTCAGGGCCTGGAGCGCATAATTAGCCTCTCGGCGAACTAGCCCTGGACGTGATTCCATCCACCTACTAGAGCTATAACGGTTCATTTTGCTTAACCACGCTGTCGCTTACGGACTTAGTACCAACGGTAAGGAAAGGACCCATCATTGAACATGGGAAAACGAAATGGTGAGTATTCTTCGATTCCTGTCGTCAAAGTCCTTTCTTTATTTTTTTCTTTGCTAATGCGTACTAGGAGCCTCCCTACAAACACTTAATTTGCGGATCCACACCGATAAACAGGAGAGGAGGGTAGAGTAATGGAAGAGAACTCGCTGCATAAATTTGCGCAGTTTGAGCTAACGACAATTACAATATCACTTTAAACTCCGTGAAAAAGATTCAGCTTATCCTAAATTTTCCAAATCTGCGGTTACCCTTTGCGATAACCAGTTCCAGAAAAAAACTTGCACCGTCGATAATTACAGTTTGTCTTTCTAATAATATTCTACGCCACAAAAATCTATGTTCGGCGAGTTTATTTAGTATAGTTTACTCATGGCTGTTGCTGCCTTAGCAAATTCAGCTGGGAAAGTTACCAGGCGAAATTATGGTAAATTCTCATCGATCTGAGAAGAAATGATCCAAGGCAGATTTTGTAAGTCGTAAGCGAAACGTGATTTTTTGTTGTTTAATAATTATTTCAAGGCAGATTAACAAAAAAATTGTCTTAGGAGACTCGACTACAGGCTTCTAAGATTTGCCTCACAAGGCCAAGCCACTTTTACGGTTACCGCTGAATGACTAAGCAGACAAATACTTTAAATAGCCCATACATGAGTAACCAGAAAAATGAACGAGTCTGCATGCTTATGCTTGATTTTATACTGAAGATATGTCGCGTAGCAGTCAAAGCTAATAAAAAATGTAACATTTTGTACAGAGAATGGCAATCAATAGCAAAGAAGGAACGGTTAAGCTTTTTTACACAACAAATTAAGTTACCTTTATTCTTTAGCAAGTAGTAGCTCTTTCACGGTCCGTTTGAAACTTTGCTTAGACCTGTCCTGAGTTATTAGCTCTAAGATAATGGGATTGTCACAAATTTAGGCGCTCTAGCAATAGACAGGAGACAAAATCTACACGATACAAAACATCGATAAGACGAAAAGGAGAAAGTCAAAAAAAAAAGAGAACGACAAAGAAATGCAAGAAATAACTCTACAAGCACCCTCTGAATTAAAAAAAAAACAGCAAAGCAACGTCCAAACTACAGTGTCTCAGCTCCCAATAGGCTAAAGGACAAGCAGTGTGACAGTCACGAGGCGGCTGTGGCCACTCAGCGTGTCGCAAAAGGCGTCTCCCTCCGTCGCTGTCGCTTGACGGGACTGGTTTCCACAGTGGCAGCTGTGCACCTGGGAACCACGCGACATGCACAGGACGTGGTCGTAGCCGGTAGCGCTTCGGGTCGCTGATCACGGCCCCGGCGATTGACTCCGTGTGACCGGACGGTAACAGGGGCTGGACCGAAGTCGTGGTGCACTGCCACGGCATCGTAGCCCGGGATCATGAGCTGGAGCTTTTGCCGCTGGGCCAACTCCGGGACGTGCCCCCTCCTGGTGCGGGGTCCCCGATGAATCCCGATCACGTCGCCAGAGCGCAGCTGGCAGTGCGTCTGCACCAGTCCGTGCGCACGTCAGCAATGCCAGCCGCATCTCTCTTCGGCTGCTTTTTTTTTTGTGCCTCTTATCGCGCGCTTGACATGGCTTCTCTTGATGGGACTTCTTCTTCTTACTTCTTTTCCCTTTTGCCTTTGTACTTTCCTTCTTCTCTTTTGTCGACCGGCGTCGTCATGTTATTCACTCGATACGCATGTGGCTCGCTTGTCACTTATGACACGCATAATGGTATACGATGTTAGATTTTTGGACAGCTAGCTTCTATGCTTCATGGCTTGTTCGGGGACGGGGTTTACTTTCAAAGTTTTTCCGATATCATCTCTAGTATCTTTATAAGGCCATAGATCATAAAACCATGACCTGTTGGCCTGATATTGCCATAATAAACTTCTAACAGTACGTCCAAAATCAAGAAAGGGGCTGACAGATGAAATAGCGCATGGTGGTATAAAAGCTATAAACAGGGATAAGGTGCCTCAGAAAGGCTGGCCAACGTTTTGATAGGAGGATCTACCTTCGTCAAAGGCGGCCTCGTCATCTTCGGCGTGTTAGTTTTAAATGGTTAGTACAGTGACGTCACGTGCGGTTGTTGTCCGCGGCGGCTGGTTGTAAAGGGAGAGACTTCAAAGAGAGTAAGCGCTGTCGCCTGACGTCTGTGAGCGTGGTTCCAAAGACGAGGGGAAAAGATCGGGAGAGTGGGAAGGCGGGGAGAAAAGAAAAGAAAGAAAAGGAGAGACAAAATGGATGGACACCAAGAGGAAAAGAAAAAAGAACGAGAAAAGAAAAAAATGAGGGGCATGGAAGGGTGTTGGGGAAACGAGAGGTTAGGGAGCATTCAGGGGTGTCATTGTCAGCATGTTTTTGTTGCTTTAGAAGAACCGGTCAGGCGTCAGTGCGCGAGTAACAAAAATGCCCAAAAAGACATCAGTTGAAAGTGTGACTTTAGTAGCGTAGCAGCAATGCGTCGTGTAATTTTGAAGGAATTAAGATGGTGACAAGGAATGTGGGATGCAAAGCATGGGGTAACTAGAAGGCAGGGGCATGGTCTTTCAAGGGACGTTAGCCCCATTAGCTCAACGTAGGTGTCGTTACGGCTGTATACAAAAATGGCGATACCCTGTGGGGCTGAGGCGCCGAAAAAGGTATCTTGGCATCTGTGACTTTGGAATGTGTTGGTGAGGGTGTTTAAAAATATATATAATAAAAAACAGACAAAAAGGAAAGGGAGGACAGGACCCGGAATAACAAATAGGAGCGTGACTTGTGCAGAAGTATGCGGGGGTAGGTGTACTTGGGACAAGGGGGTCGTACAGTTGATATAAACGTAAAAACATGAAAGAATATAATAAATTGAGTAGTAGGAGATGGAGGAATAGGTGAGGTTAAGGAATTAAGGTTAGCTGGTGGCGTAATGTGTTTTGTGGCCTTGATTGGTGATATGAGAATTTCAGAATTAAGTTACCGCTTTTAAATATTCCAAGTTGCCACTTGCCAAATTAATTCCCGTTGGGTGTAGGCAACTAAACTTGCGTATGAAGTATGATTTCGTATATTTCTATTCGCGAGGTGAACGGAAATTTGTTTGTAGTATGTAGAGCCTTGCTTTGTCGAATATATGACCATGTTCGTTGAAGTGGCTGGCTACTGCTTTAGGTAAATTGTGTTTTGTATCCGCGCGGTGACTGTTGAGTATCGTATGAATTTGTTTTCCAGTCTCACCTATGTATTGTTTGCTGCAAGCGGCACATTCTAGACAGTAGACTACGTTGCTTGATGTGCAGGTTAAGCCCGAAATTGCCTTGTGTGAGTAATTCGACGCTATACCTTTTACTGTAGTAGTAGATTGAATATGTTTGCATGTAGAGCAACTGGGGTGGCCACAGGGACCGGTTCCCAACTTCGTCTTCGTCCTTAGTTTGACATGCACAAGAACATCTTTAAAATTAGTGTTGCGTCTGTAGGCTACTGTGGGCGGGTCGGAAAAAATCTTAAGTTTCTGGTTGGTGGTGACGATTCGGCAGTATTTACTGAAGATGTTGTTCACGTTTGGGAGTGGGTTTGAGAATTTAGTAGTAACAAAAGTTGTTGTTGTTCTTGTGATCCTCTGGCGGGGTTTGAGGACCTCGGCTCGATCAAGTTAGGTTGCTGTGGTGCAGGCTTTTTGAAGGTCACTGTTTAGGTGGTTCCTGTTTGATAGGGTTTCTTTAGGGGGATCGAGTCTATCTTTGTTGTCTTAGTTTTCAACGCAAATGCGACGTAGTCGTGTGGCTTTGCCTTTAAAGATGCCTTGTTTGCAATGTCTGGGATGGTGGGTCGTATGTTCGACCGTCGGGTACAACTTTAGAAAAAAAGGGGAGGCTCCGCCGAGATGACCGAAGCACGACAGCCGATTGCCTCCGCGACTAATATAGCCCCGCTCAAAAAGTCGTGCTTCTGAAATGCGCTATTCTCAGTATAAGTAAAGACTTTTGTATTTTGATGACTGGTTTAGTGGAGCTCTCATGTGCTACAGCACCGTGCCGGATCGCGAGAGTACAATAACCCCGTACCTTCTACAACGCTATGCGTCGTCTGGTCTTTAGCTTCATTTCAAGTAACAAAAGCAGAAAGAGCAGCTCTTCATGGGGGGGGGGGGGGGGCTTTTGCGCTATTTTACACGTACACGGCACATTTACCACTCGTTTCCGAGCTTAAAATGCATCGGTTGCTGTAAAACAAGTACTTTAAAAGAAAAAAAACGCACTTATCGAAACCATTACCAACCTGGGGTGAGAAGACGACCAAGGCAGGAAAGGTGCAAAAATGCTTCATTCATCGTTTTAAAAAAATACTCTTGGTCTTAAATAGCATAAAATTTATATTTTTTGGTTTTGTCTATTCACAAATTTCTTCCCTTCTCACTTTTTTTTTCAAACCTGCAATCTCGCCACCTCCCGCAAGGCGTTCCGTGTGGGTTTTTCGCCATGGAGTCCGCGCTCATCAAGTGTGATGTGTTCATGTTTGCTTGTTTGCGCTGACACCATGCTTGTTAATTCAGTTATTAAGCGAATGTTTCCATTTTTATACGGCAGATAAAGCTACCATAATTACTTAGTGCTTTCTTGTAATTTGCTATCGATACTTCGCCTTTCGGGCGCTAACTGCGACTTTTTTGTTGAAGCCTTCATTAAAGTTAATTTTCTACCGTATTTCATTTTAACAAAATGGGAATTTCGTAGTTTATGTGGTGCCTACGATAATTACTACTAAATTACGGTGTCCTTGTTATGTTCCTCCTCGGGCTCTACTGTGATTGACGCAGTTCTAGGTCTATACTTTTGTGAAGATGATGTATTACTTTATAAGTATTAATTGAGTTATGTTTAGTATTTCATGCATAAGAAACAGTAAATGAGTACGTAAGACCTCCGGTTATCCACGGTAGCTGTCCAAATTTCGCTGAACTTGTTTTTGTTATGCAGTTAATTTAGATAAATTCTGGTTGCTTGTGGTACTCCATAATAATCAGGAGTATGATAATCTGGTACCAAATAGCATATAATAGGTCGCTTTTTTATACACAATTCGAGCAACTTACTAAGTTTAAAGAGGCAGCGCACAGCTTTAGTTGTTTCTGCCGTGAAATTTTCAACATATGTATTCCAAGGCAGATCTTCCTGAAACGAGACACCTAAAAATTTCTGTACTTCTGCGTCCTCTATCTTAGTGTCATTAAATACAATTCTTATGTCGTCCTTGAAAGGCTTATCTTTATGTCCGATAATAACACATTTGGTTTTATATACATTCAATTGCAGTTTGTGCTTGCACAGTCAAATTGATAAGTCGTTCAGTAATTATTAGCTAACTGCTGTATATGCGAAAGTGTTTTGGCCACGTAAAAGACGCTAGCATCATCAGCATACATAATTAAACTGCCAAATTGGTAATTCAGCTACATCGCTTATGTATAAATTTATCACTAATGGCCCACGTTTTGACCCTTGGGGTACCCTTCTGATTACTTTCAATGTTTGCGACACATTGTTTTTGAGGGCTACAAACTGTAGCCTGTCTGTTAGGTAATTCTTCATTATGTCAAGTACAATTCATCGAATACCATACCAACTGAGTTTGGACAGCAGTACGTCGTGATCAACGGAATCTAAATCTTTCTGAACGCCTAAAAAAATGCCCATTGTGTACAGTCTACCTTCTACGTTGTTTATTATCGCGTGCTTTATGTCCTGTAGTGACTGTACATTAGCAAAATTTTACGGTAACCGAACTGCGATTGAGACAAGATTTTCTTTCTCAAAAAAGCTTGTTAAACGGTCTTTGATAACGGTTTGAAACAGTTTAGATAACACGGAAAGTATAGAAATTGGCATTTATTTTTAGCGTTTCTATCTCCACCCTGTTTCATCACTGTGCACCACGAATGCACTGCATGAAGTTGTTGGATATTCAATACAAGTAGGCGCAGCTTTTTTTTGTGTCTTTATGTCGTAGTTTCCTACTATTTTATTCGTTTTAGTCGCAGATTCCTCTATATTTTCATGACTTGTTTACTGCAGGGTCCACGCACGGTCGTTTGAGAAGAGACATGGGCCTCTTCAGTGCAGTTGCTGTCGTCGTAGGCAGCTCCATTGGTAAGTGCACCAAAGCCACACTTTATCATCATCATCATCATCAGCCGGTTTTATGTCCACTGCAGGACGAAGGCCTCTCCCTGTGATCTCCGATTACCCCTGTCCCGCGCCAACCGATTCCAACTAGCGCCCGTGAATTTCCAAATTTCATCGCTCCACCTAAACTTCTGCCGTCCTCGACTGCGTTTCCCTTCTCTTGGTATCCATTCTGTAACCCTAATGGCCCAACGGTTATCTAACCGGCGCATTGTATGACCTGCCCAGCTCCATTCTTTTCTCTTTGTGTCAATTGGAATATCGTCTGTACCCTTTTGCTCTCTGATCCAAACCGCTCTTTTTCTCTCTCTTAACGTTATGCCTAGCATGCTTCGTTCCATCGCTCTTGACTATATATATTGTGCGACCTCATGAAGAAGCCGGAGGGAGCGGATGCACATCACGTCGGCTCCGTATTCCACGAATGTTCTTGTAGCGCAAATCGCCAAAAAGCCACCCGCTATTGCACGCCAACGGACTCAGCTCGTTCCCAGGAACAAGTGGATACCGAAAACCAGGTGGGATTCCCATTTTTCAAGCCTCTACGACAATATTTTGGCCGGACCTCGTAGCGGGAGAGCCGCGAGGCCACGCGCCGGAGCCGGCTTCCTCAACAATTGCCGATCATTTTCTCAATGATGGAAGTCACCGTAGAGGGGTGCAGCATATCCCAGGAAGAAGTGGATACAAGCAAGGGATGGAAGGAGGTCAGACACAGAAGATCAGACCGGCGAACCTCCCAACATCGCGAGAGCACCTTGTCGCCGACGCGGCTCGACAAGCGCAACAATAACCCATGGAAAGGCAGGCTAGAGCAAATACGCAAGGCAAGCAGAATGCCACATTTGCCAAGAGGGGATTACAAGATTGTGATCAGACCGCGTGGAGGACTCAAGATATCCGAGCACGGTATAGTTCCCCTCACAGTTGCGGTACAAGATGCGGCAGGCATTCCTCGAGACGAAAGGGAGGAGGACATTGTCTGCCCCAACAATTATCAAAATATCCTCATCGTCAGTACATCGGATCAAGAGCGTGCAAACAAATATCAGGAAGTAGCACGTATCAAGATTCAAGACACGTTTTACGAGGCCAATGCTTACGAGACAGCGCCTGACATGACGGCCAAAGGAGTCATCAGAGGAATCCCACTCGACGAGGGCCCAAGAGACATCACAGCAGCGGTGGTTACGAGTAAAAACCCAACGGCGATAGCAGCAAAGAGACTGAGTAATACTACCACAGTGATTGTGCTCTTTGAAGGACACAAAGTGCCCGCGTACGTCCGATACAGGGCAGCGCTACTCCCTTGCTCCCTGTACAGGAAACAAGTGGATTTCTGTCATCAGTGCAACAGACTTGGACACAGAGGAGATGTATGTCCCAACCCTGACAACAAGATTTGTGCGGGATGTGCAACATCAAACCCAGATAAAGACCACAGGTGCCAACCTAAATGTCAGTTATGCGGCGAGGACCATCCGACCGCAGACAAGACGTGCAAAGCCAAATTCAAAAAACCCTTCATCGTTAAACAGAGACAATGGCACAGACTGCAACGAGAACGACAAGAAGAACATGAAGCCGCTATCTCAACAGAAGACAGAGCAGAGTCTCGCGGAACGCCTGGCCTCCTAAACGCCAGGGAACGACGCTCCAGATCGAGAACAAGGTCTCCATCCACCACCAGATCATTATCCCGGTCCGGCTCCAGGCAACCGGGGACACGATCCCGATCCAGGTCCAGAACTAGGCCATCCTCTTCAGCAAACCAGACTAACACGGTGAGCTGGGCAGACGTGGTCGATGGCGTGCGCCCGGGTGCTGGTGGGGAGACTGCCATTAATAACGAGATCAAGCAACTAAAACACGAGAACGTGCAGTTGAGGATTTTGCTAGCACGTATGAGCGATGAAATCAAAATTCTGAAGGAAGGAAAAAGCCAAATAAATCCGGTAACTCCCACTCCACACGCGAGCACGAAAGAGCCATCTGAAATCCCGGACAATAAGATGGACGAAGGGGATGACCCCCCTCCACTCAAACGCAAGGCCCAAGCCATCAGTGATAAACAAGATACCGCAGTGGTAGATAAAGCATTAGCCGATATTCAAAAGACCCTAGCAGAAATACAAAAGTCAAATGAAAAACGGGACGAATTGATGAATCAAATGGCTAAGGCAATAGCAGCAATTATGAGTAGATTAGACATCCTAGAGGCAAACCAGTCACCAGGTAACGGACTCCCCTCCGTTGCCTCCGAACCATCACAATCATTACCCACTTCACAACCACATAACTATATAAGATCAGCTTCTCTGCAACCTCCCGTCTCCCTCCCATGGTCGCACCCGAAATGAAGCGCGCTAAAAAAGGGTTCAGGATATGGCAGTGGAATTGTAGAAGTTACGAAAACAAAAAGTCAGTTTTGCAGCAGTATTTAACAAGACGTCATAATTCTGCAGGAAACACACGGTATTGCAAAGCTAGCAGGATACAGATCTTTTGGCTATGCCGAAGGGGACACAAGGGCATTAACTACGCTGGTAAAAAGAAACATAACTTGCGTGCAGCACAACACAGGCATAACGCACATTGACAATATTCTATTGGAACTCATCCCACAAAAAAAGACAGGACGTAGCTTATTTATTCTCAACATTTATAGCAACCCCATGCTACATAAACACAAATTCAAGAACCTATTCCAGAAAACACTCAGACTTGCTGGAGAAAATCCGGTAGTTATAGGAGGAGACTTTAATGCCCCGCACACCACGTGGGGATACTTATATACCAGAGCAAAAGGAAGGGACTTATGGAACGACTCGCAAGAATTAGGCCTCACGCTCGTCACAGAACCCGCCACTCCGACCAGAGTAGGCACGGCGCTAAACAGGGACACAACCCCAGACCTAACCTTTACCAGGAATATTGAAAAGGCGACGTGGCACAACACACTGGAAGATTTGGGTAGTGACCACCGCATATTGGAGTTACACGTCAGAGAAGGGCCGAATAGACCCAAGGAACGACAGATAAAATTAGTAGACTGGGAACTATTTCGTAGAACGCGAGAGACGAAACAGCAACGATCAATCGCAGACATAGAACAATGGACTAAGGAGCTCAGTGATGACGTCAAAGCTGCCACAAAAATAGCACCACCTGAATCTAACTTGGATAAATGCGACAGCAGACTTCTCCACATGTGGGAAGCTAAGCACTCGCTTCAGAATAGACTTAGCGGTCAGAAGCATAACAGAAAGTTAAGAAAGCGCATAGCACTCCTCAACAAAAAAATAGAAGAACATGCTAAGCAATTGACCAAACAACAATGGGACGAGATATGTAATTCCATGGACGGACAATTAAGCACCGGCAAAACCTGGCACCTGCTCAGGTTCCTGCTTGACCATGACAATAACAAGAAAAATCACATGCAAGCCATTAATAAGTTAATACACGCATATGAGGGTACAGAAGAGGAATTTCTCAATGAATTACAGCAGAAATACTTAAACCAGGCACCCCCTTGCATCTATCCTAGCTACAACGGGAATACAAACGCAAAATTAGACGAGGAACTCACGGAGGCAGAAATCCGCGCGGCCCTACAAAAGTTAAACACCAAATCCGCCCCAGGCCCGGACGGTATAACCAACAAGACTCTCAGGAACCTCGATGATGAATCGATAGCCAAACTAACAGAATACATAAACGAGTGTTGGGTAAAGGGAGAAGTGCCAGCTCAATGGAAGAAAGCGACGATAACG
Organism: Dermacentor andersoni; assembly: GCF_023375885.2. Classification (NCBI taxonomy): domain Eukaryota; kingdom Metazoa; phylum Arthropoda; class Arachnida; order Ixodida; family Ixodidae; genus Dermacentor; species Dermacentor andersoni. The sequence goes on along the minus strand of NC_092823.1, from coordinate 38,917,048 downwards.
CTTATTCCAAAACCTGGTAAGAAGCTTGAGATCGACAACCTCAGACCAATCTCCCTAACATCCTGCGTCGGAAAATTAATGGAACATGTAATTTTAAACAGAGTAGACAACTTCTTAGAGGATAATAACATATACCCAGATACAATCATAGGATTTCGCAAAAATCTTTCGACACAAGATGCTATGCTCCAACTTAAGCATCAGATAATCGATTATAAAACGCGCTCGACAAGGGCCATCTTGGGCCTTGATCTTAAAAAAGCTTTCGATAATGCCAACCACGCAACCATATTGGAAAACATCGAACGAATAGGACTAGGGCAACGGACGTATAACTACATCAAGAGCTTCCTATCAGATAGGAAAGCAGTCATCTCCGTCGGAGGGCTCAAGTCGCCCGAGATCGACATAGGGGGGGCCGGCACGCCGCAAGGCGCTGTTATCTCGCCGATGCTGTTTAATCTCGTCTTGATGGGACTCCCCGAAAAATTAAATCACATAGAGTCCCTGAATCACACAATCTACGCGGACGATATTACTATCTGGACCTGTGACGGCAGCGACGGATCAATAGAACAACGACTCCAGACTGCAATTAACACAGTAGAGGAACACCTCATAGGAACAGGCCTCACATGCTCTGCAGAGAAATCTGAACTTCTATTGTACCGCCCCACACTTAGAGGCAGGCCTCCCAAAGGATACGACAGAAACAAGGCTCATGAGGAAATCAAGCTACACACCAAGAACGGGCGGCATATCCCAATAGTCAACCAGCTCAAAGTGCTGGGTCTGGTAATCGAGAACAAAGGCACAAATAGGGAAACCGTAAAGAAGTTAGACACAAAGGTAACAAACACCATGAGATTAATCAAACGAATTACTAACAAGCACCAAGGTATGAAGGAAGAAAGTATCATACGGCTGATACAATCATTCGTAATCAGTCAGATCACATACATAGCAGCCTTCCACAATTGGTTTGCAGCTGAAAAGCGTAAAATTAACAACATGATAAAAAAAGCATACAAACTAGCACTAGGTATTCCCATCAGTACGAGCACGGATCTCTTGCTAAGGTTAGGACTCCACAACACACTGGACGAACTCATAGAAGCACAACAAACATCTCAAGCAGAGCGACTAACCAAAACCAAGACGGGACGGCATATACTAAGCAAACTAGGAATGAATTACCACAATTTATACGGGGAAAAGAGGACGATAACGAGAGAAATTCGTGACAAACTCCGAGTACCAAATATACCCAAGAACATGCATCCAGGTTACAACGACGGCAGACGCAAGAGTAGAGCAGAGAAAATTATCCGAAGCTTTGGGTCAGACGACAGAGCAACCTTCGTAGACGCTGCTGAATACCCAGACAGAAATAGCTATGTAGCAGTAATCGTAGATCACACCCAAAAACTCCTTACAAGCGTATCAGTTAATACCAAACATTCCGAGACCGCAGAGGAGGTAGCCATTGCACTAGCATTGGTCTCCACGAATGCTCAGTACATCATTAGTGATTCTCAAGCGGCCATTAGAAATTATGCAAAAGGTAGGATCTCTCCTGAGGCATGGCACATCATCAGAGTCAATGAAGCAAAGTTCTCCAATGCAGAGAAGAACGGCAGGCAATTGCTCTGGTTCCCAGCGCATACGACTTTAGACATTCCCGCAATCAACCTCAACGAGGTAGCACACCGCGAAGCTCGAGGTCTCACTCGCCGAGCTGAGCAAAGAGTGACTTCCATCGGTCAGGAGAACGCGGAGGAGGAAATCTGGAGAGAAAAAGATATATTAACAAGATTTAGCGATATTACCAAATTCTATCAAAATCGGAGGCGAGTATTACCACCGCCTCACACTAAACTGAACAGAGCTGAGTCCGTTACTTGGAGGCGACTACAAACAGAAACTTATACGAGTCCCGTGCAACTAAAAACTTTCTACCCCGATATATACGAGAGCGATATGTGCAAGCTCTGCAAGTCTGTTAGAGCCACCCTTCAACACATATTGTGGGGTTGTGAAATATACCAAAATAAAATGGCAGTCTCCCCAGAAAATCTACGGGCGCGGTGGTCGGCCGTGCTGCTCAGCTCAGAACTCCAAGACCAACTTTGGGCCGTCCAGCGAGCCAAGGAAGCCGCACGGGAGCAGCAGCTCCCAGTGGCCATCTAGGCGGCCCCAGGCCCGGGCCTCCCAATCGCCGGATTCCAAATAAAGTTATCACATCACATTCCAATGCCATACCTAAAAGTGTTTTCAAGAGTAGCCACCATCTCGCGTGAACATGTGCAACAACATTCTACACTAATATAATTTACATCCTAATAGAGAAAAGGTGTAAATGTATTTATAACTCCCATTCTTGCACCCTTGTCGGTGTGATTGTGTGAGTTATAGACACATTTACACCGTTCTTCATATATAAGGGTGTAAACAGTTTTTGCAGTTTTGCTGTTTTACAGTTACATACAGTTACAGGGTACGAATGAGCAGACCCAATGTTGTTCTAAGGAATGGCAGAGTGCCTGGCGATGGTTCTCGTCCATATCGTAAATTGCAGCTTAGTTTTCAGCGTGGATGGTAAGCACGATCAAGCTATTGTACGAGGGCGCATGAGCAATTAAACAATTATACAATCAAACATTCGTCTTGAAGTAGCTTTATTTCTACTTAAGTCAGTCGTAGGAATGTCATTATCTGTCCTGCAAAAATAAAGTGTGCGTACTGCCACTTGTACCACATAGGCCCCTGATAACTTTTCATTCGTCGATGTTATATTCATTGGCGTGGATAATCAAATTTCCTGCACACTTCATCTTAGATCTAACTAGCATTAATCTATGAGAGGGAACGTGAACACCTTTTATTATTTGAGACACTATTTGTTAATACGGCTATGGGAAGTTTGAAAACGGTTCACGCAGGCAGAAACGGCGTGGCCTAGATCGAGATATATTGAGAAGCACATAGCACGAACTATCAGGTCTACATTATCAGCAAGATCCATTTTCGCGAATTTGTATGCAAAATACGACATGTCGTTTTGGTTGCAGCTATTGTGCGAACTTTGTGGATTATTTCCGGATCTCAACGAACATTTTGTATGCATCGGTCCAAACGCTCATGCAATCGATGCAGCATTTAACCAGCGAGTACATTATTGTATCTCGTGAACATCCTCTGAAGTGAGAACTGTACGGAGTGTTTTTTCAATATAACGCTTCTGAAATAAAAAAAAATCGACTTATTTCTTTTAGGTTATTATACCCATTAAAAGATAACGTGTACATACCACATATTCGTGGGTGAGGGTTGTGGCTAGGAAAATTGTAGAATATTTATCATTGAAATAAGTATTTATGTGCCAATGCACTTGCGATCATTGCAGGTGCTGGGATTTTTATAACTCCAGGAATTGTTTACGAGGACTCTGGATCAGTGGGCGTCGACCTTATAGTATGGGTCGCAGCTGGAGTGGCCTCTCTCATTCGTAAGTGCTAATTGAGTGCTGCTTGCCATGTCGGCTCTATGATACCACAGCTCCGTACGACGGATAGACCAATAATGATGACCGCATAAGGGAAGTTTTGTCCGAAGGACGATGGATAAAAAGTAATCTTACTTATTGGAGACAGACTCATCAAAAATCTTCTTTAGAAGATAGTGCAATTCTTAGACATTAGCTGGATTGCTTTAAGACGCAAAGGATACTTGCACGGCTAATTGTACTGTCTTGTTACCTTATTAACAAAGTATATCTAATTAAGTTTTTAATAAATATATTGAAGAAGATACTGCGGTATTGAAGCCCGTGAGTAAGGAAGTTGCACTCACTTAGCAGAGATATTGCGCTAACGCACGTGTTTTGAGAAAAAGATCTCCAATCTTGCCTTGCGAAATCCATTGTATTTCATGCGACACTTATCAGCACTATGGGAGAACAAAATATTAACGGTTAACAACTGCTTGAATACATTGTTAGAGTGGTACCAACGATTTCTACACGATTGTGAAAGATTGTAGTGAACAGCTCTCATGTACAACGGTAGGGGACTTCAGTCATAAAAACGGTTACTGTACCGAGCTCCTAATAGTCATTGATAACCTTAGATTACATTTTACAATCATCGGATTTTTTGCACCTAGCATTGCTCTCCCATCACTTTATTTAAGCACACAGAAGTAACCTACCAGTGAAGGCACGATGCACGACGATTCTCAGAGCGAGAACAAATTCCTTGCTTTAAAGCTTCCTTGACGAGAGCACGGACAGCAACGAAACGTTGACCGACGGGTGTCTTCCAGGGACGAACGGCTGGCTGGAAGTGACGTCAGAACTTTAACTTCATGCCTGAAAATTGTCGTAGATGTTGCCTATACTATCGTCACACCAGATGTCTATAGAAGTTTTTACGTTCCTGTGACCTACAAGAGAGACTTTGATACTCCCGAGCGTTCCCCAACCCCGGTACTTTTTCCGCGCGTTTCCTTTCTTTTTCTGATATCATTTTAGTCTTTCTTTCCCTCTCCCCGTGTATGGTAAGTAACTGCAAGATTCTTTTCTAGTTCGCCTCTGGCTTTTACCGCCTGATTCATCTCTGTCTCTCTCTCTCTTAGCTCAGAAGTCGTGCCTGTGAGTGCAAATCCTGTTGTGCATACTTAAAAAAGACACCAGGAAATGAATACCTCCTAATACATTAAGCAATCCGAAGTATAGCTAAAATACCCATCCCTGCAAATATATAAATGCAATTGATATTAGAAACGATGTCTTTCGCTCGTGGCTATTGTTGTAGAAGTTATAACTTACCAAGTAAACACTTCAAAGCTGTCACCTTCAACATGGCTCACTAAGGACGACAACGTCATGCAGATTAATATTATCCTAATAATATATCAAAGGCGTAGCACAATGTCCAATCATATCGTTTGATGATGAACACTATATCATACAGAAAATACGTGGTGTGCATCAGAAAAAAAGGAATTCACAGCATGACTTACACAACACACTTTTCTTGATTTATTATCAGCAAGCTTTATAATTGTGACTTCTTGCGAGTTCTCTCGCACTGACCAAATGGAATTATTTGAGGAACAATTAATCAAGCAGCTAAGATGGCGATCTTGTTAGTGAGAGAATGCTGCTCCAGTCGGAGTTAGTGAGTTCAAAACCAAATGAATCACTGATGTCTACTATTCTTTAATACGTTTCCAGTATGAATTGTGATAGAGTCAAAGTGTATACTTATCTTCCGCATTATGCAAGACAAACACTTTTTTTGTATAGAAAATAACATTTAGGTATGTTTAAAATGACAGCGACAGTTTGTGGCTTCATGGTTGGAATTGGAACAAATATTTAACGTGTGAAATATATCGGCGCTTGCTTTCCTGCCAAAATTGTGTGTCTTAGTCGGGGCCTAATTGCTCGTCCTTTTGTATGCTATCCGTTTCACGGCTCTTAACCACCAGCACGAAAACGTCGAAGAAAATGGTGTCTCCGCAAGTATTTTTGTAAATGTATTTCTTTTTACAGATTGCCTCTGCTTTGCCGAACTGGGCACGATGCTGCCATCTGCTGGAGGGGTGCACGAGTATCTCAGAGCGGGCATGGACTCGACGGGACGAATTGGAGACTTCCTTTCGTTTCTCGCTGCCTGGTGCTTTTTTCTGGTGGATCCAATCGCAGTTAGCATTCAGGGACTAACGTTCACAGCGTACGCGCTCAGTTTGCCCTACGGCAACTGCACGCCACCCCACGCTGTCACCGTCCTGGTTACGATTGTTATTGTGGGTAAGGCTCCAAAGAGCGAGTGTAAACCTCGCCTATTCGAGTTCGGCAGTCGTACGGCATTCGTTTCGTCTAACCTCCTTCCCTAGTCCTTTTGTAACTGTGTACACAGTTGTTACGGTGCATTGCAATCGGGGCTGTGTGTTGTCCCGGCAGTACAAAGGGCGCACTGTGGTTTCTTGTGCGATGACGGCACCAGCAGTGCGCTGCGAGCAATAGGTGCATTTAGCGTGAGAATTTTTAATTTACTGTGCCAGGCTTTGGGCATATATAGGATAAAGCGCTGCAACGCAACTAAATTATTATAGTTCGCATGAACTTACACGTCTTAGAATCTACTCAAGCCCGAAGAAATTGCAAGAAGTCAAGCTGCAACTTCTGCGTTTCTGATCATAGAGCAATGGCGTTGACCATCTGCGTGAAGTTTTTTCTTTTTTTTTTTTGCCAACAGCAGAGTTTGCTGATCTGGGGCTCATTTGCCCGTAGCTTTCGTATGCGGACAAGCGCTTCATAGGAAATAAAATCTGGCATTACATACTTCAATATGGGTGCAGACGTTAATGCGATTAGCGCTGAAGCAAGGTATCGACACCGCGTAGGACCAACCCCGAAGCGCGTCATGTATGCGGCATGTATGCAGCCCGACTCCTCTTTCGCGCTTGTTTTTAACACTCTGTGCCATCCGGCACAGAGTCGTGTAGTGACGTGTAGTGCCTGGACCAATATATGTTTGGAGAAGAGAGAGAGAGAGAGAAAGCAAGGACTGGAAAGGCAGGGAGGTCAACCAGAAGAGTATCCGGTTTGCTACCCTACACTGGGGTGGGGGAAAGGGGAATAAAAAAGGAGAAAGGGAGAGAGTGAGCACTGAGTACGTGTGGGCGGGACACTATGCACAGAGACACTATAAACGGTCTCTTAAACCGGTGTTCCTCAAGTATTGCAGTAATGCACGATTCGCTTTTCGTGCCAGCGACGGGTGGGGCCACGGTCCGAGTATCTTTGACTCGGTGAAAGGTCGTAAGTCTAGTCGGTGCAAAGTTTCCCGCAGAGGGAGGGATGGAGAAGATGGTCCGCCATGTATATGATGCCAGTTTGGTTTCACCCAAAGCCGGAGAAATTGTTTTTTTTTTGTGTGTGATTGAAGAGACAGCGCATGCCCTGAGGCAGGCACCCAACGACCCAAGTTGCACTGAAAAGGGTCCATTGAAGAGCGGCACGTACCCTGCAGCCTTACCCAGTAGCCAAAATTTACATCGGAAAGGTTCATTCAAGTTCGGCACATACCCTGCCTCATAGAGTTTCTCACTATAACACCTAGAGGGTAATCTGGCGCCACCGTCTATGGGAGTTTCTTAAAGGGGCACTGTGCCGTCATGGGAAAGACGGTATATGTGTCTGCGAGGCTCGTGTTGACTGGTGTTGTAAGAGGCTTCGTCTAAAACGTGGATATGGCTGCGCAAATAACGTGTTCTCAAAGTAAAATCTCCATAAAATGTTTCCATTCACGCATATTACATCTTTACTCACCCGCAATGCATGACCAAGCGAAGAAAAGCAAGAACAGACGACCAACTATTTCAAAGCGAGCGCGAATCTTGTCGTCTGTCCTCCAACTTTAGCGGCCCGCTGGTACTTTTTACGTAACATGTAGTCGTACACACAATAACAAGTTCTCATAGTTAAATAAACCATGTTTTCGCGTAATAACAAAGCTAAAACAGCTTTTCACGTGCTGTTTTAGTAGAAAGTGAATCATTGTGACAGACGGAACGGTACTTGCCAAGCGCGTCTTCAAGGTGTCCTGTCTCTACGAGAACGATGCCAATCCGAAGTCACAATATACCGGCATTCCCATGCATACCAAAGCGCAGCAGCGCCAGATTTCCCTCTAGGTAATGTAGTGAGAAACTCTATGCCCTGTCGTACTTCGTTGCCTGTTTGCAAAGTTGGCATCAAAGAGGCTCATTGAACACCGGCACACACGCAGTTCCACACGCCAAGTTCCACACATCAAGTGCTGCGTACCCAGTGCCAGATACCCATGTACCCAAGTTGTTCCGACGGTTGCTTTCGAACCCGTGTCTCTCGGCACAGTAGCGCTACCCATGCGTCCACGGACGAATGGGTAGCGCATTCTTTCGTCACTAATTTGGTCACTACTTTGGTCACTGCCCAGGGACCAAAGATGGCGGGAAAACCGTTAGGGATACATTCAGGTAGTCAGCCCTCAGAAAATTCGGGAAGTACCCTAAGAATGCCAATCGCAATAAAATTGGCAGATTCCAAGCTTTCATTGACGTCTTCGCAAATGGGAAAGATAAACATGAACAACCGGGACATAATTTCGCAGGTGCCCATGGTATTACAACAATGTGACGATGACGTGATGATGACTATGGTTTAGCATCGCTGTAATAATGATGCCGGAATGGCCACCATGGAACTACGAGGGCCTGACAAGTGCGGCATGACGACAGTCGCATGACGAAGATGGCATGCCGATGTCTGCATGACTACAAAGGCGTCATGACTGCATAACAGAGGCGTGAAGAGGAGGTGGTGAGGACGGTTACACGATGGCGATGAAACTAAGACGACGGCATGTGGCAAAGGAATGACGAGGAAGAAAGGACGATGATAAAATGACGAAGAATTACGATTGAATGACGACAGTTGATTGTCTGACGACAATTGAGTGATGATGACCAAGTGACAATGGCGGATTAATGAGGGAACCACGATGGCCTCAAATCCACGTCATCGCGACGACGGATTCACAACAGTGTATGACGACGACGAGACGCCAATGATTGTATGATAACGACGGGGTGACGATTGTACGGCAATGATATTGGCGTGACTACAATGAAGTGAAGAAGACAGTATTTCACAAACAAATTAGGACAATGGAGGGGCGAAGACAGAGCGGTGGTGACGAAACAATGAATACAGAAAAGTAGTGAAGAAACATCGACAGCAGATTGACGGCGCCAAGAATAAAGATGACGGATTGCTTGCAAAGGAATGACGACGATTACGACGTGGAAAATGGAGCGCGCTTGTATTGTAGCTCGCGTCTACGCTTTCGTGGATCATGTGGCGCCTCGGCCTCTTGGATTTGCGCAGCATCCGGTACTGGCCTGCACTATACCCGGGTGGGTAATCGTGCAAGACAGCTGACAGCCCCGACGCATACCCAGTGACAAATACCCGTTGGCCCATCTCGTCGTATACGCGAATGAGAGGCAGCCTTGAAGTAACGCCTGCGCTGTGCCAAGTGGGCTGCACGAGAATCTTTTCACCTGCATCAGCCATTAAAGACGTCGCCAGGCTTCCCTGAAGTAAAATGATGGACAATTATTATGACTGTTACCACCATCGCGAAGACATACTTTCACGAAGGCGCAGAGAAGGGCAAGAGCACAACCAGAAGTGCCGCGTGTTCGCGGTCTCTGTAAGCCCACACTTGCAGTCATCATTCGGCAGGATGCACAATGTATGAAAAGCCAACAAAAAGTTACTTTCGCCAATTGCGTGCCTGTCATGCATGCATCAACAAGGGGGCAAGCATTGCTAGCAAAAGCCAGAGCAGAGCTCTCTCTGACCTCTGCACGGGCGTGATAAACATGGCTTCTTCGACAGCTGCATTGGGAAACACCGGAGGCCCAGTGTTGCCCCTGCATGGATTCAATTCTCAGCAGCAGCCCAAGGCTGTAGCTACAGATGCCGCTAAAGTGTACTCGGGATGGTTAGCACATTGTAACGGAGTGCTATTCTATCCATTTAACCACGATCGCAAGGGAGGTGTGCCTGACAGAAGTGCAGGTGTTCAGAGCTGATTAGAACGCCAACTGGCCAGCGGTTGAGATATAGAAGAGATGTTTATTGTATTGGTGGAAAGAAAAGCTATTGGATAGATGCAGCCGGGCCCGTTAGGAAACAGGCATAGGAAACATTACAGTATAAACTAGAAATAGGCAAAATGTTCGACTGCAATAAATGGTGTAAATACTGATCAGCTCATGCAGGTTAGGTGAGTATTTGTGGCGGCACTCGATGTACTCAAGCACTGTGTTCTGCAATCGCGAAAGGCCCCAGATTATTGCATTAACAATGTGGTTCAATTTATTTATAGTTATTTAGTTAGCTATTATTTTTTGTTAAGTGTTCATACGACCACTTCCCCAAAGGAGATACAAAATATTTCCGTGCACTGGACGCGCCGCGATCCGCCCACATTGTGAAACATTACCTTCTCGCAATACCAGTAGCCTTTAAATAAGTTTTGTCTTTGGGTTCAACCGCTACATATGTTTTTTTCTTATTTAAAAAAAGTATCATGACCTGTGCTACCCTAAACCAAGATTTAATTATTCTCTGATCACCGGAATCTAAAAAAAAAAAAAGCAGAATGCTTCATTCTACCACCCTGAATTTCCTTTAAGTGAATTTTCGAGCGCCTCGGAACTTGTTTATACAAATTTGACACACTTACCGACAGGGGATAGATTTAGAGATAGAAAGCTGACAGACTTCGGGAGTAAGGAGCGGCAGAGTTTCTGTGTGATCGGAGTGTTCATATGCGCAAATTGTTCTTCCCGGTAACTACACATACGGACAAAAAGAACCGCTGTACTTCGCAAAACCTAATATCTCGCATTGCTTCTCAGTGCCATCGAAAACATTGCCGTTTTTACCCAAGCGAATATTCGTACTTTCGTCACTACTGAACAGACCGTAAACAATTGTCTTTGCGTGCTTATTATCCTTTATCACACGTTCATTGACCACCTAAACAAATTATATTTGGCGAATGATAAATCTGCGGAATATCCTTGGTTTCAGAACTTGCAGCAGTGGTTAATACGTTTTCATTGAAAACATCCATGAAAATTCAGAACCTCCTGTTTTTGGTGAAGCTTGGAGTGCTTCTTGCTATCATCGCTACTGGCACGGTGTGGTGCCTGAAAGGTGAGTTTTTTTTTTTTTCACCGTAGCTGTCCATCTGAGTAGCATTGTTTGAAAATTGCGGACGTGGCAAATAGTAGCAATGAGGGTGCGATAGAAATAACCAAATAACAATACAGTCGCTCTAATAAATGTTGTATGCAAAGCAGTATCGTATAAAATATTGGAGTGTTCTTGGTCCTGTGGTGCTCGCAAAGTGGACCAAACTTAATTTTTTTTTTGTGACCGATGGCCCCAATGTGCGACGGCGACTGAAGTTATGATATGCAGCAGTTTACGTATTGGAGGATTGCACTGAAAATAATGAGCCGTTACTTTTTGTACGCAATGGTAAAAGCGCACAAGGAATAGTGCATTACGCTGCGTGGCGCCATCTATTCTGCAATTACGAATGACCATTTCACATAAAGAGATTACGCAATCTAGCCACCGGTACACTAAACAAGATAACAGCAAAAGATATCTCGTTTCGTCAGTGTGTGGTGGTAGAACTCCTCTTGAAAGGCCTAGTTTCAGACGAACTGTTTCAAAGAGCTAGACTTCAGCTTGCGCATGGCGAAGTGAGAATGAACTTGAAGAACGCAAGGAGAAGGGTCCGCCATATTAAAGAGAGCGAGAAGACCACTGAAAACCGGCATTGGTCGCACTCGGACAGGCGTGACAGAATCCAACAAAGAGACCGGCGATACACTGTCCAAAGGAGACAGGTGAGTTCTAAATGGCTCAATACCGAGCATGCTTAAAACAGGGCACATCGCGCAGCAGGAGAAGACAGAAATCTTTGTTTACCAGCAAATAAGTGCTGAACAATGCGTTAAAACACTCAAGAATGTACGTCGCTGATTTCGCGATTTGTGATCGGCATAGGAACATGTTGAGCCTCCTGCACGACTAATGCGCCCTCACACTTATCACCTGGTGGTGTTGTGGCGTCCCAAAACAGCCATGCGCATTCCTTGGGTGCTCCCCACGAGGCAACCACTTCATCAGCGCCCGCCTAGACCCCGTCACCGACTGTGACGCGTAAACAAAGAAACTCACCACCTAGGTGACAACAACCGTAGTCATCCGTGAAAGCGGTAACGACCGCGAAGGCCGGTCTCATGACCCTGAAACGCACACCGTCACGGAGAGCAAGGAGCCAGTGTCGACGGCTTTCGTGAAAAGAGCGTGAACCCCTGTTTCCAGATTGCCTCATCATTATTTCGTAAGCGGGTTCAAAGAGTAGATTGACATCAGAGGCGGAGTGAAGCAAGGTGGTGCGACTATTGATGGGGGTTTTGCGAGGAGTTCGACCGCTATCATTGGATGAAACACACTCATCAGACTCTCTCGTCTGCTTATTTAGGGTAACGGACTGTTTTAAAAGCGGACAGCTTTGGTGTAGCGATGTGTGTGCTGGCATGCACGTGCTCAAACGTGTAGTAAGCCCGTGCATTTTAAAGTGCTCCTACATGGGGTTTCTTCCCACATTTGGAGCCGGTTGTGTAAATATGTAACATGAACCAGTTTCTCTTTTCCTTCAAACTCCCGGCCTCACCTCCTCACCAACACGTAACTCTCGGCGATAGACACGGACGATGGCGTGGGTCGGCTTAGGCAGCTTAGCGCGACGCCCCGGTGTAGTGCAGGCCACCTACCGTGCTTTAGGCGCCCCGGCGGCGTAGGCAAGCGACCCTGATAGCGACTCCCGAGTCCGAACCACGGACCCCAGAACCAGGGCCCACCAGTGGGAAGCGGATTACTCTTACACCCGCCTCAAAAAAGGATCAAATGCGAGGCTAGCAATACAGCACGCCAGCGGCGATCCGTGCAGCTCGAGGTCGCCGTCTCTGCAAAGCTGAAACAGAGTTCTGTGCGAGGATTATTTTTGAGCTTTCCGGTAGGAGTCTAAAAAATAAAGTGGCAACGTTTCCCTGTCAATACCGCAGCGTAACCCTAAGGGAAAAGTTGCTCATTACTTTCAGTGCGACCCTCATAACTTCTGTATTTTAAGATATTCGAGCCTACGAATGACCTGAGAATAATGAAGCAGGTATTGGTACGTCTTTCCAAACAATTTCGAAGCCCCCCGACATATTTCTCATTAAGCCAAAGTAAGCATGTACAAAATAGACATGTTTATTGATGCATGGTAGAGTTCCACGCAAATTGTGCGTAATTAATGCACGTGCGTATTAGGCCTCACGTACTTAATGAAAATAATAAGGAATAGCGCATATTAAAAGCTAAAATTTACACGCCTTCGATGTTTCGTTGTATACAAACAATATCGCCATTTTCCTCTCGCGTGTTTCCCTTCTTGATAACCTGACAGTACGGGCACGGAGCACCGAAGAAAAGGCATGAAAGATGGATTAGGAATATTGTTTTAAGGCTATGATATATCGTAAAAGGCGCAAAATTTTCTTACAGTGTACTCGATTAGTAGACAACCACTAAATGGTCATTCCAAAATATAGTCGCTACGTTACGACGCACGCGTTTTCTTAACCACGCCGCGGATAACAGCCCGCGGGCTTTCTCTTCAGAATGTGATTCGGCTTGACCCAATATTTTTTTTTCTTCTTCTCGTATTAGCCCCCTACCTGCTTCGAAAGTTCACTTTTGGCACAAGGGCTCCAACTGTGACTGTTCTGCAAGCCTTTGTCGTCGCTATGTACACTGGGTCCGGAGGGTAAAGAAACGTTCCCATGTCTCTCCTAGTTCTTTACCTTTCTTTTTTTTTTGCGCTTAGCATTGCGTTAAAATACGCTACCACGTAATGGTGTTCTGAAGCCTGCGTTTCTTCTCTTTCTGCGCGCGCCAGTTCCATGATCACCTGCATGGCGGAAGAGATGTCCAACCCTTCCCGGATAATACCGAGGTCTCTGCTGGGCGGTGTCTTCTTGGTAACCGCTTTGCAACTTCTCACAAATGGAGCGTACTTCGTCGTCCTGAACCACGAGTCATTCGCCGCGTCGGAGGCGACTGCCGTCACCTTCGGGCGCGCAGCCTGGGGCCAAGCGGGCGAGTGGCTGGTGCCAATCGCTGTCTGCGTCAGCACCTTTGGAACAATGAGTGCCTCTTCGTTCAGCAACAGCCGACTCATCATGGCGGCGGCGCGCAGCAGACACTTGCCCGCGCCCTTCGGCCTCATCACACTGCACTCGTCACTTCCGGTTATAGCGATAGCGTTCAGAACTTGCCTAGCCGTGGTGATAACCGTCTTTGGGTCGGTCGGTTTGTTAGCCAAGTGCGCTATGGTAATAGTGTCCACCATAAACGTGCTCGTCATGTTCGCGCTGCTGAGGCTTCGAGAAGCGATGAAAGGCCGCGTGAGGGCAGTAAAGGTGCCCACTTTCTTAGTACTGGTCAACATTGCGATCGAGTTGTCCATGGCCCTGACGCCGTTTGTTGGCGGCGCTGGCGTTCCGCTATGCCTATCGACGCTCGGGAGCATTTTGATTGGTTTTCCCGCCTACGTGCTTGTGAAACATTCTTACAAAAGCCGTCTTGCGGCGTCTTGTTACAAGACTCTACAAAAACTGCTTCTGTGTGTACCGTGCGCTGATGCTCTCCCTCAGAATGAGGACAGTCATCGGGAGCTTTTAGGTCCTCGTAGAGAGGCAAAGGATGATCGCTACGATTTCACGTAGTGCGGTGAAGCGCCACGCTAGGTCAAGTGGATGTGCAGGAGGGGCTACAAACTGTAACTCATTGAAAAAAAGCACAGTAATATGATTTGTTTGCTTTAGCTGCACCAAATTTTCAAATATTGCCTATTTCGGTTCCAAAATTCTAACCATTGATCTTAAGTACTGGATGAGCCCGCCATTACTTCTACGATAGCTCAATATGCTTGACTGATTAATTAACATAAATATGCTCATTGCATTTTTATTATTTACTTTACAGCACACACTTCAACCTACTAATCGCAGCTAGCGATTTGCAAAGTATATCGACTTGGAACAAATTCTAAGGACTACACCGGTTTCGAGATATCCGCCGTCAAACTTTGAATAATAACGCACTGTTGGTCAACTTTTTTTTACGAAGGCACTGCTGTATGCATTTCAGCACAAAGATACATGGAATACCAATGCATTTCGTCGGAAATTTTGAAAATTTATGTCTCGGAACTTATATAGTCTTGAGAACTCGTTCCATATAAGTGCATACGCTTTGCGAACTCACGGAAGCCGAATAACTGGCCATCGCGTTACCATCCACGAAGGCCAGCAGGCAAACAAACCACTGACAATCCACACGGATTGCCAGCAGGCCTGTCGCAGCTTCCAACAGGGAAGAATCAGAAGACCTGCTGCACACGTCCTAGCCCAAATACCCCAGTAGGGCACGAAGAACCTCACCACCCAATCACCTGGATACTGGGCGATGCTGGCATGACGGGTAACCTACAAGCCGGCCGAGCCACTCGACGCTTCGTAAATAACGGAGCACTCATCACGCCAACTGGAGAAGACCCGGACCCAGTCGACGTCGAGTATATAGCCATTCTGAACTATCACACAGGGTGTCGCTTGCGAGATCCCCAACGCCATCGAGGCCTAAAAATGGAGGCTGCCGCTGCTAGGTGCTGGGGCAGGCTCCAGACGGGCACTAACACGAACCTACACGTATTACATCACATACAACTCACAGTATAAGAGTTACGGAATACTTAGGAAAGCGTAGCAGATGGCGGCAGAAAGTTAGGTGGGCGGATGGGATTAAGAAGTTTGCCGGGACAACATGGCCACAATTAGTACATAACCGGGGTAGTTGGAAAAGTATGGTAGAGGCCTTTGCCCTGCAGTGGGCATAACCAGGTTGATGATGATGACACCTCACAGGCTACAGGGACGAATGCCCATGGTGCGGGCCCACACCAACCTTATGCCACATTACGTGGGAGTGCACGCTACACAACATAGAACACCGCGACACGAACACCACGAGGAAGCAATGGGGGGCAGTGCTGTCCAGCTCTGCCCTCAATGACCAGCTCAAGCTGATCCACATAGCGGAGATGGCAAGAGCTAGCGGAACCCTGTACTTGGGGTCCTGACCATTAGCGATGCCTCCTTCTGGCGCCACCCACAAATACTCTGATTGTTCTCTCGATGAAGGCATCTCTCTCTCTGTTTCTTGCAAACGTATGGGCCATAATTCAAAATTTGAAATATGTGTCATAACGTAAATAATTAACAAGTTAATATGTGTGATTATGGTAATTATTAATTCACAATTATTATTCCTCATAGGGGCCACCTCATCGAATAATTCATATCAAGGGTTAGAAGTGTCCTTTGGGCCACATACATTTTCTTTGTTTAATTTGGTGCAGGTAAAGAAACACGCCTGGTATACAATGCAACCACTCAATGCAAGGTAACCAACCAAATGCTGGGATTCTTGCTTTGGTTTCATTTTCATTACGGAAAAAAAAAACAGCACGAGAAAAGGACAAGTGATAGGGCAAGGGCATATTGCCGTCCTCCTCGCTAGTCCTGTTTATCGCGCCGTGTATTTAACTTCTATTCCTTTTTGGGGATACCTCACCAACTAGCTTACGTTTGTACTCCGTTCTACTTCAGTGATTTTGTTTGATTTATTTGGCTTTTAATCGGAAATTTAGGAACGAATTTGGCAACTATGAGGAGAAACGAGGTCATTTTTTTGTGTGTGTGTGCCTTTGTTTCCGCCTGTGTCATTTATAACCGCCAGTTACTCGCGTAATGCTTGCAAGTGTGAGTGTTTGTGCACACAAATAACAATTTTTTTAGTTTTCTTTCATTGGCATTGTTAACCGCTGAATGAGTGATTTGTGCCATCTGTGTGCCGGAACCTAATTGGGCTACCTGTGTTATTACTTGCACTTTTTTTGTAACTTATGAATATTATTTAGGTTTGCTTATCTCGTCATGCATTCTTCTCCCGCTTCGTTTATGTAATGCCATAAAGTGTCTGTAGTTAAAAAACAAAGAAACAAAAGATAAGAAATATTTCATTGCCAGATTCTCTATAGAAAGAATAAAGTGCTAAGGGAATAAGAGGTTGGCAACATAACTCCGGAAATAAAGCACTTTTTTCTAACATGTGGGCAAACAATGATTACACAAAAACAAGCAGCACAGAAACAGTACTTTGTATAGCTCCAGTGACGGTGTAGACACGTAGACAACTTCTGCAACAAAATCTAAAAGAAAATAAGAAAATACACACGAACGAAGCGGCGCTTTCTAGAGTTTCCGTGAACTACACAAAGCAAAAGAGCACGAAGAACTTCGTAATTCCGTTACAAGAAATTGATCCGTCCAGGTCTATCAAGAATACGCAACCCACACAGAGAGATAAGCCCAGACCACACGTACGCTTGCGAACACACGCGAGCTCGCGTCTGCGTGCCCACGCATGCGCACACGGTGCAGAACGGCTAGTGTGCGTCCAAAGGCGGCATGATCCCGTTGAACAACTCCCTTATCACGCTCTCGGCCTGCTTCGCGTCGGCGCGTCTTACTAGCCCTTGGCCAGCGTGGCTACGCAGCTACGGCGCAGTAGTAGCATAGAGGAACACAGTTAATGACAAGAGCGGACACTCGAGCCATTTCCCCGGCGAGTTGAGAAGCTGCGCCGATTACGCTAGATCGCAGAGCACATCGAGAAGAAATGTGGCTGTGGCTGCGGCCGTGGCTAGCAGCTTGACAGACGGCACGATACAACACGTTCGAAGCCGAGTGAAGCTCCGTCGCCGGGCCCCTGGCGTCGGTATTGTGTAAGATGCGCCTGGGGATAGTTGTTGGGTTCTTCTGCCAGCGTCTGACGCGATTGCTTCGTCGCCGTTTCATGGTAAGCCCGCAGGTAGTTCTTTTGCACGTTGTCAAAGACTTCTCTTAGTATTTCGTTACGCCACTGTTAAGCCGCATCAGCGAGTGACGGAGGGGAGCGTAGCCGCGTCGAAGCAATGAACAGCTACTGCCCATTTGCAACGTTGAATTTCATTTCGCATTCTTTCTTTTTTTTTTATCATGCGCAGAAATGAGTGATGATGCTAGTGATAACAGCAACACGGCAGCCTCCGAGCTGCGAGGCACGTTCGAGACAGTGACAAAGTTCGAAAATAAGATGGTTCGTTAAGAAATGCTGCCTGTGAACACATGCCGTTCGGTGCAAAGAGCTTTAGGTTGATTTATTCAAGAAGGCTACGTGCAACGGCTTCTGATAAAGTACGGTGCGCTCCCGTTTAGCGGAAGAATATACGGCTATTTCTAAAGTCACACACGTGCAATATTTGCAGCGTGGCAATAATGCGCACTCCCTCAAACTACGTAGCAGCCTACGTGCGCTCCCGCGTTGTTGGGTGTTTCGCATTGCTCTGGGGACACGTGCTTTCACGTTTTAACTATGTGTGGAGTGCTTGGCGCAGAAAGTTTGTTTCTTGGCATTTATAACAGTGCATCCTTGACCGTGGATCAGAAAAAAATGTGCATTACACGAAGAAAACTATTATCTCCATTCAAAAGGTTTGAAGCCACCAGTACTGCTTACCTTCTGCCCGTCATTCCACGCATTGCAGGAATCTCCACTATTCCTTCCTCAAACTACACTCTACAGTCGAAGCACATCATGCATATTTAAGGGCAGCTTTTAGAGTATCACAAGGCGATTGCAAGGCTTCAAAGACAGCAGATAAAGACCCACAACAGAGTCAATGTGCTTAGAGAGAGAGAGAGAGATGGCAAGAAGAAAAGGCAGGGAGGTTAACCAGACTGAGTCCAGTTTGCTACCCTACACGTGCGGAGGGGAATGGGGAGGGAAAGAGAGAGAGAGAACTTGGGTGTAGACTGTCTACAGTCGGGCACTCAAGTCTGTTGCCTTCAGGTAGTGAAAAAGCGCTCGAACTGCCTTCTGCCCTAATGAACTGTGAGGCCAGGTTCCCAAGATCTTCGCTTCCGTAAATGGCCTGTCATCTAGTCTATTCAAGGCACACTTAATTGACTGAGATGCCAATAGCTTGTAGTTGTTTAATGAGGGGCTCACTGGATTAAACATTCGAGATGAGAAAGTTACTACCTGCCCAATTATTTTTGCAGCCATTTAATTTTGGAGCACAACCATTCACTTAGTTTTAATAACTTAATTCAGCTTCCTTCGTAGAAATACAAGAAAAAAGCGTCATCTTTTTCCTTCTCAAACAATGCCATTTTGAGTAAATTAACTGCTGGCTTTCCTGTGTAGTACTTTTTTTCTTCAATCTCTGGATAGTCGCAACACGTCTTGTGTGTGTTACGCTTGTGCAAAATTTATTGACATCACGCCATTTATTTCCGACTATTCTCCATTGCTTGAATTTTGCAGTTCCTTCCCGTTTTCATGTGTCTGCCAATTTGTTCACAACCTTGCTGAATTAAATTGTCTGCTATTTTCGTGTTCTTGGCTGTCAACCTAACGGATTGATATTGAAGGAACGTGGCACATTTCTTTACGATACTCAGTTTGGTGTGACTTATTAGAAGCCCAACATCACAAATGATAAAGTTTTACTTCCTTTATACCAACAGTTGACATTACTGTTGCGCTAAGTTGCAGCTTGAAACATAACGAATATGAATTTAAATAAGACAAAGTGAAACACCTCTGTGTGCGCGTCGTCGCAACATATAAACAGCGCTACAAGAACCTGCATGAAACCACTCGATTTATGCAACGTTACTGCTCTCTCTCTCTCTCTCTCTCTCTCTCTCTCTCTCTCTCTCTCTCTCTCTCTCTCTCTCTCTCTCTCTCTCACACACACACACACACACACACACACACACACACACACACACACACACACACACACACACACACACACACACACACACACACACACACACACACACACACACACACACACACACACACACACACACACACACACACACACACACACACACACACACACACACACACACACACACACACACACACACACACACACACACACACACACACACACACACACACACACACACACACACACACACACACACACACACACACACACACACACACACACACACACACACACACACACACACACACACACACACACACACACACACACACACACACACACACACACACACACACACACACACACACACACACACACACACACACACACACACACACACACACACACACACACACACACACACACACACACACACACACACACACACACACACACACACACACACACACACACACACACACACACACACACACACACACACACACACACACACACACACACACACACACACACACACACAAAATGCAGTCCATGGCCTCCGAGATTCGGCGGCGTGCGGCGACCATCTCAGAGGCTGGTGCGTTTCGCCGATCCCGCTAGGTGCGGTGAGAGCCAACGGGAGTGTCCACTCTTGAAGAGCTGCTATCCGGCAGTGCTCGGTGTCCGTTCGTCTACGCGTCGCGCCGAAACGAAAAAATTCCGTCTCCAATTTCTCGCGAATGATCTGTAGCTCTCGATCTAATGTAGGTGTCTTGGAAAAGAAATATGCTGAAATTGGCGGCAAGGATGACCCTATCATTCCGCCGAGTTTTATTTACTTGTGAAAATTAGTTGACAGTGAAGTTGTAAACGTTACAGAATTCCCGTCTGCTGTCAATACCTGGCCGTCTACGGAGGGAGTACGGTTGCTGAAAACGGCTGTAACTATTATGTTGTCGAAAATATCCTAAAACAAACCATACCGAAATTGGCCGCTAAGAGGACTCTATTATTTCGCCGAGTTTCACATACTTATCCCAATTACGTAGTTCACAGTGAAGTTGCAAATATTGTGGAATTCCCCTTCTGCCATCCGGCGGTACTTGCAGACTTGGCTACTTCTTAAAAGAATAGGAATAAATCACTCCGAAGTCAAAATATGTGCTCGTTGTTTGTGTCCTTCAATAATCATAATGATGATGATAATATTAATAATACTACAAATAGCTATATATACATATAGATGCGTTGATTGAGATAAAACATATCACAGCTTCGCTGCTCGTCCTTCTTCACAGAGTGGAAGGGTTGATGAATTTTTTTCTTTCCGTTTTGCAATGATTTAACCGCTCGGGACCCGACGTGGTTGCTCAGTGGCTATGGTGTTGGGCTGCTGAGCACGAGGTCGCGGGATCGAATCCCGGCCACGGCGGCCGCATTTCGATGGGGGTGAAATGCGAAAACACCCGTGTACTTAGATTTAGGTGCACGTTAAAGAACCCCAGGTGGTCGAAATTTCCGGAGCCCTCCACTACGGCGTGCCCCATAATCAGAAGGTGGTTCTGGCACGTAAAACCCCATAATTTATTTTAACCGCTCGGAAATCAAAACAATTACGTTTATAAATATTGAAGCTACGCCGGGGTACGAACAAGTTGTTTCCTGCTAGATTTTGTGTGCTAGACTGGAAGTATATTTTCCCGCCGGGACCAATCACAAGGTCCGGCTTCCTATACATCCGGTAGATTCAAACTGTTGACGCTAGTTTTGATAGCACCGCAACTGATTCGCGCACCATACAATAGTAGTAGCAGAAGAGATCTACATAGCTAACAAGAGCGCCTAATGTCCACTGTAGAGGCCCGGCCATCTTTATTGATCTCCCGATACAGGGACCACAAAAAAGCGCCAAATAAAAGCCGCCCTGTGGAGTGAAGTGGCAGCGATATTTCTGTCCGGTGTGAAAGGTAAGCTTTCTTGAATTCTTCGCTGCTGCTTGCGAAATTCTGGCAAAATGGAACTACTCTTTTGCACAGATGGTGTCACCCCAGTGCAAAAATGGTGCAAGACGCTTCGCGAAAAATTCCGACCCTGCTACAACGAAGCGACGTCCCACAAAAGCGGAGCGGAAGCGGAAGAAGAGATCGAATGCTAGTGGCCTTTCTTCGAGCTCCTAACCTTTCTCCGCGACACAATGAAAACGAAACTAAGTTTAATGGCGTGTTATTTCGTTGCTTAAAGGGAATCTCGTGGACCTTCTCGCTAAGTCAAACTGTCCTGCTGGACGGCTGTTGGTGCGATATTCACAATTTCATAAAAGTTACGAGAGTGATAGTCACTATATAGTGTTCTTCGGACCGCCAAACTCAGACGAATTTCTCGCTTGCGTGTACATTATAAGCATGGGGAACCGTGTGTTTCCATGATTCCCAAGAAATTCGCAACACCATCTATCGGGCCTTCTAACGTGAATGGTTCCGTTTGGTGCGTCTCACTCACAGCCCAGTAGTTCTAACGAATGCCCACATTCAGTCCACTGTTACTAAAGCTACAATATTGTAAGCAGTCGCGCAGACTTTTGGAAATATCCAGAATATCGCGCCTCGTGTGGAGAATCGCATTCGACTCGGTACCCTAGGCAAATGATGGGTTTTTTTGCCACCATCCACTCTTTTAGAGTATTCAAAGTACGTTTTTTTCTCCATGATTTTATGCCTCCGTTTTAAACACCCTGTGGCAGAAGGTAGGAGATATTAGGCTTCTTTTGCCACCTGACCAAGCTTCATGAATTCAACATCAATTTTGACGATTCAAACAGTGATGAATTTCATGTATTTAGTGGTATGAACTGTTAAGGAATCAATTAACCTCAGTGGACAGGACTTGTGGCTATCGTGAGCGAAGAGCATATATTTTCTTCAAATGGTACTGTAGTATTTGTGTAGCATGCCTAAAATAGTTCCGCACATCATTTTCACATGTAAATGTTTACTCCACACTTTATATTTCCAAAAATTCAAATACTTGGGTCACGCTAACATTGCTTTTGCAACCAGTGTGAAATAGCTTATTTGAGGGATAAGAAACATCAGTCGTACTTCCGCAGTTCTAAAACATTAATTTTTGCAGTGATGGAAGACTCTTGTGCTCACTAAAATGCAGAATGCACTATTGTATGGAATGACACTGTAAACTACAGTAAAAGCAAAGAATGACACTAAAGTGTTATGGGTCTGCATCTGTCCTGTTTTATTGATATCTTTGAGTAAGCACTTCAGGCAAGGAGCAGTTGTACAAATTAGTGAATGCACGTTATTTTCACATTGCTTTTATCATTATTTGAAGTATATGCCGTCAAAAATATGTACAACGAACATTTCTTCAAATGCACCAGAGCATCAGGCAACTTCCTAACGCTCAGCCAACAGGACGACCTGGAGGAAGGGCCCACTGCTGCAGAGCTTTCTGACGAAATTTGTCACTTCGGCATTACCAAGTACGTGCCAGTTCACGTGTTAGAGGAGCAGGAGGAGGAGGTGGTGCTGACAGAGTTGTCAGTACCCATGCTCTGAGCAAGTTTTCATGTGTTCAATTTGCGCTATAAATGCACATTGTTTACTTTTTGACCAACGGGGCTGTTTAAGCTTTTAGTTCCGCCGCGGAGCGTTACCAGAAAACTCATCCCAGCTCTGCGCCAGCTTGCGTTGCCTAGCAAGCGCCTGCGAGAGCACCGAGTCACGTAACCTCTTCGCCTCCCACGCGCGTAGGGCGGAGTCGTGACGTCACAGGCGAGTAGAAGCTCGGAACAGCCGGCCCGGCGACGCATCTCTCACATATTCTACTCCATGCGTACGTCTTGCTGCCATGGCAAGACTGAACAAAGTCCGGACGCCCAAAGAAATACCAGGAAGAGAGCCGTACTGCCAACTGAGAAGCGATGTGTCGCCGCCGAGCTGATCCGGAACACCGCGACGAAGCTGCCGCTGAGTATCCGGAGTTTCAGACCAGGGAACGCCAGAGTCGGCGCCTGAATGCTCGACGTCGCCGAGAAAGCGATCCCGGCCTGTGACTGCTCGAAAACTTTCAGCGTCAAGCTCGCAGAGACAACTTAGCAAAACCTAGCATACCCTCGCAAAACCTACAAACAACTTAGCCAAGCCTACCATAACCTCGGAAAACCTAGAAACGACTTAGCGAAGCCTACCAACAACTTAGCAAAACCTAGAATAACCTCGCAAAACCTACAATTTAGGCAAGCCACGTGAAGCTAGGTGATCACAAGCTGCTTGCATCACTACTGCAAGCTGCGCGTTTTTTTATTTTTCCATTTCTAGTCATCCTTACATAATGTGAAGCATTTTAACTCGTCTATGATTTCATGTACCTTTGGCCTGTACAATCTTCTCTACAGCCAAATTATGGAAACGAAGAAAAATGTGTACCTCGAAGTGCTGATACGACTGTTTTTATCGTATCGAATTGCCCACTACTGTATTTTGATCTCTCACCTCTCATAGGCTTGCTTTTTTATGTTCTCTTTTACTGCTCTATTTCGATACTGCACACTTCATTTTCTTAGCATGCACGTTGCTTGCCACCGAGTTCTGTTTATAAAGACCGTTTATAGTGTCCCTGTGCATAGTGTCCCGCCCACACGCACTCAGTGCTCACTCCCTCCCTTTTTCCTCTTTCTATTCCCCTTTCCTCCACCCCCAGTGTAGGGTAGCAAAGCGGAGGCTCTTCTGGTTGACCGCCCTGCCTTTCCTGTCCTTGCTTTCTCTCTCTGTGTGTGTTCAGTTAGCGCTTTATATATATGCTTTTTATTTTCCCCTTTGAAGACCTCCTTTTATAATGTGATACATCTTAACTCATCAATGCTTGCATGCCTAAAACTCTTTGCAGCAGCATAGTCGTGGCCCGGCCGCTAGATAAATAAAGAAAAGCGTGGCCTGCAGCTTCAGGCGGGCTGCAATGGAGCGAACGGGGAGCCATAGTTGCATTCGTGGCCGCTTGGCTGGCCCGAACGGCGCTATCTGTCGAGGACGGAACGTGTCGGCTTCCATGGATGACGCAGTTCCCAGACAATTAACAGTCCTTGACTAGTAATACAATGGCGGATCCCGCCATTTTCGATGCACGCTACATGCCGCACCTTTTTTCTATCCAGTGGCTGTCGTTGTGGGAACCCAATAAAAATGTCAGCAGTACCTCGGTATGCTTAAATAAATGTCTGTATTTTTTTATGTAATTGGAAATAAATGCTCTCACAAAACGAAATATGTTTTCGGTTTGAATGGTCGCGAATACCACAGTTCAATTATTCTCCTCTAATTCAATCCTCCAGTCATCATCAAGTAGATGGACTAAAGACACCACGACACGGATGAATGAATGCATAATAAAAAAAAATTTTCTTGCACTGACGCCACAAAATTGATGCGTAAACAGCATAACTGGTAAGCCGCAGTGAACAGCAATGATAAATGACTGTTATGAAGTCACATTATGTGACTTCTGCTATTTTTTACAAATGCTCATCCCCATTGTAGCTGGTAGAGCTGCTGCTCACGTAGACGCTTCAAAGCACCTCCTACTGAAAGACCTGGTTGGTGCCACTGTGGAGGACCTTCAGCTGCTTTGCTGAAAAGACAGGCTGCGAAGAGGTTCCCCTGGAATGTGCAGCTTCACTGTCATAATTCCTTGATCGCGTTGTGTGGAGAGGAAAGAATTGCTGTATTTTGTTGTCACCCAACGCAGCTTGGATGCTTTCACGCCAGTGTCCTGCTACAAAATTTCAAAACGTGTCTTCTTGGTCTCTGTATTTGTCAGACCGTCGATTAAGGACAGTTGTGAAGTTTTGCAAGGTGCAGACAGCCTTGACAACAAGGTCCACGTTTGTGGGGGAGCAAATTAATGGTCCACAGTAGGATCCGCCACCTTGCTGCTGTGATTCCGAAGGCGTTTTCAGCATAGCGTCTGTCGAAATAAATAGCATCTGTCAAACAGATATTGTAATTCGAACTATTCCGTTAGAAAACTTCCTTTAGAGGGACGGTTAGAAAAACCTGTTCTCTTGGTCTGGCTTTTTGAAATGACACATTTAGGCCAATGATACGAACAGACTGCAAGAATCCCAGTGTCACAAAGTACCACGCGTTTACTTTCTTGCGGTGTATTCGTTCTTTCGGCGATGAGTGTGCCCTTTAAAGCGACACTAGAGAACAGCTATGAAGAAGTTTAGATGGTTGAAGTATTCTTGAAGATGTCTACTTTCATTGATTTTGAAATTATAGGTTGATTATTAAAAGGGAGAATGACCGTCAATATATCATTTTCCATTTCACT
The DNA here is from genome assembly GCF_023375885.2 of Dermacentor andersoni. Lineage (NCBI taxonomy): Eukaryota > Metazoa > Arthropoda > Arachnida > Ixodida > Ixodidae > Dermacentor > Dermacentor andersoni. Next base: position 38,891,162 of record NC_092823.1, on the reverse strand, counting down.
ATCGTAGTGCAGCTAATAATCAGAATGACACCATAGCTTGCTCAGCAAACCTGTAGCTGAAGACTCGTCTCTCATCCTCAAAGTACTTTGAAGAAAATGGGCTTAATCAGCTGAAAGGCTTCATCCTCACAAAAATGAGGGGCACAGCTGTTGTAGTCCTTCGGAGTAGACCAAGTGAAGGTACGTTGACGTCTAAATTGATAAGTGCCTCGCCAAATTCAGAGTTTTTAAATGCACCTCGGTCGCGTACGCGGCCTTGCGCTCCCACATCAACAAGCACATACTTGCAGCCACTGTCCCTTACAGCCATGTGGACAATTGAACATCTTCCTTGCAGTAAACCATACGAGAAAGTCTAGGCATGCACATACAAACAGCAAATTTGCGGCCTCTGTCAGGCAATTTGAGTGGCCCATTCAGCGAGCAAGGCTTGATATTATTGTCACTTGTGGACTATCATATGAGAAAGTTTACTGAAATAGCTGCAGAATGCAGGCAACAGTGAAAACATCAAATGATACTGTGCATTTTAGTGAACTGTCTCTCATTAAACTCAATAGTGTCCTTTCATACTTGTACCCTTCATATGTTTGAAGGTAAAGGGACCGCAATACCTCATCTTATAATCATATGCTAATTTGCATTAGAGCGTTTCTTTTTTTGCACAGCTCTACAATGTACGCCACTTGGCACCTAACTTGTGCTGCATGTACAGTGTACCATTTCCAAACTTTCATCTTCTTGGCATAATTGCGATTATCAAAAGAAAGAGTACCCTTAGTGCATAAAGCGAATAAAATGAAAGCGTAGCAGCTTACCTTGTGGTTGACTTAGTTACGCACAGAATTTGGTGGGCATATGATTGCCACATGTTTTCCGTCAACAGCCTCCAAGAAGTTGGTGAATTGCCATCGAACAGAAAATCCTTCAGCATTCAGCATTTTTTTCCTGACTGGAAAATTTATTGGCACCCAACTTGGAGCTACCAAGGTAACAATTACTCTGAGCATATGTATTTGCATATCTGAATGCATCGGTCCCACACAGACCTGTCACGGTGGGAGTGTATCTTTTATTTTGTTTCGTACTTTTTACAGCCTTTTACAGCTTTCTGCAGCTTTTTACGTTTTTTGCAGCTGTTCACGGTACATATGTCGTATTTTTTAGGCGGGCGAAGAAATGTTCGCTCTAAAAATATTGCTGTTCCGGTAAAAAAATTACAAAGAGGCTTCCAAGTGACTTATTGACCAGAATGAGCAGCGTTCGCTGGTGGCAGTCATCTTTTTTCTTTTTTTTTACAGGAGCTACGAGAACTGACAGGAAAAAAATGTCCGCGATGTGACTCAGCCTATTTTTACCACATGCTTGCAACCTGTGTTCACTCGCCATGACCTTGCCATCAGCCAGCCCGTCAGAAACCCGCAGCCTCTTCGTGGGCCACGCCGACAGATGGTGACCAGGGTCGAGATTAAATAGTGAGCTTGCTGTAAACGCAGGATCGAAAATGAAAGCTGCGGCAGCGATCACGTATAGTTGTTCGGTGCCACCTACTTTACTCTCGTGGATAGATTTCGTTTTTCTCTACGCAAACCTGGCAAAGTTCGCAGGGAACATTCTTGTTCTTTAAACGTGTTACTATCTTATAATACGCAATGACTACATCCGCGACCTTTAATGGGTGCACTCCGTTTTAGCGGAGACAACACGCAAGTTCATGTAATTGTTCCGAATGTATTTCGGGAGCCCCCTAATCGCACATTTTCTGTCATAACACGCAACACCTGTACCACAAGCTATACGATGCTGTAAATGCGCCTCTGCCATCGCAAAGATTGAGTGTATTTCCAGCAACATTTGCTCTTTCATCGTTCCTGCCAGAGTCCCCTTCCCAATAAAAGCATAGTTGCTGGACATCACTTAAGCTATAATGCTCGCCTTCTACCTGGAGCAGCACGTCGTTATAAACACAAACACTCCGCGCTGCTTTCGGAACAACACTCTCCCAAAGTATCCTAACGCAAACTCATCACCGGAAATCAGAATCAAAGTGACCGTCCCATGGACATCTGTCCACACAAACGTTCAGGGAATAATCTGACTCACTCCAGCACCTTTGATCATTGTTAGCTAGGTAACATGAAAGTACCACGAGAAGGGACGACACAGACCCATCCCTAAGAAGGAACCTTTATTTGATCGCCAACACGTGATCCCTCGAACCTACATTGCATATACACATCAAATACATGTAGTGGACGTATGCCCCACGCTCTAAACAATGCCTTCAATGAAATCTACGAGAGTACCGAAGCCTAACACGATATAAAATAATATATCGTGACACGTTCCCCGCAGGGGCGTCTGCGTGAGCAGGCGTTTGGTGTGTTGCGACACCACGGACCCGAGCACATGAGGGTCGGACCCTCCCGCGTGTAGCCGTGCGCGGCTTAGCCGTGTCTGGGGAAAAGGGGATCCTGGGGGTTGAGCCGATGCTGGGTGTTTGGACCATTAAGGCCCCCCGGCGGAGGCAACACACCTCTTCGGCCTCGGCTTCACATAGACGGCACCTCCAGGCTGACCCACCTGGGGGAAATCGGCAGTCGCCTTTTCCTGTCTCTCTCTTCGCACATCTTCGTCTTTCCCTCTCCCTTTTAGTCTTTCCTGTCTTCTTTTTCTTCTGATAACTTCCAACATTCCTGGCGGCGAGGGTTAACCTGGTGTGGTATAACCTACCTTGGTTATAGCATATGTGGTTATAGCGACGGCGTACAGTTGGCATGGTAGGGCTTGTTTCACCACATACCTTGCCTTGTCCCCTTGTTGGGCTCGGTGGTGGGTGACTGGCATCGTCGCTGAATACTGAACATATTCCATGGGAACTTCCAACCCCTTCTCAACTGATCGTCCCTCTAAAAGGGGGCGCACCGATGGTACATTTCAATTTTCTCTCAAAGCCACTCAGACTTTCCCGAAATTCCACGTTGTTCATAGTGAAAAACCTGACAAGAAGGCAAGAACGATTTCACCATTCGTTGTGACGAAGTATCTCACAGAGACCATTGGAGGCGGCTATAAGATCACCAAGCTGGCCAGTGGCGACTTATTACTCGAATTGAAAGACAAAACACAACATGACAAGCTAACGAACCTTGTAGAACTTGGAGACATCCCCGTCAGTGTAACAGCACACCGAACCATGAATTCGTCCAAAGGCGTAATTTCTGACATTGACTTAATGGACTTGACCGAAGAAGAACTCCTGGAAGGATGGAAGGATGAAAACGTAATAAACGTACAAAGAATAAAGATCAGACGGGACAACAAGGAGCTGCCAACTAAGCACCTGATAGTTACCTTTGGCTCTAGCACGTTACCAGAGACAATAGAAACTGGATATATCAAAATCAGAGTGCGACCGTACATCCCCAACCCGCGACGTTGTTTTAAATGCCAGAGGTTTGGCCACGCTTCCCAGAGCTGCCGAGGGCGGCTAACATGTGCGAAATGCGGCATCAACGATCATTCTGCAGATGACTGTAAGGCTGAGCCCCGTTGTAGCAATTGTAATGGTGGCCACCCTGCATACTCTCGATCATGCGAAGTCTGGAAAAAAGAAAAAGAAATAATTGCGATCAAGGTCAAAGAAAACATAACTTTCAGAGAAGCAAGGCAACGCATCTCATCAACATTTACACAGACCGCATCTTTCGCGGAAGTGGTACGTCGGGGGGCAGTACCACAACGGCACTTGGCGGACGCCAGCAGCACGCATAGCGAGCGTACGGCAACGCCACCCGCCCCCACGGTGGGAGCAGCGAAGGCTGCCCTACCTCTCCCGAATTTGACCACAGTGGAGGCTTCTGCTAGTGCTGGCACCAGTCAGCCCAGCTCAGAGGTCAAGAAAAACCCATCAACCACCAGGATGGTGGGCCCCAAGGCCTTGTCTTCCGAGACAAGGCTTTCACGGAAAACACACCGCTCGCAAGAGCAGTTGTCCAGTGCCTCTCAAGAGGCCATGGACACAACACCGAGTCAGAAGGCGCAGTTGACGCCTAAGGAGCGGCGCGATTTTGCCGATCGCTCCAAAAAAGACAAAACTCCAATTACAGGGCCCCAAAAGGGCAACATAAGCTAAACCAAGTCCACTCTCTTTGACACATAGCACAACGTTTATCTTAATATGGATACACTGATTATTCAGTGGAATATCAGAGGCCTGCTTTGCAACCTCGATGATGTCCAAGAACTCCTTAATCAACTAACTCCTAAAGTGCTGTGTGTCCAAGAGACTCACTTGAAATCTAAACATAAACACTTCCTTCGTCACTATGTTATTTTTCGGAAGGATCGCGATGATGCCCTCGCATCATCCGGCGGCGTAGCCATAATAGCTGACAAATCTATAGCCTGTCAACACTTACGGCTACAAACACCCCTTGAGGCAGTGGCCGTTCGTGCTGTACTTTTAAATAAACTGATAACCGTCTGCTCGTTATATATACCACCGCATTTTCAGCTTCACAAACAAGAATTCCAAACATTAATAGATCAGTTACCTGAACCATATCTTGTGCTTGGAGACTTAAATGCACACAGCAACCTATGGGGCGACCCGCGCTGCGACGCGAGAGGTCGCTTGATTGAACAGTTCCTTTTTTCTTCAGGTGCATGTCTTTTGAATGGGAAGGAGCCCACGTATTATAATGTGGCAAACAAAACATACTCCTCAATAGACCTTAGCATTGCGTCTCCTACTCTTCTACCTTACCTTAAATGGAAAGTTATTAAAAACCCTTATGGGAGTGACCATTTCCCTGTAGCTCTATGCACACCAATGTCTAATGAATGTCCCCCACAATTACCTCGCTGGAAAACTGACTCAGCTGACTGGGAAAAGTTCAGAAAGCTTTCTTCTTTATCCTGGGACGACATGAGTGCTTTAAGCATAGATGCGGCGGTTAAATATTTTACGGGTTTTCTCCTTGACAACTCCACCAAATGTATCGCTGTAACAAGCGGATTGTCCACAAAACGGCGTCTTCCGTGGTGGAATGATGAGTGTCGAATAGCGCGTAAGAAGCAGAACAAGGCATGGCGCTTACTTCGGGATTCTCCGACGGCAGAAAATCTAGTCAATTTCAAGCAGGTCAAATCCCAGGGTCGAAGAACGCGGCGACAAGCTAGAAGAGAGAGTTGGAGAAAGTATATATCAGGCATTAACTCTTACACTGAAGAAACAAAGGTTTGGAACAGAGTGAATAGAATAAAGGGTCGACAGCCTTACTCTCTGCCTTTAGTGAATACTCAAGGCGACAGCATGGAAGATCAGGCGAACTTTCTTGGCGCACATTTCGAACAGATATCCAGCTCGTCGCACTACTCTGAAACATTCCAAAGGTACAAAAGACAAATAGAAGGACAACCATTAGAACGGAAAAGCACAATATACGAGGCATACAATAGACCCTTTTGCATGGCAGAGCTTCAGGCAGCCCTAAACAGCTGCAACCAATCTGCCCCCGGAGCTGACCGCATCCTATATGAAATGCTTAAACACCTGCCGCCTGAAACACAAAAAACCCTTCTTTGTCTCTACAATTCTATATGGTCGTCCGGCCGCATTCCCTCTGCTTGGAAAGAGGCCATCATAATTCCTATTTTGAAACAGGGTAAGGACCCTTCTTTGCCAAATAGTTATAGGCCTATAGCATTGACGAGCTGCTTATGCAAAGTTTTTGAAAAAATGGTAAACAGTCGCCTGGTTCACTACCTAGAAATAAGCAAGAAATTAGACCCATATCAATGTGGTTTCAGAGAAGGCAGATCGACGACTGATCAGCTTGTTCGCATGGAAATGTATATCAGGGATGCCTTTATCCACAAACAGCTTGTATTATCAGTATTTCTTGATATGGAGAAGGCGTATGATACTACGTGGCGCTTTGGGATCCTTCGGGATCTTTCTGCAATGGGCATTCGCGGCAACTTGCTGAGAATAGTTGAAAGTTATCTCTCTGACAGGACATTTCGTGTTAGAGTTGGCAACGTGCAATCTCGACCATTCATACAGGAGACAGGTGTACCACAGGGTGGAGTACTGAGCTGTACGTTATTTATTGTTAAAATGAATTCCCTCCACACCGTATTACCTCGCACACTCTTCTATTCCGTCTATGTGGACGATGTACAGATAGGGTTCAGGTCATGCAATCTTAGCATTTGCGAGAGGCAGCTACAACTTGGCTTGAATAGATTCTCAAGGTGGGCGGACGAGAATGGTTTCAAATTGAACCCCCAAAAGAGCACATGTGTCCTGTTTTCAAACAAGAGAGGTGTACTTCCAGAACCAGATATTAACCTTAAGGGAGAAAGACTAACTGTCAGCCTTGAATACAAATTCTTAGGTGTTATCCTCGACAGAAAACTCAACTTCATTCCACACCTAAAATATCTTAAAGAAAAGTGCCTGAAGACCATGCACCTCCTCAAGCTGCTCTCTAGAACAACTTGGGGCAGTGACAGGAAGTGTCTGCTTAGCCTGTATAAGAGTCTCGTACAGTCACGCCTCGACTACGGAGCCGTGGTGTACCACTCCGCAACAGAGACTGCGCTAAAGATTCTTGACCCAGTCCACAACCTCGGTATACGACTGGCAACAGGCGCCTTTAGAACGAGCCCTGTTGAAAGTCTTTATGTTGAGACCAACGAATGGTCATTACATCTACGTAGAACATTCCTAAGTTTATCATACTACACTAAAGTAAAATCAGACACCGAACATCCATGCCATTCCATAGTTAGCGACCTCTCCGCTGCCAGACTTTACCGTAACCGCCCACTTATTAGAACTCCTTTGAGCCTGCGCTTGGAAGCAATGGCAGAAAAAACAGACATACACTTCCCAGAAAATATTCTAATGCCTCCCACTCGCCTTCCACCGCCTTGGGAATGGCAGACCATGGAGTGCGATATCTCTTTTGTTGCAATAACGAAACATGCACCTGAGGCACACATACTATCACACTTCCTCGAACTCCAAGCGAAGTACTGCTGCGCCGAGTTTTACACAGATGCTTCCAAGTCATCTGCTGGCGTCGCATATGCAGCTCTTGGGCCAGTTTTTTCCACCTCCGGTACTCTAAATCCTAACACAAGTATTTTTACGGCTGAAGCGTACGCAATACTCTCAGCTGTAAAGCACATCAGACAAACAAATCTGAATAAGGCCATCATTTTCACAGATTCGTTAAGCGTAATAAGGGCCTTAATGAGTTTTCGAAAACATAAGAACCCTGTTTTTAATGAACTGTACACACAACTATGCCTAGCATTAATGTACAACCAAAACATCGTCCTATGTTGGGTACCTGGCCATAGGGGCATAAAAGGCAATGTAGCTGCTGACGAAAGTGCAACGTCAGTCGTCTTTAATGAAACGGATGTGGATAGACCCATAGCAGCAACAGAACTTAAGCCCTTCTTACGCCATAAACTGAGGAAGTACTGGCAAGATCAATGGGATAATGCAATATTGAATAAGCTCCACGTTATCAAACCAAAATTAGGGAACTGGATAACTGAAAGAATAGCAAGACATAAGGAAGTACTTCTGTGTAGATTAAGAATAGGACATACGTACGCCACTCACTCCCACCTTTTGACGGGAAGCGAACCTCCGACATGTAACAAATGTGGCAACAGGCTTACAGTTATTCATGTTCTTATCCAATGCACTGAAATAGAGGCAGAAAGGAAAAAGTACTTCCCCTCCGCTTATCTGCAACACATACCATTACACCCAGCATTCTTTCTCAGCAATGAACCCCTTTTTACTTTTCAATCAGTATTAAACTTTTTAACTGAAACTGACACCTTAAGTGTAATTTGGCCAGGCTACTTGTAGCACGGCCTCCACCTGGAGGTCGTAGCTGCAATGAAACCATTTTCTAGAGCACGTGCCTCCCAGCCCTTGCTTTCAAGGCCTTGCTGAGGCACTAGTGCTACAGCCATCACATATTTTACTGATCATCCATATCTCGCGAAACATCTGTTTTCATTGCAGACACCATCAGTCACTGTCATTTTTTTATACTTGTATTTTACGCACTTCAGAGCGAATAAAATTTTAGGCCCTTTTACAGCCACATTGCACCATATGTATATTTTCCATCTTTTAGCGAATATTTTAGGCCACTATGCAGCCATGTATCAAATACTCCCCACAATCAACACTCACATAGCATTGACTAGCACGGATCATCGACTTGGCGCTCTTTGGCCACATCTGGCCCTTGCGCCAATAAACTCTACTAATCAATCAATCATCGTGACACGTTGAAGCTCGTATGCTTGTTTAAATTTTCGAAGAACTGCCATTGTCAGAGATCATATGCAGTAAGTTCAACGGAATAGTGAAGTGTTTTGCCATTCACAGAAAATATCTTGTGTACGTCTGTTTGCGTTCACTTGCAAAGTGAGACATAAACAAATTTGTGCTTGTTGAATCTGCAGTTCTTGCGTGTGTGTGTGTGGTGGGGAGGGGCGTGGCGGTGGTGTTTGTTGTTTATTTCTGCAGTTCTGCGCTTTATCCTTGTGCGTTTTGTCTGGTTTTGTCTTTCTGGCCCTTCTATACATTACGTTGTAAGCCTGACATTTCTTACTCAACAATGCATCCGCATCGGCCTTCCTCACCAAGTTCTCGTGGTTTTCTTCTTAATGATAAGCTACCAAAACATCTAACCATTGCATATTTCAGCGCATGTGAGCAAGCACAAGGCACCATACTACCTTAGCCAAAAGGTGCTGTGACCCTCGAACCTATAAGAGCACTGAACAGAAACAATAGAATCAAGCGTGTCGTCGTCGCTTCAATCGAACCACTGTTGACAGGAATCGCCATGGCACGTACGTTAGCCTATAGGAGCGCCTCATAAGTCGTTTGGTTTTTTAGGAACTGTAATGTGGTGTAGGGGGGGGGGGGGGGCGGGGAAGTGTCGGTAGGCATAAAACAATTTCTATGAACCATGTAATAAACTGCACAGTTTTCTTTCATTGCAGCAGCTTTTCGCGTGTATTTTACAGCAAAGCTGTACATGGCTAGGATACCGGGATTGTTTCGCGTCTGTCGACAGACAACGATCGTCATCAGTGGCTCATACCCCCGTAAGCACTGAGCACTCATACCCCCGTAAGCAAGAAAAAAATTCAATGTCTTATAGTCCCCCTAAGGCAGAGCGGCGAGCACTCAGCAAAGTGAAGCGAAAAGTGGTTACATTCCTTGCAATCACGCATACAACATACAGAACAGCGTGTAGAAAACTATCATAATCAATGGTTCATACCCCTTAAGCAATAGATCATACCCCCGTAAGGCAAAAACTACAAGCAGCCAACAAAGTGAAGTAAAAAATGCTTACATTCTTTGGAATCCCGCATACACCATACAGAACAGCATGTCGAAAACTATCGTCATCAGTTGTTCATACCCCCTTAAGCAATAGCTCATATCCCCGTAAGGCACAAGTCCCGGACCAGGACGAATTTTTCTTCAACTATGAGGCTTTTCTTTCGAGGAACCCGTATGGGTTTCCTTTGTAGCAATTGCTACGAACGGGTGGATGTCTGACTTTCCCTTTATTCAAGGCACAAGCTGCAACCACCCACCAAAGTGAAGCGAAAAGCACTTACATTCTTTGGAATCACGCATACAACATACAGAACAGCATGTCGAAAACTATCATCCTCAATGGTTCATACACCATTAAGCAATAGCTCATACCCCCGGGAGGCACAAGCTACAAGCACCCAGCAAAATGAAGGGACCGTGCATATATTCTTTGCAATCACGCCTACAACTTACAGAACAGCATGCGTTTCAATTGCGAACAAGCTCCAAACAAGCGCCTGAACCACGTAATATATGATAAGGCGTTCGTGACAGCAAAGTAAAGCGCGTAGCGCTTCCCGCATACGTTGCACGGTACAGATTACTACTGCGGAAGCTGCCGTGTTGACGCCAGCTTCAGACGTGGAGTGTGACGTCTGTAGCCTTTCGTATATAAAATTACCAGCCCAGCGACTGATTTCAATCCTGTTGCAGCATGGCTACGGGCAGCGGCGTGCTGTCGAAATGACTATTACTCCCATTCCTACCATTACTCTAAAATAGCACTACATTGTATTCCCCCACAGCATATATAGTGGCGAGTTTCAACAACTGCACTGCACATTCACTCTTGCAGTGCCGTGAGGCGAGTTCCTCATTATTTTATAAACCATCGCACTGCGTATTGCCAATATGTTTTTTTCAGCACATACATTTTGCTCTTTCATTGCAGATCGTCGCATGCAATTTCGCAATAACGTACAGAGGTGACCATTGCCATAGCAGCAGCCACATATCTTGAGTTGGTATGCCGAGTTTCAAATCTTCAAAATAAAGCTTATAACAAAGTCAGCGGGAAAAAGCGGGTTGTTCTTGTGAATTGTTTTTCTAAAAAAGGCAGCTTTTCCCCACCTTCTGGCACAACTGCTGTGGCGGTGTTGTCGCCGGAACTGAAAGCTACGCATAAATAAAATAGACCTTGTCAAACGAAAACGGCGCGGGAGAGAGAGATGCTAGGCATGGAAAGAAGCGAAGAGTAAAAATGGATACCTAGAAAACACTGTGCAGTAACAGAATTTGCCACCTGTAAAACGAAAAGACCGCCTGTTTTACTTTGGTGTTTCGCATTCCCAAACTCATAGAGATAGGTACTTCTGCGTCCCCTCCCTGGCAGAATATTTCGTCGGCTTCCAATCTGCCCTGCAGGAACGAAACCTGTCGACTATGTCTGGTGATGTGTGCTTGTTTTATACCTTACTGTGACGTCAGTTCAACAAAACCAAGCTATTCAAAATTTTGACGAAGAATACTGCGCTGGAGATGCTGTGCCCGAAGTCTAGAGAAACTAAGTTTTGGGTATAGCAGGTCGTATGATATTTATTAATGACGATCAGGCCATCACATTATGGTGCGGTGGGAATAGCTGTAGCGAAAATGTCCAGCTTGGTTCTTGTACTGCAATTTGGTTTATATTATTTTCGCTGTGAGAAGAACATGTAAAGTCAGATTGTCAACTGGTTGCCATATCAAGAAATTAATTCCACGGTGTGTGATTTTGTCTAGCCAAGAAGTTGCTATTGAATTCCTGCGTTCCAGTTCTGTATATATTTGCGTGATGATATTTTTTTGACATCACGTCTATAGTTCAACAATTCTTCAAACAAGCCGGCCACATGCATTCGGTTTCGTTATATTTGGTATCTTTGTCAAAATGTTCATGTTCATAACATTTTTCTTGTATTTTAATGGCCAATGAAACATTATCCCCATTTCTCTAAGGACAGTAGGAACTTGATAAAATCCTTGCGAAAACAGTATCTTTTAGTCGCTCACGCGACAAGAAAGGATTGTTGCGAATTCATTACTTGTGTATTAATACTAAAAGCTTCGGGCATTCTAAAGCTGTTTTCTTATTATCGTCGTTTTGTTTTTTATGCATGTAGGCAAAACAGTTTGGGCTGAAATAGTGGTCACAGAATCACAACGAAAACCCATTGCGGCGGCGTGTTCCTAAGCGCACACTTTTCCTTTACTCGAGTTCCAAATCCGGCATTGATGAAAGAAAGGCCCTTCCTGTTGGACAAATCATTCTGAATTCCTCAATCTACATTTAAAAAATGGAAACGCAGCCTCGATATACCAAGTATGTTTTATAGGTTGCTTAATTTCGACGCCGATTGCTTATTCTCTTTCTGCAAAATATGTCCCGGTTTGGGCTTTGTCCTTGCCCGTCTTGAAGAAACAACTCAAAACTCTCATATTGAAGCATTAATACTAAAGGAAATACAGTATCTCTTGTACATTTTGTTGTTTGCATGGAACGCTGTTTACACGGCAGTGTTGCAAATGGCACGATTACTTTAGGTGGCAACCAATGAAAAGCTAACGTTTAGGTAAGGTGAGCTAAGCAGGGTGATGACTTTTCTTAATTTAATCAGCGACTTAGCGGGAACAAGCCGTTCCAAAAAAAAGTTGTTTTATTTAAAGGTACTCCCATGGAGTTCGTTAGCTACTTGTATGATTCCCGATGACCAGCGCAATCAATTATAGTTACTAGAAAGCGCGAGAAATTTCACTGAGCCGCTGTAGTGCAGAACAATTAACGTTGATCACGCCCAATTGCTCTGTACTGGAAATAACCATGTTACAATCGACAATAACCAATATAGGTGCCATTCTTCTTCTGTGCGTAGACGAATATGCCCGAGAAGAAACCAGAGATAAGAAATTCAGCGTCCACACGGGCGCAGCGATGGAGCAAGGTTCAAAAGATGCGAAGGAAACCACTGATGATGCCCACATTCGTTTGAAGAGGCAACTCGGCTGGATCGGTGGCACTGCTGTCCTGGTTGGAAACGTCGTAGGTCTGTGCACCAAACTAGCATTTTCTTTGAAGCCCCAAGATATTTCCGCCATGTATGCAGCATCCTGCATTTCGAATTCTCATTCCGTTTTCGCTGCCAATTGAAGGCATTTGCTTTTCTATAACAGTATTTCCTTGGCATGGCTCTCTCGCAGGTGTTTATTTTAGAAAAACGCAACACCACCAGAAAAGTAAAAAAAAAATTAGCAACTTTTTTTTTCTTTTCATCTGAAAAGCCACTAGTTCGTTTGCGTTGTATAATGCCTGCAAGCTAGTAATTATTGTAGCAGCCGTGCTCAGTCTGTGCAGACAATATTTTGTCTTTACGATCCGTAGCAAGAAAATATATCTGCATTCTATTGATTATTATGCAGTAACTACAAGTAATCAACAAATATATGACTATGATAAATGCACTGGGCGCTGCAGCTGTTGCTAAATTATTTTGACATTTTGTTTATAACACTAAGCATAACCAGTGTATCAAGAGGCGGATGCGTAATAAGACACGGAGCGAGACAAGACGACAAAGACGTGCACCGATGACACATACAGTTAGCATGTGACACATACTTTAGCATTTGAAAACTGGTGACACATACAGTTGGTATGGTCAGATTCAGCATTGAGTTTCGGCCGAATTTTGTAGGCGCTTCTAACTATATCAACTTGCACAAAGCTGTGTCCTTATAGCCGCGCGCTGAGAACTAATAATAAAACATCTTTGTCTTCAGTGAAATGCATTCCGAAACGAACTACGCTGAGCTCTCCAATAAAGCGCTGTAGGCAACCGAACACGAACAATTATTATGGAAACACAAAGTGCTGGCTTCCAACAATGTTTTAACTTTCATTCGTGCGTGCTAAGATACTATACTATGGTACGCACACAGAAGAAGAAAAACGAAACAAAGTGTACGCACGTAGGCACTGGGAAGACCAAGAAAAAACAAAGCCAACACATCTAACAGAGAATAAGCAAGCTGACAAGCTTAACAGCGAAGCATCGCCTAAATGCTACGTGCCTCTCATACAAGATAGTTCTTTCCTCGACAAGCTTAGTGGGCATCACTGTGCAAGCGATTGATTTTAGCTGTTCTTCCTTTGTGTATGTTGTGTACAATCCTGAAAGCAGTGCATGCGATCCATGGTGAATACGACGCATATTTGGCTTCACATGCACTTACTGAGAATTTTTCTATGCACGACTAGATGCGAAACATTAGGAAAACGACAACTCAAAATTTTTTCAAAGAACTTACAAATGAAAGGCACCCGCAGTTTCTTTCTACATCGTTATCGCGTGACGTTTCAAAATTATGCCTACGGAAGTTTGTGGAAGCTGATGTATATGCTACTAACTGCATATTGCAGGCACTCCTTTGAAATTCGGATAATTACTGTGTTGTACCCGCCGCCATGGTCATCGTATTAAGTGGACAAGCGCATCTGTACGTTGCAGACGTCTCCACTCAGATATAAATGTATGCGATAGACTGGACTTATTAGCTCATGGTGACATATTTGATGTGAAAAGAGACGCTCAAGCACAGTTATTGTTGGCAAAATCTGCCATGCAAGAAATCTCCTCAAGCAACAACACAAGAGCTTTTCTAGAATGTATTATTGGCTGGAAAACAATAAAATAAGTCTTTTATTGTGTTTTCACAGGGTCTGGGATATTCGTGACACCAAGTTTGATATTTCGAAATTCGGAATCAGTTGGAGTAGCACTCCTGATATGGTGTCTGAGCGGGATGCTATCTCTGATGGGTAAGTTTTTTACCAGTCATAAACTAGATGCGAAATCGTGGAAGTCGCTGCGAGACTTAATTTACTTATTGCGGGGAATAGAATATTTAGCACAACTAAACTAAGATTTCATCGTATAACTTGTGCCGTTTCTTAGGATCGTTTCATCCTGCAACGAAATTGGCGACGATTCTGTGTGTCTGAGACAATCAGCTCCTTCTTTGAATGCAAGGATGTCGGCCGGCGTAAAAGCATTCATTTACGTGTCCCTATAAAAAAGAGGCTCGATGAAAATGAAAAATAACACGAAAGAAGACATCAAAACCAATAAAAATACCGCGACGCTATATCACTACTACATTTTTCTATGTTGAACATTTGAGTAAAACAACATATAGAAATGGAATTCTCGTTGCTGTGGAGGCTTCATGGGGTGCCCCTTATCGCTCCTGTCATCGGCACCTAGCTTTGTAGAAGTGATGTGTCACTTCTACTCTTCCGTAATTCGCTTTGCTCCAACTCAACATGGTTACTGCCCTAAGCGGAGCCGATTCGGTGTGTGGAGGTCACTAGAAGGCTGTTTGACACCGAAATAAACGACGCGTTGTTGCCTAAAACAAATGACCCGGAAATGAGTTCCCTCTTGAGGAATCTGTTGCCAAGCGGTCTTAGATTTCGCAGGATACAAGGTTGGAAAAAGGCTTCACTTTGTCAGTGTTCTGTGCTCTCGTTCGTTGAGTGACAACATAGGGGTAATGTTTTTGCTCACACAAACGGAGACGTCGGGGATGTTCTACTGCATTGGCACATGAGTGGTGGCGAGTGGCGATGATCTTGAGGCAAATGTCGGCACTTTGATGGGCGCAAAGAGAGGGATCTTTAGTGAATGCTGTGCACGTTAGCACGGTGGCACGCCACCGCAGATGGGAATAACGAGAAGGGAAATGAGGCGCACAGTGCGCGCCCCGTGCACACAAAATGCACAGAACCTTACACAACCGAAAGCGACCTTTACTGTACGCGTGTGTCCACGGGCCCAATCTGCCACCGCTCGCCTATCGGTGCCGACGGCAACCGGACAACGGAAGTTGCACTGCTGCAAGCTTGTATATCATTTCACCCTTTCCCATCTGCACTGCAAGTTCTTTTTTTTTCGTATGCTTTGCCACAAAGCTTCAAGCGGAGCAGGGTAAGCCGTAACGCAAGTCTACGGGAAGGTACAATAGAGGCTGCTATAGCAGCAGCAGATAAATTGATAATGATTATGTTCTTTCATTCAGCGTGTTAATGACACGTTCATCAAAGTGTAAAATGTGTGTTTCGAAGTCATGCTGAAGTTCATGTGCATGACTGGACGGACCATACACAGACGGGGCCCAGGTGGGACGTGATGTAAAGATCACATCCCCTCCACCACACGTAATATAAAGACTAAAGTACTACATTCAGACAAGTGAATCGCGAAGATTAAATGTGCGTTCGTTGAGTGAGACACGCAGGCAGCACTAGTTTATGAGCCAAGTACTTGCCGTAGGTCAAAACATAACGGTTTCTGATGTATATTCTGTGTTTACATTAGTGCAATTTTTTTCGTAGTCTGAATGAGCTGCAAGAGTAAGCTACGTCTTTCCGTACATTGCACGCATGGCACAATGGTGGGGCTAGGTGCGCTTGGCAAGACGGCCCACACCGGGACTCAACACGGATTCACATGCCGTGTCCGAAATCGGGCGCTGCTCCTGTGGAGCGCTGAGCACGTAATTTAAAGCTGCAAGAAAGTGAGCAATATCGAGACTTCATTTGACAAACGTTGGCCATCCCAAATGATCGCTCCATTGTTCCTCTCAGTGATTTATTGATTGTTGCTGTTGGCGCTACACTTTTGTGGTGCATTTAGCGTCAGGCTTCATTAGCATCATTTCACCAGTACAACTCGTTTTGATGACACTTAACTGCTTTTTCTTTCTTTTGCGATCTACGCGTATTGTTCCCTTCAGTGAATTAGAAGTGTTGGTTATACCAGTCCAGTTGAAATGCAAGCAATACAGAACTTCACTGGAAGACGAAGGCTTGAAAAGGTTAGCACTCGTCCAACAGGAAATGTCGATTGAGCGATCATTTTTACAAGACTACCTATCTTCGCCAAGGTGTCGGTCCCCATTTATCGAAACGTTTGCCCTGGTGACATACCTAGGTGGCAGGTTTTACACGCAACCGAGGGGACAAAACATGTAGAAAGAATGACAAAAGCGTGAAATGCTACTTGGTTTTTACTAGTGGGCCAGGTAATGTTTATATGCGCGACATCAAGCCACAATTATCTAGATGAATCAAATTTAGTCGGAAATTTGACTTTGTGCCTGTATTTTGACGTCCCTAGTTTGTCCGCAAAACCGGCCTCCACAGATTAACGATATAAAATAACCCAAACCAGTACCCCACTGTGCATTCCTTGTTCAATCAATGTTATAAAGTGTTGCTAAGTATTTACAGTGTTGCTAAGTATTTGCCACGATCTTCAGGCGGCCTGTGCTACGCGGAACTCGCAGCCGTGCTACCAGCCTGCGGCGGTGACTACGCTTACATCGTCGCTGCCGGCAGGGCTCTGGGCAGGGCTGGCGACCTTACGGCCTTCATGTGCGCCTGGAGCTTCGCTACGCTATCGGACCCGTTAGGGGGAGCCACTCAGGGCCTCACTTTCTCGACGTACGCTCTGAGTCTCGCCTATACTGATTGCACACCTCCGTACGTGGTCAGCGTTCTGGTTGCGGTGACGTTCATCTGTGAGTACAAGATTGCCCCGCTTTGAACAGGACGCCCATTGGGTCTACTGCGAGCCCCGAAACAATGTCACAGCGTTGCTACGGTACAGTGAAATACATTTTACAGCGAAGCTGTTAGCCTCTGATTGGTCGGGATTTTTTTTCGGCGCCGTCGTGACACACACACACAAAAAAATACCTTCAGTAATTGAACCGACAAGTGCATACATTCTTTAGTATCACGCATAGTGAGTACAGCAAACGATCGGTTCAATAAAGGACAAGCACGAAACAAGCATCCAAACCACATCATTGATGATGAGGCGCTCCTCATAACAAAGCTGATCATGTAGCACTCCCCGCATAAATTTCGCGGTTAAGATAACTGTTGCACAAGATGCCGTGGCAACAACAGCTTGTGACGTGCAGAGTTACGTCACTAGCCTGGCATATCTGAAACAACCAGCCTAGCAACTGATTTCGTTGTTGTTGCAGCACCACTGTGGGTAGGCAGCGCGCATTTAGGACTCCTTAGGTGAAGCGTGAATACGAGTAGGGACTAAGGCAAAAGAAACGGCAATGCGACTGGCGGTGGCGTTTTGCCGCTGGTCGTATTGCCGTGGAATTGCAGCACAGGGTAAGTCCGCACGTCCACATTCTTCTGTGGCTGAATAATGCGCCGGAGGAGGAACTGAGTAGTAACGCATTGCATACCACCTTCAGCAGTTGTAGTCGTGCTTTTCAACAGCGCTGTTGGACATCCGCTTTCGCAGGTCCGGGATGGGGAGACAAATTTTTTTTTTTTTCGTAATCACCCAGCTGTAGTACCTTGTCCAAGGAAATGAGTCTGCTGCGACTGCAGCACAAGCTGAGGGCCCGTGTTCTGTACGCCATTCCGTTGTGTTTACTCTCTCATAACGTAACGCAAGGCGTCAAACGTTGAGTTTCAGAAAGAAAGGAAATTGGAAAGGTAGGCCTATTTAAAGCCGACTGTCTGAAGATCTTAAATGAATTACTCAGAAACGATAAAATTAGGAGTAAGCAACGTCAAAATAACACTGCACCAAGTAGCACAAATAACAAGCGTGGAGGTAGTGTGCCCACGGGAGCCACCACAGGAACCACGTGCACTCCGATCGTTCGGTACACGTGTCACATTTCGTACTACAGACACAACTAACGTAGGACAAGAGCGTGTAAGTACTGTAATCACGGCCACCAGTGCCAGAAACGCGACCTAGTTCTTCCGCAGAGTAACTAAATCACTACAGATAAGACACAAATCTTGTCTATGGTGCGCGGCATTTGAACTTGCACATAGACTACAACGAGAAGTTCAACACGGAACTGGCACTCAGAAATATTATCTAACTGGTTGGTGATTTCCTATTTCATAAAAATAAATACTCACACAGAGGTAGTCCTCCCGATTGCTATCTTCTAAAATGTCGCGAATGGCGCTGATGGCATGTCGCTGCTTATCGGGGCACGACGATGGTACAAGTACTTCGCTCATCTATAGTTTACATAAATAAACAAGCTTCAAACAGTCGCGCAAGCGAAACCTCCATTGGTCACTTGGAAAATTTTTTTCCTTGGTGGAGAAATTGGGACTGACGTCAATTTTCTTCTTTCAAACAAGTGAGGTGTGCAAGCTACATACTTCGAAAAAAGTTGCAGTTTCACTCGAAAAGCCATGCACCGGTTGCGATAACATATTAGTGGACAGCTGTGCGAAGTAAGGATCGCAATTTTATCGGCCGTATAAACTTCTAAACATAGGCATACTAACTATACAACAAGCATGTTGTCACGCGCGCACAAGCAGACATGAAGACATCTCAATCAATCACCGCGGAAACTTGCTGTCAAAGCGCTACGGTGAGGAAGCGAGGCAGCAGTACCGAGTGAATTGACCTTCGCGCGGCCTCTCCCATCAACGCGAACTAAGCTGCGACAACACAGTGCATGGCGGACTCAGTCCCTGTCGCAGATGGCTTTCAAGGTCAGTGGCCCGGGCGGGTGCACGCGCCCGCCCAGGTCCCCGGACTAGAACGTGACACCCTCCCTCCCCTCCCCCAGAGCCCTGCACCCGACCGCAGACGCTTCCTGCCCGCTTTCCTCCCTTGCGTGCACGAGATTGAGCCGTGATCGCCGGCTCACCCTCGTACGCTTTCACTCGCACATACATCACCCGGCTTGCGGCGAAGATTTTATCACCCTTGGACTTTATACGGAACCTCACGGTGACGGCGACGGTAGCAATGCGCCTGAAGTGTCCACGTAATTGCTATCGCGATAACAAATCTGTCGAACACACACCTGCATTTAAAGTAAGTGTAATGCACTTGTAAGCGCCAGTGGCAGAGCAGGACCTCAAACGTGAGGTCCTTGCAAAGTACCTGCCACTAAGTGCAAAACTCCCTGGGGTCTCCTAACATAAATGTAACGGGAGCCACCATATTCAATGCGTGGACAGCAGCACCTATTGTACGATTCAAAAGTCGCTTGGTAGCCACTGAGCAGTCCTCATAACCAGCAAGAAAAGCAAGTATTAACGTTGTAATAATTCCTTTGGTAATGAAGTGATCTACAATTTTATGTCCCTTTATAACTTTACGGCTCATATGGAGTTTGAATATACCCTCTAATGTGGACTACGATTACTCTGGGCAATGCATATCGTTGTTTGCAATATTCAAAATATTTCTGCCACTGTGAATTACATTTCCGAAATAGTATATAAATGCCGTCTACATAATCCGTAATGTGAAGTAATAAACAAGAGCTATCGTTTCATTCAGATGATTTTCTGTGAGATGATCCATGGCTAGACATTGTGTAGCTGTCTAGAAACTGCGTAAGGTATTGCTCTAGCTAAGTACGTTTTCGTGGTTACTCCTCGATTGTCGATGTGTACCACTTCACAGATTGTGCGACGACCCCGAAATGTGATAAGCGACAAAGTTCTTATCTAGACGCGGCAAATAATGGTGCTGTGAAAATGACGTTCTCGTGGGCTTGTGTACCGTTATAATTTGCCTAGAGGATTGACATCATGCTTTACCAATAAATGAATAATATGCCGGCGAATTCGTTGAGCTCACAGAACTTCAGAAATGTTCACATAGTGGCACCGCGTGAGTAAAAGAACCTGAAAATCCTTTATTATACGTTGCTTGTTTATTGCGCCCGATTATTCGGGGATGTTCAGCCATTTTCAAAAAAAAAAAGAAAAAGTCGTTACCAGTCAGAAGTCCTGTTGCGTGAGCCCACACTACTGAATTATTTTGACTCCAGCAAGCGCATTTTACTGTAAAGCTGTTATTTTCACCGAATGCATTAAATAACATTTGTTTTCTTCGCTGAACAAATTTGTGTTGATTAAGATGGTTCACGGTGTATTCGAGAACGAGGAAATGAAAGGATTAGGGGCCAGATTACAGCATACTTAGGAGACTGGCTCTATAGGGGCCTTGTAGTTCGGAGAGGGTGAGTTTATTTACTCCTCATGACCCATCCAGGCCTTGAGCGTGGTATTGTGATTCAATTTCGACTCTGGTCTTTAAAATTTCAAATTCTTGGACGTTGGGCGCCAAAGCCACAATATGACTATGAGGCACGCCGTAGTGCGGTCTCCAGCATAATTTTGACCACCTGATGTTCTTTATCGTGCACTCAATGAATAGTATCAATCAATCAATCAATCAATCAATCAATCAATCAATCAATCAATCAATCAATCAATCAATCAATCAATATTTATTTTTGACAAAACAAATACAAGATGGGTATAAGTACACATTCGGAGGTCCCGAAGTAACAACTGTCGGGGGGACCTCCTAACAAAACATGAAAAGGGGATAGTAAGATCGTGGCAAACAGTGAGTCAATGTCATATATTATACAGTTTCTACATCGGAAATAAACGATAAGATAGGAAAAAAATCTGATAGCAATATCACAGGTGTATTCACATAGTTAAAAAGAAGAAAAATAATTGAATAAATCTTAAAAATAACATGCAACAATTCAAACGAGGATAAATGGCACGTAAAGCTAACAACGAGGAGAAGTATCAATTAAGGCAAAATTTAGTAACACGGTAATTGAAAAGTATATTGCGTAATGTTAAAGTGAACAACATACTAATTAATTCAAGGTTTGTTAAGTTATGCTACGCGTCAGTTAAAGTGTTCATGAAATGCTCCTTCGTTCTACGCTTGAATGATAATAATGTAGATGTCTTCATGTCAGGTGGTATAGAATTCCAAACAGAAATGCCTGAAAACGCGACGGTAAATTTCCCATAGTTAGTTCTTGCTTTTGGAAGAAGAAGATTGAGTTGAGCTGAAAATCTTGTGTTGTTATAATTGTTAAGGCTAGAGCGATTAAAACCTGGAATATTAAACTCGGTATTTATAAGACGAAACATAAGTAGCGACAGCTTATGATTGAATAACATGCGTAAAGGTAAAACATTTAGGGAACGGAATATTGGAGCAGAGGGATATGTATGCGATTGGAATGCAATTAATCGTAATGCCTGCTTTTGCAAAACTTCTAACTGATGAAGATGTGTGGTATATGTATTACCCCAAGATGACAGGCAGTATGAGAGATGACTGTGTATATACGCGTAATATAAAGACATGAGAATGGTTTGCTGGAAAAAAGAGCGAGTCTTTATTATGATGTGAATACCAAATGAGATTTTTTGAATAAGTGATTGAATATGGCACTGGAACTTTAGGTTTTCATCTAGTACTACACCAAGAAATTTAGTAGACGTGGATCTTGCAAATACATTATTATTTAGAGACACTACAATAGAGTCAATGTAATATTATAATAATATTAATATAATATTAAACTCGTAACGCCGAGATTAGCAGCGCAATGTCGTAGGCACAGGGCTACCGCGATGGGTCAAACTGCCCACGCAACTGACAATGAAACACATGGCCAAAACTTCCTGATCCAAGGCAATTAAATTGAGGAAGCATGTTCGGCACATGAAAGGTTCAAAGGTAGTATGTGGACCGAGTTATGCATGTGTGAGCAAAGTGCAAAACTGCTAAATCTCTCTTAATTACGTATTCAAACTCTATGGAGATTCCAACAGAGAGTATCGTCGCACCTGTCTGGCGTATAAAAATTAAATTCACCTGAAATAAAGTACATCCTGAGGAAAACACGTATGATTAATTTCAACCTAGATATTATGTGCTTGGGTGCCAGCGAACAACAGCCGAATTTCTGGTAATTGCGTTCTCGATCATCGTCGGAGGAGTAAAGCTTAATGTTTACGAAGTATTTTGCAAACAAGGCTAAACAGATGAAGCGTCTGTCTGCAGCGCTTCTTCTTGATGTGAAAGGTCTTTATGACCCCATAACCCATCAAGTGACTCTTGAAACACTAGAGGCTGCAGAATTTGGTGGCCGAATCTTTCTATGGGTATGAAGCTGCATCACAAGAATATATTTTCTGTTCGCACTGAAGATTGCCCGACCAGTGAGTATCATGATTGTTGTGGCGTCCAGTAGCGCGAGATCATGAGTCCCACTTTTTACAACCTCACCCTTGTAGGACTTGCGTAAACTCTGGCAAAGACGGTTAGCGCCTCAATTTATGCACACAATACCTGCATTTGGTTATCAGGCGTGACACATCTCCAACTACGTGCAAGGCTTTAGAAGGCGGCCTCACTTACTCGCACAGGATAGGATAGGAATAACTTTAATAGTGCCGGCAAACGACGATTTAACGAGTCGTGACGCTGGCCAAGCGTCGACCCGGGGTTATACCCTACTCTGCACTAGCCCAGTTGGGCCCGTTTGTAGTGGGTCATGAGGCTTGTGCTTTTCGAGCGCACCCCGGGCCTGCTGGACGGCCCATAGTTGTGAGTCCTTGTCTGCAGACTGCAGTGCACTTTGAAGTTCTGACGGGTAAGTCCTGGAAGTAGCTGCCGTCGGGAACCTGGCACAGTCCCACATGATGTGCCATTGGTCCGCCGGACCCGCTGCACAAACACCGCACAGCCCACTCGGATAGAGCTCTGGGTGAAGCACGTGCAGCATTGCGGGGGCGAGGAGTGACGCGGTCTGTATTTGTCTTAGGACTACGCCCTCCTCCCGACTCAGTGCCGGGTGGGGAGGCGGCATTGTCCGTCGAGCTAAGCGGTAACACTTGGTTACTTCGGCATAACTAGTCAATCTGTCCTTGGTTTCGAACCACCACACGGAACGGTCACTCTCGGGGGCGCGGAAGGTAAGCGCTCGCGTCGCCGAATGGGCCGTCTCGTGGTTCGGTGAGGTTGCACAATCGCCGGCGTGCGCCGCAAACCACTTGATACGGACGGTGCTGCCGCGGTCTTGAAGTTGGAGCTTGCCGATGATGGCGGCCGCCGGCGCGCATATTCGCCCCTTGGCAAAGTTGCGCACGGCATTCCTCGAGTCGCTGAGCACGGTGTGACACTCGGCCTCGGTGATCGCCAGAGCGATGGCAACCTCCTCGGCGTCTGTGGCGTTCGTGCACGGCACGCTCGCTGCCGTTGTCTTGGTGCCGGTAGCCGCCGCAACGACCACTGCCGCGAAGCCTTCCCGCTTGTATTCCGCGGCGTCCACGTACCGGGCGTGCGGGTCTTGGGCGTGTTGCTCGGTGAGGGCCTTGGCCCGCGCCTGCCGCCGTTCTTGGTTGTATTCTGGGTGCATGTTCTTCGGGATGGGGTCCACGTAAATGTGGGCCCGCGCCTCATCTGTGATCTCGCACGGCTGCCGGCTGGGAGCTCGGGGGTTGTAACCCAGGGACGTCAGTATACTGCGGCCCGTCTTGGTGGTAGAGAGGCGCTCGAATTGCGCGGTGAGCTGCGCCTCGGCTATTTCTTCTAGGGTGTTATGGACGCCGAGCTGCAAGAGCCGAGCCGTACTCGTGGTCTCCATTAAACCTAGCGCTGTCTTGTAAGCCCGTCTGATCAGCGTGTTGATCTTGGTCCTGTCAGTGACGTGCCAGTTAAGGTAGGGCGCAACGTAGGCGATGTGACTGATCACGAACGACTGGACAAGCCGCACGAGACTGTCTTCACGCATGCCCGCCCTTCGTGTAGATACTCGATGTATGAGTCGGATGGCGTCCATTGCCTTGGTGGTAAGCTTGTTGATGGTCTCGTCGTTGCGGCAGCTCTTGTTGAGCAGCAGGCCCAGGACCCTGATCTTGGGAACTTCGGGGATGCGTTGCCCCGATGCAGTCACAATTTTGATGTGATCACACGCCCGAAGAGGAGCGCGCTTCCGTCCCGGTCGAAGCGGTGTGACGACGAACAGCTCGGATTTGGCGGGCGAGCACATTAGGCCTGTGCCATCAAGGTGCTGCTCGATGGCAGTAACCGCCGCTTGCAGCTGTTGCTCGATGCTGGCGTCGGTGCCGCCGGCCGCCCACAGGGTAATGTCGTCGGCGTAGATCGTATGCCGGACGCCGGTCCCCGTTACTGCCCTCGCTACCCCGATCATGACGAGGTTAAAGAGCAACGGCGATATGACCGAACCCTGTGGAGTACCCGTACTGCCGAGCTTGTGTTCGGGGAGCTTGAGGTCTCCGGCGTGCAGTTCTACCGTCCGGTTGGTCAAGAAGTCTTGAATATAATTGTAGCTCGTTACCCCCATGTTGAGTCTTGATACTTGTCCTAATATGGCTGAGTGTTTGACTTTGTCGAATGCACTTTGTAAATCGAGACCCAGAATTACTTTACTGTCTTGTGTCTTGTTGTCGACGATTTCTTGTTTGAGTTGTAACATGGCATCTTGTGTGCTGAGTCTGCGCCGGAAGCCGATCATCGTGTCAGGATAGAGGCCTTCCTTCTCTAGGTATTCCTGCCACCGGTTGGCGACCACGTGTTTCAGCACCTTGGCCACGCAGGACGTCAGCGAGATGGGACGCAGGTTGCCGATGTCCAGTGGTTTGCCCGGTTTCGGAATCAGGATCGTTCTTGCCGTTTTCCACTGTCGGGGGAGCTTGCCCGAATGCCAGCATTCATTGAAGTAATCGGTTAGGGCCTCTATCGAAGCGTCGTCCAGGTTGCGTAGCATCTTGTTTGTAACGAGATCTGGGCCGGCTGCTGAGCGGGTGTTGAGCTCGTGCAGCGCTACCCGTACCTCTGATATGGTAATGTCTCGGTCGAGCCACGCGTTGGGCAGCCCCCCGTACGGAGGGTGGGTTTCCGTTGGCGTGTCTGGCAGATACTTGGCTTCCAGGCTCCTGATAACAGCGTCTATTCCTTGTTGTTGTGTGATGGTGTGCATGAGGCGAGCCAGGTGGTCGCGCTGGTTTGACTTGGTCTTTGTTTCGTCTGGAGGTGCCGAAATAGATTCCATGTACAACTGCGATGCAATTCCCTGTCAGCTCGGTTGCAGATCTCGTTCCACTGTTGACGGCACAGGAGCCTGCAATGTTGTTCAATGGCCCTATTTAAGTCAGCCACCTTCTTCCTCAATTTGCGATTCAGCCGGTGCTGCTTCCAACGCGCCTGTATCGATCGTTTGGCCTCTATCAGATGGGCCAGGCGGCTGTCCATGATGATGACGTTACTCGCACATTTCACGTGAGACAAGAACTACAAGTCAGCTGAAAAATGTGCACTAGTCGCATTCACGCGCAAGCCTATGACCCCCTACAGAGTGTCTATTTTTGGCCATCCGATCACCCATAAGAAGACTCGGCCACTTGTGGGTGTCATCGTAGATTGCGACCTGCCCTCAAGCCCTCCCGTCACAT
This sequence comes from Dermacentor andersoni, assembly GCF_023375885.2. Classification (NCBI taxonomy): domain Eukaryota; kingdom Metazoa; phylum Arthropoda; class Arachnida; order Ixodida; family Ixodidae; genus Dermacentor; species Dermacentor andersoni. The sequence goes on along the minus strand of NC_092823.1, from coordinate 38,865,411 downwards.
GCAAGAAGAGAAAACTGATATTTATTGTGCAGTGTTTCAACTTCATTGCGGGGAAAAGATGAGTACAATCTGCGACATGTATGCTGGAGCAATAAGGACCACCGCTTCTTGGATTTCTCCCCTAAAGCATAACAGCGTTGTCGAACAGGTGCAAGACGAACCTCCTCAGGCCAGCATAAGCTTACAAGCATAAGTAATCCGGGTTTGTCTCGGCCGATGAGCATACGACACGTTGTATTATACTCTGACTCCTTTCACATTGAAATACCGACATTGCGTGCTGCTTTAGGAGGACTGGACAACAAAACGCTTGCAGAAGAAAAAATTACTAGGACCATGACCTCCACCGTCCCTTCACGCTGCAGGACACAAGAGCGCCGTGGACTTCTTGAAGACAACTGAACTCTGGGACTCCGCTGATTGTTTGTTGAACGCTGTTTTCTGTGTGCGCGCATCAGTTTATTTTTCCTGCGCCCTTTCTTTTTATGTCCGCTTCCACTCCACCAGTGTAGGGTAGCGAACCGGGTATAACCTGGTAAACCTCTCTGCCTTTCCTGCTTTTTCTTTCATTCTGTTTTTTGCATACTTCTGTTTGGTTTTATGATCATTGTCTAAATTTAATTATAAAAAAATTTCACCTTCCTCGTTCAGTCTTGCAGCACGAAACGCAGTAGAATATAAAATTTAGACTCTTTTTCACGCTTTTACTACGTTGTAAGACCAATATGAAACCTCTGTCACCGGTCACAATGATTCATCGCCAGTTCAAATATGGGGTTTGCAAACCAAGAGTGACCTACTATTTCGTCTAGTTTCGGTGTACCAATGCACCTAGTTTCACAGGACCTTTAGTGGTATATGTGAGTCCTTTGGAGAAGCAATTACGGGCTACATACATTGATAAAATAAGTTACAAATAGATGAGATTATTCAACAGAGGCACTCGGAGAAATGAATGCTAGATTTGAAAAGCCATACAGCCAGACGTCGTATTTCCCGCTTAAGCCTATTTCATCAAAATATTGCGCTAATACTTACCTAGAAATGACACTTTTTTCGACTACATAATAGCTGTGATCCTGCATTGATCATCGTATGAAAATTGGGGTACCTCAGTGCAAGATCAGCGCGTACTTCGAAGCCTTCATTTAGAAAACAGTGGAAGACTGGAATCACCTTCCCGCCTCCATCGTCGCCATAGCGAATCATGGTGTGTTGAAGTCGGCTCTCTGAGACAATATGCTGCCTTATTAGCATTTCTTTCTTTTTTTATTATTGCCACTCACCTCTGCAATGCCTCTACGGCCCTGTGAGTAAATAAATGAAGTGAAATGAAATCAAGATGAGGTGCGCCTAAACAATTCACTGAAAACTTAGTACAAATTAGTGGCCGGGCCTGCTACAACAAGGGAAAGAGAAATTATATGCGAGAGACGGTCAGGTTAAAAGGTTCATTTAAAGATAATTATTCGGTTTGCGTCCCTGCACTGGGAGAAGGCTCAGGGTCAACAGAAAGTTTGAATTGAAAACATAAAAAGGACGCCTGTCGAACAAACTCGGTCATTCACAAAGCAAGGTGTTTCAATGAAACAGAAGCCGTATCTTTCTTTCTAAGCGCGACGTAGAAATAGCAGGTAAAGCTCTTAGGTGTCTGTTCTACATGGCACTGACAGCGTCCTTCCGCGTGCAGGTGCGGTAGCTGCGCTTAACTGCGTCGCCAACAAGACGTCGTCGTGGCTGCAGGCGACGCTGTCAACAGTCAAATGTCTGATACTGCTGTCCATTGTGATCACAGGAGCAGTTTCTTTTGCCAGAGGTTGGTTTTATCTTTGATTTGTGGATCAATCAGTTTCTCGGCTTAAATTTGGTCGGCAATTGGTGGGCATTAAGCATTCCATGCCTTTATAACGTGGTGCGTATTTAGTTATGCCTACAAGGAAGTCCCGAAGTGCGTTTCTCGCAGCTGGTAATACATATTAGACAATAATAACCATCACCCATATTGGCTTTACGAACTGCTGGAAGTTAGTGCGCGTTTTATTTCACAGGTAGTTCTTGTTTTTGTAGCGGCTATTTAGCGAAAAGTACCTAATCTATGTGACATTATAAGCTTGTGGAACAGTTTACCGCATGATGCTGTGCGAAAAAACAAAACTACATACGCGATTTTCAAGTATTCAATGCAGAAACGAGATAAGCATCTCCATAAATGTGCCAGATCTATCTCGGTTCTTAGATAAGCATCTTGATGAATATGCGGTCACTTGTTAGTTGGCCATAGTGAAATGTATGTGCATTATGTAAACTTCATTCATTGTACCCTCCCTGTAACGACCCACAATAGAGGGTTAACAGTATGAATAAGTAAATAAATAATAGATATTGTGCTAATGAGCCTACGTGGAAATTTTATTAGCCCAACATACAGCCGATGGTAAGACCTGTACGCCTTTTGCAGAACACTGTCAAAAGCCCCTTAAAATCGCTTACATTAGAATAGTACCAAAGGGCAAAAATGCCAGCGAAACGTGTACAACAGTGAATTGTTACTTTTAAAGTCATGCCTATCCAGTCACAGTACTTCTCGCCATTGCATTTTGTTGCAGTGCTCATAAAAATGGAGACACACCACAACTCATCCGCAGTTAGATACTTGTAAAACATTTGTGGATCTGATCCTTATGAACCCTTACCTGGCCTTAGTAATCATATCGGATATTATATAAACCTTGTCACCTCTTATCACTCCTTATCAATCTTATCGGACTTGATCCGGCCCTTATCAACTGTTATCAGTGCTTATTGCCATCAGAATTGATTCTGCCATTAGAAGTCCTCATAGCTCTTGAGCACCTTGTCTATCTGTGTCGAACCACTATCAACCGTGATAAGACGCATATGATCCCTCATTACTCGTTATCATCCTTTTCGAATCATTGACTGCTTATTTGTCTGTGTTTTTTTTTAATTATTGAGTTTTACGTGCCAAAACCACTTTCTGATTATGAGGCACGCCGTAGTGGAGGACTCCGGAAATTTCGACCACCTGGGGTTCTTTAACGTGCACCTAAATCTAAGTACACGGGGGTTTTCGCATTTCGCCCCCATCGAAATGCGGCCGCCGTGGCCGGGATTCGATCTCGCGACCTCGTGCTCAGCAGCCCAACACCATAGCCACTGAGTAACCACGGTGGGTTTATTTGTCTGTGTTGTGTGCCATGAAGCGCATGAGCCCTCATGTATCGGTGGCATTTTGGTCAGTGAAGGAACGCCCTAACGGAAGCCGCATCCCGTGACCACCGAAACGCAACAAGGATGTGGTGTGCTTGGCATTACATTTCCGCGAAATCTGAATTTTCCTGATGTGTATAATGAACCAAGTCGGCTGGACATGTGATTCTAGATATGGCTTTTATTCCACCATCACCGAATATTTCAACATAGCTTTCATAAAAACAATATTTTGTACAGTACTTTCGTTATAGTGATTCGTCTTACCTGACGGACAGGTTTCCTTGTTGATTAAGCATAGAAATGCTTATGCATTTAAACAGAACATGTACTACAGAAGGCAAAGAGGGAAAATGATGTAACTTCCCCGGACAGACGCGCCTCCGTTGCTAGGCGACATCTGGCTGGGCCGAGCGTACGTAGCCGGACCCATCTGGAACGTACTGATTTCGTGTTTCGTACCTATTTGTCTCCTCCTTTCGTCCGTTATACTGACTTAGAAACTTGCCAGCTAGCATGCGCCAGCTGTGTACTACTGCAAAGATGATTTACCATAACACTGTGACACAACTGATGATGATGACTAATATGTATGACGATATGATGCTGCTGGTGATAACGAATCGTGTAATTTATTCCGGGCAACGTTGATGATGGCTATGATGATAATGATGATGAGGATCACAATGATGACAATTAGAATGATGACGATAATGATAGTGATGAGAACTGATGACACCGAGGAAGGCATCGTCTTTACATAAACCATCAATCGCCTTCCATTCTTTTCTGTTTCTTTTTTTGTAAAAGGGTCAATGTGAGTTTCTGAACTGCAAGCAGCTCTTGTAATGTTAGACTTCAGCGTATTTTTCATGATAGCTGCTCGGTGAATTAGTTCTTCTCTGATCTGTTCTGTTTTTCAGGTAAAAGTGAGCTTGAGTCTCCCTTTTTCTCAACTAGCGTGACCGCATCGGGAATTTTAAACGCCTTCTACGGGGCCCTGCTGTCTTTCTCAGGATGGTAAGCAAGGACAGAAGCGCATATTGAAGTTTCTTCTCCCAGCTCTTCCATGGAGACAGTCGACTCTTCGTCGTCATGCGGTGACATCTTGCATTCAGGGAAATGACCTTAAGCATACAGGTTTATTAGGAAAAAAATGTAGGATGCATTGTCCACTGCGGCAACCGATTATTGGCTCGCTCGCTTTCCCTGTCATACCTGTGCACTCGTTTAAGTAACCTCGCAAATGCGGTCGCTACACTCGTTTTAACTCCCCTCGCTCAAATTCTATAAGTCAGTTCTTATACATGACACGTCTAATGTAAGTAGGCGTATGCATCAACAATCTCCACTGTGACAGCCTCTTCCAGTCCAAGTTTTGTGACACACTGAAAGGAACTGCCCATGGCTCTCTTGCTCGAACTTCACACACATCGGTGCAACTGGCCCAGCGGAATGTCCTGTTCTGCGAACACAGGAAATGACCAGCCAGCCACTTACCCGGGCTTTACGCGGAAACTGACTCGGTCTCCTCTTACATGGGTACACTTTCACGACAACGCAACCTGTGTATGTGTCTCTCACGCCGCAACGGTAATGCCCTCACCCGCGGCAGCACCTGTTTTGGTGTTAGCCCACGAGCACGGGCCTATATGCCGCTTTACGACATGCGCGCAATGAGGTGGCTGCTTGGCCTTTCGTTACATACACTTGTACGCAGTGTCCTTGGGACAGTGTGTATCTGTGAACCTTGGGCGTCACAGCGGAAGGGTTCCATCCCCAGCGGTCTCTGTATCGAATAGCAGTCACAGTTCTTAGAACACTAATGACCCGCCGTCGGCTGCAGCAGGCGCAAGTGTTATCCAAGCGGACCATGGGGTTTAACGCAGTTGCGTTCAGTGCATGCAAGGCTGACTATATTCAGCGAACATAACTCGTACCAATCATTTCCGCCTTTGCAAAGCATAAGAAATGCCGTTAATACCACGCAGACGCGACGCAATGTTGCACGCTAACTGACGCAAAACTTGTTTGCGTTCGCGACGTAGCAGCAGTAGCGGATGGTACGCCCATGGCCTGAGCTCTCGAGATTAGAAAGGAGAAGAGGACAGTGTGGCTTGTCGATGAAAGAATTCTCATGGGAGCTGTATACACAGTGAAGTGTGACACATATTCAGATCAATTTAGTGCTTGTATGCCCCTTGTTTCCCCGCAGAGTATGCCCAGCGGCCTATGAATGCCATGTTTTATCTGGTAAGGGGTCTGCTGCCTGAAAATAAACATTTGAGCTAATATTATAATATAAGTTATATGTCATTAGGTATATTCTCAGGTTGCACCGAAAATAGTTACCCTTACTCGTACTACTTTGTCCGTTAACATTTTGTGCTAGTTGAAAAGGAATAGCGGGCATCACCCACGGTGCCAACCTCTCCTCCACACGGATCTCTTCACAGAAAAAAAAAATGTCGTAGCTTCCGGTGTCACATGCACAGCTCACAAAGAAACAAGTATTCATAATGTCAGAAGCCATTAGCGTTCATCTGTGCTTTAGAGAACCTTATCAGGCGATGTCGTGGTCTCTTGTCTGATTACACAGAACACGGGCGTTGTCACTGTCACTACTCTGCCAGTCAACATTTAAGACTATGCAGCTTGTCAATTTCGCTAGAAACAGCAAAGCAATCCTCGGAGGTTGAGGCATAGAGAACTTAGCTTTAAAAAGACCCTGGTGTGCGAGCAAGACAGTTGGCCATTGTAAGTAAAGCTTGCCAAATGCGCAGAAATGGCAGCATCGGCTAGAGTGTTATCATTGCTTTCTGAAATCACTGTGAATCGTGAGCTCTAGCAGCGACCGTGCCACAGATGGAGAGAAGCTGGGACGAAATGAGTATGTTGAAGTGAACGCGTACACACACCACTGATGAGACACTGGCTATAGCTCAAATTATTCGTCCCATACACGGCACGATAATTCTTGTGCATATGCAGGCTATAATCCAACTTTATTTCGGCAATAATGTCCTTGTAGTTAGATTATCAGACATATTTGAGATTCATGAAAAAAGAAAAGATGGATGGATTCATTTCAAGAACGGTAAATGTCGGCAGGGGCGTTTTTCTAATGACGTAATTATAAAGAACTAGTTACCATTCACTTTCCCGCGCAGCTTTCGCGTGTTTACTAGCCGCTGTTGGATCCCGCACTCGACGCTTGATTTACAAAAAAAAGGCCATGAATGCGACTTCTAAACTAAGGTAATTTACTCGCAATAAAACAAGTTTATCCCACTAAAGCAACCTGTCATTTCGCAGTAAAACCTAGCTTTTTATATTCTTTAGGGAGGGCGAGGATGGAGGGAGATTAACAGTCCGTCCACATCTAAAGTTTAGCTTCCAGTGTCGTCGTGTTCTAGTGAGCCCCATTAATTTACAGAACAAGCTCATCATCAAAATGCATTAAAAAAAACGCTGTCGCATGGTCGAACATTGGGCTGTACGCGTGGAGGTTAGGCTCCTAGATGGACGATAGGCGATTACCTGTAAATATTTAAAGAAGAGAGACGTGCGATCTTGACCTCAGTACAGGCGTTGAAATATAGATACTTAGCTGCCGAAGTGCAAGAATAGCAGCGAAAGGAAGGACACGAAATCAAGGCGAGAAAACGGGAATGCTGGAGCGTCGTGTTTCTGTGGTTGACTTTGGCCCCAGCGTCGGTGACATTGAACGCGCGGGGAATACCGATCACGGAGATACTTTTCATTTGAAGGCTATTCAAGCTCGGCTGCCGAGATTCGAAAGGAAACGCGCGATCTTTGTACGCAGCCGTCGCTCCCTTTCTGTGCTTTTTTCCCTGTGCTCGACTTTACTTACTTGCACTCATCAACATAACACTATGTGCAAACTGAGCCAGTGCAGTGAATTAAAAAAAAAGGAAATGCGATAGGTGTGGGCCACGAGCTTTTAAACATTTTTGGTGGAGCGGTATGACAACGTAATGGAACGCGTCAACTTTTCTCGCAGCCGTGAACTCTACACAGAAACCAAGGTGGAGCTAAACAATATGAATTCATCTTCCCAACAATGCTTTCTTTAATTAAACTACAGCGAACAATTCCAGCTGGTACAACATCCACAAGCTTTATTTATTTATTTTTCTTTCCAGGAAGTACGTTAGCTTCATTGCCGAAGAGATGGCGGACCCCGTCCGCAACCTGCAGCGATCCCTCATGGCTGGTCTTCTCATCGTAACCGTCATGTACGTCCTGACCAACCTCTCCTACGCCGTGGTCCTGGACTTCTCGACTTTGACGAGCACCGACGCCATTGCCTCAGCTTTCGCGCTCAGGACCTGGGGCCCCGTGGGCCACGCGGCCGTACCCGTAGCGGTCTCTGTCAGCGTCTTCGGCGGGCTTTGCGCGTCCTTCTTCAGCGCTCCCCGCTTTGTCCTGTCAGCAGCCAGGACAGGACACTTGCCGCGAATCTTGTCGCTCGTCACTATCGACTCTCGCGTACCGTTTACGTGCGTGATTTTCAGGGGTGCACTGTCCGTTGTCTTTATCTTCTTCGGTTCGCTGCAAGCCCTGATCCAGGCTTCCGTATTCATCGAAACCCTGTGGGACATTTTCGTGGTGCTCTCCCTCGTCTTGCTGCGCTTCACGATGAAGAACAGGGGCCGTTCGTACAGGGCGCCACTCGTTGTAGTCCTTCTAAAGTTGGTGTCATCCGTCGCCTTGGTTGTGATTCCGCTAGTTCAACACGCCAGTTACTACGAGTATCTAGTGATCGTGGGCATTTACATCGTGGGTCTCTTCTACTATCTGTTCTTCGTCGGCATAGGTTGGCACTGTCGGGCAGCCCGAGTCCTAACGGTGACACTTCAGAAGTTAATGCCCTCGATGCCTTGTTTCGACGAGCTCACATTTTTACTCGGTGAAAAGAAGTGCAATATTCAACACACTTCAAAAGAATTACCCACTGCTTCCCACGAGGCACAGCAAAATCTAAGCGCTCACCAAGCACTGTACTTCGTGGAAGCCGCCAAGGAACTGAAAGGCGATTCTTTGACAGGTGTGGCACAGCGGTATTATCAAAAAGATGCGACTATACGGCGTCCTTTGAATGTGTCACGTGTAAAGAAAACTTATTCGACCATGGACTCCGAGAATACAAGGTTTTAGATGCGTATACCAAATCTTATGCGGCGGCCGACAATTCGTACAGTACTGAGTGCGATTGTCCAGCAAGTGTCAGCAAGTCGTGTTTTCGCTGTCCAAAGAATCTGGGCGTCTGCCTAGTAATTTGAGGTCTCATCCAGTGAGCTCTGATGGACTGGTTCGCAGTCATCTCTGCATCATCATGTAATATGCATGGGCCATTTGTTTCACCAGGTAATATTTGCAATTGCAATTGCAATATTGCAATTAAACCCTGTTGAAAAAGCCATGTATGAAAGTCTTGGGAAGCTGTATTGGGAAAACCCCTTTAATAGTCTCCAGCAATATAAAATCATTTAACAAATCAAATTATTCCGCCATCTTTTTTTACTATTCACCAATAACTATATTTCAGCGTTTAGCTATGTACTGATTTCCGAGACATCACGGCCCGAATTCGAAACAGTTCTTTTAAAATGCAAACGTTTATTTGCTAGCCGCTGTTCAGGCAGCCGTCGTGCATCATAGTGATCAACATGATACAAGGCGAGGTCTAATCTCACATGACACATAGGCGAGAGAAATTGTGTGAGTGCGATACCAGTATAATGCATGCCGATGCTTTTCAGGAAAATCACTAATTTTCTTGTCTTCTGTGTGAGAACTACAACGATTCCGACGTCGTGTGCTTTTCATGTTGAGCTCAGGAAGAAAGTATGAGGTGCTGAACCTGTCATGTAGTTTTTTTTTTTTTTCACGAATACTACGAAAGTGAAAAGCTCATTTGGGATTAAATATCACAATTAAAGACCAGAAGCAGCTCCCTTATGTAGGGGGTGCATAAACACAGAGATCAAGATAGAAAGTGAGCAAGGGTCCGGATCCGAGCTAGTTGGTACGGCATCATTATCCTTAAGGCAGGTCAAGCGCACAAAGCAGACGTGTTTACATCGGCCAGACAGGCCTATGTATCGACGACCACCTACGCGAACGCGACAACTTAAAGCATAAATCGGGTAGCAGTATGGCCTTGCACTCCGCCACATGCACAGGTACGTGTTCCCCACTTTTAGGCTAGACTTTCATAATCGGAAGCTGTGGAGAACAGTTCGCCGGTGAAATTTTCCAAGCATCGCGCATCAATCGGTTTGGCCCGAGTTGCGTCTGCGACCCTTCCGTGTCACTTTCGAAAAATTAACTTCATTATCTACAACACTAACAGTTCGAGAGCACTACATTCTGTGATCAGTCTTATTTACTCCCCCGCCTTTCTTTTATTCCTCTTTTCTGACTGACTAATCTTTGGAGCCTTGAGTTTACAGCTGTTTCAGTGCCCCATTGTATTTTGTTCACACTCCTTTTAAAGCGGTTCTTAGCTTATTGTACTCGTCATTTTATGCCTTGGAAGACCTTTTGTTCAACATGTTTTATCCGTTCATATTTTCGTAGTGTAAACATAGCGTTCTGCAGACATATGTAAGTATGAACATGCGCGGTGGGCCATCATCTCATGCAGTTAGCGATATAGTTATCATTCGTTGTGACGCATGCGCCATGACTTTAATAGTGAATGTATATATACGTGCGTTCTCGCTAATAAAATTAGTTCGAAGCAGCGCCTTGTCTTCTTTTCGCCGTCCGTGCCTTTGTGTGCGTAACCTGCCTTGAGGAAAATCATCAATATGTGACACTGTTTGTTTGGTTGCTATACTGGCATTGCATTTTGTATTAAGCATCAAATGCTTTTAGCTCTTGTTGTCGGCGACCTTCAGGTGATCTTGAGCCAAAAGCCAGAGCCGTTATCCGGGCACTCAAACGAGAGCATTCGCGTAAGTTGACAAGGAAATGTATTCACCCGTAGGCACGCTTACAACTGTGGTATGAACGTAAAGTACAATATAAGGTGCAGCACATGTAATACATCTTACTTGATGTAAACAAAACAGATTAGCAAATGAAATAATAAATGGTGTCTGCTTGACACTGGCTTTGCCACAGTTGTGAAAACAAAACGAGATCTTCCGGGGAACAAGTCAAAACGTAAGAACATACAATCTCTGCCCCCAAACCTTTGCACAGGACCTCATTACATACGCTAGTTAGCGCCGAAACAAGTTTAAAAAATATTGCTTCCCAGTTATTCCTAATGTTTGTTCATAATGTCACTCAAGTTGTAACTTCTAGTACGCTGAAGTTTTATTTGTCATTTTTAATAGCGACGTCCAAAAGGCAGATACAGAGCACTTGATTGTCATCTTTTGGCGCTGAGGCAGGGTTGTCTGCTCGACGCCAGCGGTCCACGAGTTCCGCGACGCGGCGTTTGCGCTGGCTCGAGAGATGGCGTCATGCTGCATGACCAAGCCGGCAGCGTCCGGCGCGACGCAGATGGCTGTTTGGCCGAGAAGACACTTGCAGTGGGGTTCAGTTCAAAACAGGTTCGTGTGCGGTGGTGTGGTGTGATATGGGGTGGTGGGTTCTGCCGTTGCGAACATACACTACACCCATATTGAGATTGCGGCTACTATGATCTCCAGCCAATCTGCATTGCCGGTAGCCATTTCATGCTTACATCTACTCTCGATTACGAGAGAGCCATGCTTCTTTTATTATCTGCTTGATGCAGATTTCTCGTCGAGGAGGCCACCAGCATCAGGGTATATGCTCGAAAGTGAAATATAACTGAATTTTGCGGTGTTCTAAATGAACTTCATGGTCGGTTTCCATCTTCCGTGACGACACAAGGGGCACCTCCCGAATAATTCGTATTTTCTGGAAAGCTGGCGCCCCTCCTTCCCCAGGAATATGATCAGATCACTTTCATGCAGTTTAATCTCACCTCCTATCCACTTTAACCTGACAACTACGTTCATCTGACACCATATTGGGGTTGAATATGTTATGTAATCCTTTCCTACTTAAATTGGATCAACGTAAGTCAACGCGCAATTAAATGTACATGGAGTCTCATGATTATGTGTACAAAGAGGAACCTTCCAGGAACTTGAACTTGGTGCCAGGAGGTCGTATTTCGTAAACGCTATTTTCACTTTTCTTTAATTGTTTCGCAGTATCTCAATGGCTCACACGAAGGTGTGTCCTCAAAATCGACGGGATACTCGACTCGCTGCAACAAATGACACGGAATCGCAGGAAAATAATCCTTGCAAAATTAGGAACATCTCAAAAGTAGTGAATGAACGAGATGATCAGTCGCATTCTCAACCAGTCATTAACTTGCGTAACTCCTGCGGTCACACTGGATTGAGTACGCCTCTTTTTTTTCTGTCAAAGTAACTTAATTACTGATTCTTAAAAAGTGAAAAGAGCATGGTTTCAGCCTTCAATTGACGTTGACAAAAGCAAAGTATGGCATCGCTAGTTGTAACAAGGTTGTCGTTCGGTTAAAGGAAGGCCGCTGCGTCGCAGGAACACCTGAGTGAATGGCGTAGGTGGCGTGACGGTCACGACTTGTCAGACGGCGATTCAACTGTACGCACGCGTAAAAGACCGTGGCTGCCGCAAGGCAGAAATCCAGCGTGAAGGTCAGCGCATAAACTAAAAAAGTTAAGTGAGGTGTAAAGGGACGGTTACGAAAATACTTCTGCGCTTCTGCTACGAGCCGTCAGCAGCAAGTCATTTGCATTACGCGCTCGCGCGAACTGTGCGCCGAGGCCAACAGAAGCGCAGGTAGGTACGAGGGAAGCACGAGATAAAAAGAAAAGCTAGGAAATGTACAAACAGCAAATGACCGCCGCGCCAGGACTTTTTTTCCCCCGGCAGACATTTCGCAGTATTCGCTTTCTCCAAACCTGTTTGCACCCACGTCTCTTTGTACGCCTCCACCTCACTGCCTCCGCGTTCCCTTTCCCGGCCCTGAAGCATTTTTTCTATGCCGCCGGCAATGCGAGTGTAAGCCACCGTGAAATGTACAGCTAGACGATCGGAAGTGACCGACATTCTGCGACCAGCTGCACGGTTGTCAATCGTGCGTCGCCTCGGATCATGGTAAGTGGCCATTGGGCATTTTATGTTTAACGAAATTAGCCGAGTGGGCAGGCGAGCTGGTTCGACTAAACGTTGATTAGTGTTCTCTTAAGCGCAACTTATCCGTATCTTCTCATTTGCATGCTGCGTGGATTGAGAATTGTCAGCGAAGCGGAGGGTAGCGTTGGCGTGTTAGGAGTGAGGCCGAGCTCGTAAAAGGTGATAGAGCCGAAACTAACTTATTGGCATGCGGGTACTTAGTTGTGTTTCGTGAAACTTGCATCAGTGTTCTACTCAGAGGAAAGCAGCATTAGTTGTTTTCGACGTTCCATTCATGGCTCCACCTTCGGGAAGCATTGCGGAAGGCTCTTTGTTTTCAAATCGAACCATTTGGATAATGGTTGATACGCGATTCGGCCTCGATGTGGACACAAACAATGCCGAGCCGTTAGACACAATGGAAAGATCTTGCAGATCAAGGCGCACAACTACGTCCGAGTAGACGTGTTCCTTCTGACCACTGTGTGGATGCACGAAAGTTCTGTTTATCGAGGCATTATTACATTGCGACATACGAGAATGAAGGCGAAGGCAGAACAGCGCGACGGAAACTTTCGATCTGTAAGCTAGTATAAACTAAGAATAATCAGCGGACGCAACACGTATTCTATTCGCCGAGAGCTTTAGAGGGACTTCGCTCAACATCAACCCTTAGTTCTTTCGACAGGTACTTGTGTTCGAAGCTCTCGTGTTCAGATTTAGCCTTAAGGCAGATTGGAAAAGTTGTTAATATCATGTAAGGACCTTGAATAGAGTTAAGCTCTAACCATTCCTCGGGCGTCTGGCATTTTAGTGCATGTGATATTGCAGTCTACTTGATGATAGATGCTTTAAATACCGACCTCACAGTAACGGGTTATTGCTTACAGTCAGGCCGATTTCCCCTGCTTGCTTGATTTGAGCGTTTAAAATCTCTCTGTTTGTAATGGCACATTTCCGTGTGTGCATTCTGAATGCATTTCCGAATAATTTCCCGGAGCTCAACAGTGACCGCGTGACCATTTATTGGGCACAAATTTAGCCTGTGACGTGGGAACTGAGAATTTATATCAACATATCTATGATACCAAAAGCCTTCTTGAGACAATAATGAGAGAAAACAAACGCTTTATTGACATATATAATCTCGATAAGGTGCATCCGAGCTCTGCGAATTCACTTAGACTGTATTTGGAGTTGTTTATCATCAGCTATTGCGGTCACTGGACACCTTAAACTGCCTTTGTTCATACGTCTCCGTAAAGAAAGCCCGTGCTTTTTCTGCCTGCATCTAATTAGTTTCGCCGTACATGTACCGAACTTGAACGCAGTGCCGGAAAGGACTTTAGCGAGCCAGAACCTGGCAAATGTAACATTATTAGGTGCATGATTTACGAGAATTTTCTAACGTTTCCACCAATACCATCAGGCCTCCGAGATCACATCTGCAATTTGTATCAAGCATCGACGTCCTCTATATGTTAATTTCAGTTGGATGCCGTGTGTAGCAGTGAGACATCGCAAAGCCCCCTTCCCTCTACATCCCCTGCTTCGCAAAAAAAGCTACATTAACTTGTCCATTCTTCAATGTTTTAAAGAGCCTTACATATACATTGTGTGAAAATATGTTCATTGAAAAAAAAAAACTGTCAATAAGTATCCCGCGTGAAAATACAAAATTTCCTTCACTAATGGCGGCGATAATTTTAGCCCACATCGGCTCACTGATTTGTATCTCAGTGTTTATCATCTATGCTCAGCACTGCGTCCCCAGTCGTCCGTGAAGAGCAGCAGCCCATTTGTTCTCCGTTTTGGTTTCTCCATCCGGCTTTCCCACTGCTGTACAGGATCATTACGCGGCTTGAATAAGGGAATCGCTCCAGCTGCTTTAACAGGACAAGGCCGGACGCGTAGCAGTTTTTCATGCCTGAAGCTCCACTAAAACATAACAAAAGAAGCTACGCCATCCCTCAGCATGCACGCAAGGCTATGTCGTCAATCTCATTTGTGGACTCGTTTGTAGACTCCTTTGTAGTATCTGCCATGTTCCAAATTGCTAGCCGTTTCAATGTATTACCACATTTCGATGATCATGAAGCCGCAACCTCAGTTATTGATGAGGGGACAATACAGAAAAAAGTTTAAAGAATCATGAGGTGAGCGCGTTTGTGTGTTTGTGTGTGTCTTACTGTGTGTTGGCGAGTGTCCTTGAGTTCGCCTTTAGTGGGCCAAAGGGAAGGAAAGTGTGGGTGCGTTTGTGTCAACAAAATGAAGGGCCAGTTGGGAAAAGGTTGCATAAGCCTAAGAGACAATGCAACCTCCAGTTACTCCCGTAACCGGCGTCGTTTGCTCAGAAAAATGAAGCATTGATATTCTGTTGGCACCCGTTAATCGCGTCTGTTTCTGTTTACACAATCGGCGTGGCGCCACACACCACCCTCGCCCACTCAAGCCACCGCCAGTGAACCGGCTTATCATGCAACCTGAACCATGCTCAAAGCCAAGCAGAACCGCAGACAGCGATTGAGCTCACAAGCAAGCCATAACAGCTGTAAAGGCTAAGCAGTGCGCATACTAACCTCTCTCAAGAGCTCTAATAGCACAACGCCTAGGAAAAAATAAATGGATACAAAAAGAATTCATAAGTTCACATCAAGATGGGTGAGCCGACGATGGTAAGTTTCAAGCTTCTGTATTGGACACAATATCTTCATGTCTGGAACTACATTCATATGTTCTCGACTTTTTTTTTCTGTTGCAGATTGCTTGGAGCGATGAGTCAAGGGCAAGCACTTGTGTTACGCGATCTTCGTTGCCTTAGGTGAAGCAAGCCAAGAAAGGTGTGCTGCTAAGCATGAACTTGCGCAAGTGATACTCACTCAGAGTTTCTGGAGAGGCAGGATGGGTGAGTGAATATTTTCACTGCACACTTTATGCGCGTGTCGTAGTAAACTGTCGAGCACACACAGATATTATATATATGGTAGTGGCCTCGTATTCACCGCGTTCCAGTGACGAAAACAACGTGATGGTTTTGCTTCCCGTTTCGGTTTATCGGAAGGTTTCGGCAATGCAGATCTGTGTTCAACACTTTATCTGAATACTGACGAAATCACGGAAAATGTTTAGCCTGAACTTCCCTGGCAACATAGATTCACACTTTTGTTTTTTACCACATGAGCTTCCATATTCTGGTATTGTTATATATACAAGCTTCCCGGTGGGATTTGTTGTACAAACAGTACATTGTGCCCATTTGTGTTGAGTGGGAATAAAGCCAGGCAGCTTAGGCAAACTTGGCGAAACATTGTAACCTACAGCTTTCTGTGTTTCTTCCTGTCTCTTTTTCCCTTTCTTTATTTCTTTTTTGTTATTCCTACTAAAACAGGGGCAGTTGCGTATCAGTAAGTTATCGCACTTTAGTATCGTTATGCTTGTCATTTCTTCTTGTTTTATCAGCAGTTAACGTCCTTCAGTTTTAGTAGTAAAGTTTCTTCTTCTTTTGCCGTTGGACATCTGCGTTTTCCGTTTGCTATGAAAAGAAGGCACAACAGAGTCACTGGTTAGAAAAGTAACATTTATATATTATATTTACTACAGTGGAAATTAGATAATATTATTCGTTTCTCGGTTGATCTCCTCGTTAAGAAATATGCTTTTTATTGTCGGAAATTAATAATAATGCGCTCTACCAAAAAAACATGTTATGGTCTTGGTTCATTCATACGTACACTCCATACACTTGCATTTCCCTGTGATATAGGAAGACCTTTACCTCTGTTGTGCATTGCAATATTGCTGCGTTATACCCACTAAGTACAAATATGCCATCATTAACAGTGTAGAGCTGTAATGGCCAGTTGTCGCTAAGTGTACCCTGTCTTTAAGGTTGGTTTCGCTTGTCCTTTATGCGCGAATAACGTATTTGGACCAGGGTCATGTCCACATAAACAGAAATTGAGAGTCCAAGATCCATGACACAGTTTTTTTCTTCGTTTGAAAATGATTATTTCTTAGTAAGCCGTGTAGTGTAAAAATAGAAATCGGATGAAAAGTACTAAAAGCAGGCATATATGCTGAATGCTTATACAAGTGAGCGGCAGAGACTTACTCGAAGCACCTGTATACAGAGAGAGGGATTATATTGCAGTGTCGAATATTAAGGGCACGTGGCCGAATAAAAGACGGCCAGCTGAACTGACGAGCAGCGTCATCTATTTGATGCCACTGTGTATGTGATCCATTTAGCTTTGACAACCGGTCCGCTGGAGCCGCCAGGTTTTGAACCTTGCCTGAGCGTAGCAAAGATCTCATACACAAGTATAAACAGCAATGCGTTTTCCTGGTCATTGCCTTTGATGCGCAATCCTAGCGCAATGACCATGTAAGAGTCCGGCTTTTTCCTGGTAGCCGCCGGCGCTGCGAACGCATTGTGTAACATGCCCGCGTGTGGTTCGTTTTTCCCGATCGCCTATCTTTGTGGAGTATGGTGGAGCTTGGAGAGTGGCCAGCTGATAAACATTTATGTGTGGAAAGATGTTGGGAATTCTCGACAAAGGATAAGTTGTTAAATAAATGGAAGATGATAGCACGACTTCATCTCAGATCATTTTGGAAATTAAGCGCTGCTCACAAACTGGCATGTGCATGGCCAAGCCACAAGTGCTGCAGGTTCAACGATTGTACACAACTCATAAAAGCAGCTGCAGTAGATTTCTAACAAAACAACAAAAGTTCAAGAAAAGCAAACGCAAAAGATAGATACAGTAAAATCAACATATTTAGCGCAAGTAAACGAAAAGAATCACCAAAACAAGTTGAGCCAGTTCTCCATGAAAACAACAATATTGGCACAAAAAAAGCAGATAGCACAAATAACTAAGAAATACAAGACCGTGGTAGGTTTAAGAAAATAGACAAAGTATGGTTTACACATAAAGAAAGTATGAGGTCTCTTCGAACCATATTTAATGACCATTTACATTTAGGACAAAGCAATCGAGCATTCCATGAAAGGAGGCCGACAACGAGTAACAGTTTTCTCCTTCCTTCTCTCTTACATGGAATGACAATGAGACCTCTCTTTGTTGTGTCAGACAAGTCCCATAACCGATAAACTGTAGTTCCGGGCTAAGGCTTCCCTCACTCGGACATCGTTGACGAGTCCCAAAGCAATATCGTCTCTTTCAAGTGGAACGTCAGGCCAGCAGACGCAAAGCAAAAGCTACAACTTCACTATTCGTATCCAATGCCAAGTTTTTTGCTGATACGCTGTTTACGCTTCATGCCTTGTCCACATCCGACGGCAAAGATGAGCATCATCCAAGCGTTTGCCAAAGACACGTCGGCAAGCTTCGAGTGACCGGAATCTTAAACAGCGTACCCCTTGACACAGGATGCAAGAGAAAGTGATAACTGCACATTCCGGCTTTCCCGCTTCACGTGCAACTGGGCAACTAAAATAAGCGCGATATGCCACTTTTGCTCGAGGGTCCTTGACACCTTGATGAGGGAAGACCAGCTTACCATTTAATATAAGCTGCATGAAACAGGGAAATGGACAGTGTCAATGTTAATGGCGTTGCCAGTACCATAGGTCGGCAAAGTAAAATGAACTCATTCATTCTCACTCAAACATTGTTTTATTTTTTGCTCGGGGCTGCGCGTGGACTCAGACTAATCACAATTCTACGGAACTGGGCTCACTTGAACTCAACCTCACTAGAGTTTTACTAAGCCTGGCTCACTCGCACTCAAACGCACTAAAGATCTATGCTCAGCCACGTTTCAATGGAAGTGAATTCCGCACATTATTCCACACAATTTCACACAAAATTGCCGCCCAAATGCCCGCTCGAAGCATTTTGCGTGCATTCGCGGGCTTCTTTCACGCTCGAAAACACACTTTTATGTAGCACGTACTGAGGAACAGAAAGCTGTATCGCGAATGTTTCATGTTGCTCTACAATGTTCGCATTGATACTTTTCTTTTAATTATAACATTTGACAAGATTATTAAATAATTAAGGCTAATTATGTAATTAGGCGGAAGGAACAAAACAGTTTGAGTATCTCCAAACGACGGAAAACAACATTAGCTTTATTCTGTACAACTACGTGGCATTTGCATATTTTCAAACTCTGGCTAAAGTTGGCTGGGGCACCCTGTATATGCTCTTACTCGAATAGATCATCGTGTGTTTTGCCGTACTAGAATGAATATAGCAGAAAGATTTTGGTAAGATTGAGCAGTCATATAGCTCACATAGGAAACAAAGTGTGTCAGTCAGTTGGTTTTCTTTCTAGATGTTGATATTATTTCTCTACATGACTTAAGCTTATACTTAACACGCTGTCTTTCATTCTCATGTTTGGTCTCGCGCACGATATCAAAAACTAACATTAGGAGACTAGTAGTCCTAAAAGAAAACACTGAGGCATACTGCTCGTGTTGGTTACAGAACGCAGACTATCTATTTTTGGTAGGTAGAATAATACTCGTACTGCAACAACACTGCAATATAGGCTACTTTATTACATTAGATTTTCACCACCAGCCGTGACTGAGTTTTTCCAAATCACTTGCTACTATAAGCTCAGAAAATGTTGTTCCTACCATAGGTCGGCAAAATTAACTGAACTCGTTCAGCCTCACTCAAAAAATAAAATATATTTTTGCTTGGAGCTCACCCGCACTCAGACTCGTAGGAACTTAGGTGAATTCAGTCGGACTCAGACTCACAAAGATTCTGTTCAGTCGTGGTTCCTCGGACTCACGCACTATAGAATCAGGCTAAGGTCGGTCCAGTTGGCCTACATACTGTACCTCGGGCTGTCTCGGTAACATAACACATAATATAACGTGCTTTAACCGAGACTAATACGTAGCACCCGCCGAGAGATTACAAACGCTAGATGTTTAAGAAAAAAGTACGCGCAACAGTTTTAAATATAAATGAACGTTCCTTATTTCCTATTTTCACTGTCTTTTAATAAATAAGTACGACGCACGATCTTGGAAGTGTTGGAACATTTTGCTCAGCGATAGAATGTGCGCAACGAATCTTTAAATAATTTAGAAATCTTTATTTGCGCGTTTGGGCATGCATGTTTGGGCATGCGTGTTTGGGCATGCGTGTTCATACGCGTTTTCTTTTTTTGTTGGCGCATGCGTGCGTACAAAAAATATTACTCTGCTGGACTCGCTAAGACTCGATACTCACCAATATTCTGTTCATCGGTCGGTCTTACTCTGAGAAAGTGAACTCATAAACAGTATACCAAGGCAGTGTGTCGATCGGTAGTCCCACCATTGAGCAGAAGCTACTGGCCCTCTGCATAATTTTTTTTAGTTTTTAATTAATTTGACACACAGGCGTAAAGTACAAATTACCCTGTCAGCTCAGTTTGAACGGTCAACGGTGGCAAGTGAGTGGAAAGCTTAGTTGTGAAGAGTGCTACTATGAAAGAACTAGGACGTACTGTCAAACCTTTGATTGTACTGCTTAGGTTCCACGCTCACGCGAGGAATAAAATACGGTACAACCTGCACTCATCCTTCATTTCTATAGATTGCTCCATGGAATACAACGCTTGGTGCGTCTTATCTGAATATATAAACAGACTATATCTACATATTTATGCAAGTGCTTCTGTCCAGTAAATTAGAGTAGTGATCTATGTGGGAAAAATCAACTTAAGCACCTCGTTAGCATGCAAATCCATAACTGACTAGCGAACAAGATTCGGCCCCTAGATGTTTCAATTCAAGAGTGAACGACAACGGTGTCATGCAAACTGGAAGGCGCGTGAAAGCTATACTTCAATGAAGTTCATTGCATGGCATTAGCAATGTAGGCAATAATCGTTACATGATGTCATTTCAGATGTCTACAGAACTGCTTGTGAACGTGTGAGTCACACAAAAGTGCGTTTTATGACAATTTTGCACAACCGGGACTCAATTAAATATATTGGAAGTCCAAGACTCGCTAACCACCGACTTACCCCGAATATAAACGTCAGCGGATTGGGTCTCATTCGACACGGCATGAATAGTGCGCGTCTTTCTGTAGAACAGGCTGTTGTTATGCTTGAGTATGTAATTACCTTCAATTCCAAATCACCTGCCGTTAATTGGCAGCGTCTAACAAGATTCGCATGTTGACTGCGCATTCTCAACAGTTATCTCGGGCATACCGTCAACAGGAGACATGATAAGAAAACTGCATCGCTACAAAGAATTGAGGCCCTCAATAGGAGCGAAATACATCTTTACCTCTAAGCGCTCTGCATTCGTTATCTGTACAAACCTTGGACAGAAATATCTGCGGCGCAAAACACAAGGGAGTGCGAAAACAATATAAGCTTCTAACGCCATACGAAAACATTACACTGGCCAAACTAAATCGTTCTTTCGGTAGCAAACTAAATGTCCACAAAATGTAATTGGCTGCAAACATGCCTAATCATTTTTTTCATCCATTCTAAAAAGACGCGACTACATTACGTATTTCTAAAAACAAGAATACCGTACCTTTAAAAACATACTCAGTGCCCTTGCACTCTGTGAAGAAGGATGATCTGCGAAGCTGTGTATGTGGGCCCCTTAATCGCGAACTGCACGTCCGCCGTGAGTCGGCCCTGCATTGCACTGTCTTTGTGATCGGCCTACGTATGGAGAGGGCTTAACGCCTGCTTTATCTGCACTGCGGGTTGGCCGGGCATTTCACTCTCTGGGATAGGCACACATATGGGGAGTTTCTTGCTTACCACGCCAACGACTCGAAAATTTCCTTGGATGGTAGAGGTATACAGCGGATCTGTAAAAGGTAAAAATGCACGGCGTATATATGTATATAGGCATATCAAAAGAAAATTGAGCCCATGTGCCATATGGCAAATCGTCAATTTTTTGTGTTGCAACTGGGTTCATAACCTTAGCAGCCGACAACGGGAATTACGCTGGTTATTTGTTTTACTTCGGTTCTTTCCTTACAGCTCGCTGCAGCATGCTTGACTTCTTGCCTTTATATAGTCGCTACTCACAGTACATACAAACTGGTTGCGAGCCAGCTCATGTTGTTGTGCCTCACTGGCACATTAGTTCTTCATTAACGCTTTAGTTCTCCTCGACATAGATTAAGTTACCGAGGTTATCTTCGTACCACTTCAACGGAGCAGCACTAATTCCCACTGGAATATCCCCGCCTCCTATATTGTTGAGGGGCTGATACATCTGTAACTTCATTTCCGACATGCCTTGACAAGGAATTCTCTAAGTAGCATTATCTACTTTGTGATAACCGTCCGGGAAGTCTAAGCGAAGCACACTGGTGTTCCGTGTATTGTCTTCACCGAAACCAGTTCCTCACCCGCCTTTGGTGCACTACGAGTAATGTTCGCGCACACCGATGGGTTCCATGCGAGCACAGGGTCTGCAGTGAGCAATGTCCAACAAGGCAAGGCGCCGAATCCACCCTGCGAATCGCCAACCGAGGGTAAGGCCAAAGAACAGACACCTGCTGCCCCTCAAGAAACGTCATCGGCAGCGCGTGCCGATAAGGCGGCCCTCAAGCGACAAGTTGGACTGGGAAGCGCAGTCGCCCTTATTATTGGGAGCATCATCGGTGAGTTACCTTCACGTTAGCGTTACGTGCATTCCATCATACTATACTTATAATGCAAGTCCGTATTTAGTAAAAAGAATCATATTATAGGGCGATGTTCTTCGTTAAAGATGGACGCAAACTTCGTTAAAGTGAGAAGTGACTCCGAATTCTATGAGTGCGTCGCCGTATTGTGTATTGTTGGGTATATACAGCATTTCAAGCAATGCAGTTTTGTTTAGTATTGCCATGCCGATCTGTTCCTTTGTCTTGTATGGATATCTAGCGGTATGGGTTGAGCAAGCGTTATTGAAGCAAGCGATATGTTTTACCGATTGGTAGAATGAAGCAATGCTTACCAACGTCACTGCTCACCAATGTCTAACTTGCTTTAAGAGGGATGAACACTGTGCAACCTTCATGACTTAATTACGCAACTACGTCTACGCAAAAACATAAACGTACCAGTGCATGTTGCAAAGAGTCACCGGTTGTCCAGGAAGGAATTTGGAGTCTAAATACACCCCAGAAGATGTTTGAGATCGGAAATATCTCGACAGAGAAGAAAGTAACAATAATATTGACTTCTATGATTACTGTGGCGCCGGTAACTGTCGTTATGACATAATAGTTGCCATTGGGCTATAATTAGAAACGTCCCGGTTTTCCAGGAGTTTTTCGGATACGTGTGCGAAGGCGGCGAACGTGCCATAAATAGGGATTTCTAAAATTTATGTAACTCATCGTACATCCGTTCCAAATAGACGCATACTTTACCAAGGAAAGCCTTTAGGATTGTCAGTTGTAATCCTTCTAAGTGCTCAGTTTATTCTGTTACGCGATAGGCATTACTGCCCTTTTTTTGTTTCCTTTCCTTTTTTGCAGGTTCGGGAATTTTCGTTACACCTAGCTCCGTATTCAGAAACTCCGGCTCCATTGGCGTAGACTTGCTAGTGTGGATTGTTTGTGGAATCTTAAGCATCACAGGTGAGTTTGTTCCTCAGCGAAAACGGGTAATTTCTTTTTTTAGAGTTTAGCTGTGAGCCCATATACCTACTTCAAAGGAACTTCACCGATATTTTATGTAATTTGATGCATAAAGTGAAACAATCAGTTTTTTTAGACTACTCCAATAAATCGGCTTGTCTTTAACATTAAATTACGCAAGATATTGTCGTATGATGGCAGTAAGGTCAGAGATATCTTTGTATATACTGTAATAGCGACAGGGTTTTCAAAAGCTTTACGTTACTTAGGAGCTTCACCTGAAAAACTGACATCTCAAGATAAAGCAATAATCAAATTGGTTTTCTTTTTCGGCAACCCCTGAACCTAATTTTATGAGTCATTTTCCTATATTTATAATAACTCCTGAAATTTGGGAGATTATCTCAAGGAAGTAAATTTTTTTTCAAAATATTGCCAAATATGTTACCATTTCAGAAATTAAAGCATCATTTGTGGAGCTATGTAGCTGAGCAAAATACGTGAACATCTTAACTTTTACACTACATTTACAGTTGTTTAAGGTGGTCAAGATTCTTGTTTTACGCAGCTATAAATACAGCGCCAATAATTTGGGAAGCGACTCTTGCAAAAGTCTCGCCAACAATCTTGATTTCATGCTTTCTCTGTGATTATATATCATGTCTGCCACCTTTCAATAATGTGACAGGTGAAATTTACAGCATCGTGTCTACTTTTGGTGCCAGGCTGTGGTGTTGCAGATGTTCTGCAGTTTTTTTAGCTTAATAATTTTCGGCAATTCATGTCAGCAATTGCGCGCCCTATGCCAAGATTGTGATTACGAGAGTTCGTATAATTCAGCTTTCTCTCCAAAATTAAAAAAAAATCATTCGCTAAGCTTACACTAAGAACCTAATTGCGTTTCACACATATTTCAACAAGCCATTGGAATTAGCCCCCAGCTGAAGCTTCATCTTACAAGCCGTCACGTTGCCATGTTTACTTCGTTGAGGAAGCCGCTGAAACATCGGTCGTCTATTTTGTAGCCATACCACTTTCCAAATTTTGGTTCACTACTCGGCATAATTTTTTTGAACAAACCGTCCGGCTAATTAGGGTGGTCAGACAACTTCAAGCGATTCGCGACGTTTTTTTCTGCGAGAAAAAAAACTGCACCCTGTTCGAACGACACCCTTCGCAGACAAATGCCTGAACTTGAACTTTTACACGCCAAACACGGGTCACGTGACTTGGCGTCTGCACCTCCGGCAGGCGGGCTGTGCTACGCCGAGCTGGCGACGCTTCTGCCGACGTCGGGTGGAGACTACGCGTACCTGACGGCTGCCACCAAGGGCCTGGGTCGCTTCGGCGACGTGGTGCCGTTCCTCCAGATGTGGTGCTACTCTCTGGTTCTGGACCCGATGAGCGCCGCGTTGCAGGGGCTGACCTTCTCCAGCTACGCGCTCAGCATCGTCTATCCAACCTGCCAAGCGCCCTACGAGACGACCGTGCTCGTGGCGCTGAGCTTCACTAGTGAGTCGTACCAGTGCGGCACGCGGTCTTGTGCTCTAAGAGAATTCGAATACGCGCGAGCCGCTTTCTATCCCTCGATGTCATCGTCGTGATCATCTTCATCGTCTTCTGTATTGATCTTCACCTCTGTATTGATCATATTATCACTGAGAATGATCGTCACCAGCCACGTTGACATCCACTCCTGGACGAAGGCCTTTCCCAGTGACCTCCGATTGACACCGGATACCGTCAGCTAACTTTCAAGTAATGTACGCGAGTTTTCTCATCTAATCCCACATCCCAATCAGCTGCGGCCTTCTACTGTTTTTCCTACTCTTGGGCTTATTTTATCACTCTGGTAAACTGCTGGTAATCTGCTTCACGCATGGCGCGAGCAGCTCAACTTCCTTTCTTGCTCGTATGCGGTATCGATTACCGAGAATGCTGGTGTAGCAGATATTTGAAATTCAGATTATCTCGATAATTAACTACTACTGTGAAACGGCTTGCGTGAGCCCAAGTCAGATTATATTAGCAACTTTCCTCGTTTCCTTACCCCCATGGGACTCAAACCCCGCCAGCTCTCTCCTGTCGGGCAATTCTCTCCCCCTTTCGTCTCTGTTCACTAGCGAGTCATTAAGCTCATATGCACTTAACCTCTGTGTCGCAAGACATTCTTTTCAAATCGTGTGTGAACTCTTCTGCTGCTGCTCTAAACACGTCTGCATGCAGTCGTAAACCTGCTGTGTAGTTTACAAATGCGTAATAGTAAGCGCACCGTACTTTCGTGCATCGATGCAGTCAAGACATGCGCGGGTAAAGGTTGGAGTCGCACATTGCATACATGGTAGGACGCAAGAGAGCCTCAGGGGCGCAAATCATCCTTTCAAATTTACATACCGCTAAAATTAGTCAATTGTTCCTGACAGTTTGCCGTCATACGCACTCAAATACCGTGCAGGATTTATACTTGCGAAAAGAAGTGCCCGCGCGTCGAAAGCTCCTGATGGTCTTATTGATTCGCGCTAGAATTGTACTTTGTTGACGCACAAGATCTCAAATCGGACCGCGTAAACTCAGACCATAGAGAACCATTGCCATTTCACTTCAGCCCGCAAAAAGCTGGCGTGTCAAAGTGGTGTGACTGGTGCAAATACACAAGCTCAGTCGTCAAGGAGAAAGGTCGTGTGATAAAATTAGCAAATTTCCTGACATAGTCGTGTGCCAACTAACGCGTAGCAAGGGTAGCTGGGAGAGGCCTTCGTCTTGTAGTGGTTATAAACTTTGGTTCCTATGATGATCGGCGCCAGAATTAATTGATTATGGTTAAGTAATGTTGGAGCTATTAACAGGCAGAAGGAGGTCTTATATTCAGACTGTATCGGGACTTCCAGTTCAAGAACAATTATGAGAGATAACAGGTCTAAGCAATCGTAGCAAAGAAATGAAGTAAGAAATATAAATGAATAATCAAATACCACAAAAGCAAGAACTGGAAAAAAAACAATGCGTATACTAAATTTTAACCCAAGTTAGTAAGTAATAGGTTCTTTTACTTAATTTGGTAAAGAGATTTCACACCTTTCGTTATGACTACTAGCCCCTTCCATGTGGAATCGGAAGTGGGTTGCATAGTCTATTTATGACTGTTATCATGGAATCTCGATAAAACAAACTTCCTTTGCAACAATCTATTGGCACCATAACCTATAAGGTTAGATGGTAAGAATGTGATCAATGGTTGCTCATTATTCACAAATACATGGAAGAAAATATCGAAGTTACTGGACGATGAAGATTATAAAGCAAAACGCAACTATACCAGTAATTGATGTCTTTACTGTTGACCAACATAGACCTCAACTATATCAATCATAATTTTTATGACTACAATAACAAAGCCTATGCGAGCAACGTAGCACACTTGATTACTCATACAAATCGTTCTTTCCTCCATGCATGCATGCAACAGCTTCCCGTCTTACGAAGTAGCCCGAAAGGTCATCAGCAATTAACAGTGTTCAACTGGACGAACTTTTATTTATCTTCAGTCACACATAATTTTATGAACTCTTATTGCAATTACAATTAACTTGTTTTTACCCATTGCCAGCAATACTGGAAAGCGGTTCAACAATAGTATAGATAAGTTACATAACCGCAATAAATCGCGTAACATATAGCGTCACAGCACTATACTACACAATTACGCAATATTTTAGTACCAAACTAAGAAGTAACACTTTACTGTACCATCATTATTAACAGAGGTTTTTGCACATGAAATAAAAACTTATTCAGAGGCTGCAAGACAGTGAGCGAAAGTTTCATATCGTTGGGTATAAAGCTCAATAACTGAATGAGAATATTCTAAACGCCGGTTCTCAGAGATAGCAAGCAAAAGGTTAAATAAAACACTATTTAGTTTTATCTCTCGCACTGAAACACCAACTTTCAAATATTTGCGCTAAACTGTATTTTACTCTCTTCCACAGCTCTAGCAACTGCCGTCAACTGTTTCTCTGTGAAGACTTCTGCAAGAGTTCAAGACATCTTCTCTAGCATAAAGTGCCTCATTTTGATATCAGTAATTATTACTGGAGCAGTATTCGCTTTCAAAGTTACTGGTAAGTTGGAGCTATATTTCTGCTCATTTGCGTAGTGTAGTACATGGTAATTGAGGTTCGCAAGTAAACGTTGTGTGCCCCTTTATAACTTTATAAGGCGCAATGCTCAATCAAGTTATATAATTGTTATATAATGTGGGGCGTTTGAAATGTCATATTTTGTGTCGTGCTTGGCTGTCAATTTTTTCATTCCTCTTACTCCTAAATATAAATTTCCGGCCTACCAATGTAAAAAAAGTACTGTCATGCCAACAATGTAACCATACATGCAACACTGGCAAAGTGGGCGTAGACACAACGTTGCGTATACATCTCTCTTTACGTTTCTATTTTCGGGGAGAGGGAGGGGGACTGCCAGTTCACTACTCAGGCTCATTCAAATCCACACCATGGTAAAGTTGGTGTAGTAAGCTGCAACGTTATTCTCTCTATTAGTACTATACAGCAATATCTCCAGCCGTTACTCTTCTTTTAGTTGTCCTTCACAGCACGGGTGCATCCCTAATGCCCGGCAGAGTTGTACGTAAAGCAGGTGAACGTACTTCTGAGGGGCGTGATTTCTTCATAGCTTTATCGTTGCTTTAAATTTATTTTATGAAGATTCACTCCAATGAGGTTCGTGTTAATGTATAGTGCAGCGTCCAGCCTAGTAATCTTTATGACTATGACTTAGGACAACTTACGCAGCTTTAGAGTAAGCAATCATTACGTTAAACCAGTAACTGCTTTCAGTGGCTATCACTAATAAAATCCGGTAACCGCGTGGCTTCTGTTTCTTCCAATCACGTAGAGCTAGAAGCTCAATTGCGTTTATTTGTTCTTTCATTTTTTCATTTTTATGCATTAATAATAAGACCTTCTAGGTACAGTCCGAGACCTACTTGCACAATCTTCATATCTAAGGTCGATATACAGTTGTGAAATAAATCAACAATACGTCATTCTCTCATAAATTGACTTAATGTTGTTAAAGCCGCGAAATATAATTTTCTTTATACAAGCGCCCAATTTGCACAAACAACTTTGGACCATTACCGCGAATCTTTTATTAATGTTTATTTCACATCATCCAAGTCGCCTTGGTCAAAATCATTCATTGATTCTACATATGCATTATATGCAAATGCAAATTTTACATACGCTACTGTGAGATTTGCTTGTTAACTGTAATGTTGCGCCACCCGCCGTGGTTGCTCAGTGGCTATGGTGTTGGGCTGCTGAGCACGAGGTCGCGGGATCAAATCCCGGCCTTGGCGGCCGCATTTCGATGGGGCGGAATGCGAAAACACCCGTGTACTTAGATTTAGGTGCACGTTAAAGATTCCCAGGTGGTCGAAATTTCCGGAGTCCTCCACTACGGCGTGCCTCATAATCAGAAAGTGGTTTTGGCACGTAAAACCCCATAATTTAATTGTAATGTTGCGTCTCCCACGGACTATATAACATTTTTTTAACTTCAAGCCAGTTCAGGTCAAACAACATTTTCATAGAGATAAAGAGGATATTGGCCATAAACTCATGTTCATTTAGCAGTCAGATGGTGTTTGTAGCCCTGACTGCGTCGACCCTTTGAAGAACGCAAACTGCCTTGGCCTTGTGCATGCAGTAACGCGCCGTTCTTGCAATGACATCCAGCAGTGCCCAGAGATTACTGGTGAAAGCTGCATGTGCCTAGAATGGTGTTCATTTCAGACAACCATTTTCAAGACGAAGCATTGTTCAGGAAGCCTGAGTCCGCAAGCCGACTCGTCCTTGCATTTTACGGCGCACTCTACTCGTACGGAGGATGGTGAGCGTAACCACTGGACACATTTTTTAAGCGAAGTACGCAAACTGCTTCGATCGGCCAGTCGCGCGGCAATATTTCATCTATTCTCGGGCTTCTTTCAAGCTTGGAGGAACGCTGTTATCTAGCACGTATTGAACAGAAAGCTGTGTCGGGATTTTTTCGCGTTGTTCTACAATTTTATCACTCACACTTTTCAACTAATCATAACACTTGAGAAGTTGAATAATCAATTAAGACTGTGTCAATTAAATCGAATGCAAGAAAAAATAATGTGGGTATCTCCAAGCAACGGCAAGCAACATTACCTTGGTTCTGTCTAGCTACGTGGCATTCGTAATATATCTTTAATGTTTGGCTGAAGTTAAGTGGGGCATCCTATATAAGCCCGAAGTAGCCTGTATACTGACCGAAAATAGCATTCCGGGCATTCATGCGGTTCTTCATAAATCCGATTAACGCTCACAGTTGGGTAATTCACCAACTTTGGCAGAACAGAGAGCCAATGTTGTGTTCCAGCAATGAGAACATAGCATCATGCATGCTCGTATGTTAGTAAAGCCGCTAGATCCTCTAGGACAAAAGAGAATTGCCTTAATCTTCGAAGTGCTGCTGATGAGACGCGGAAAGCGCTCTCCCATCAAGCAAGTTGGGACATTTATAGGCCAAGCAGGCTCAGATACCGCTGCCCCCCCCCCCCCCCTACAGCCGGCCCAATCTCGAGAGGACGTGGTGGATGTAATGCGAATGCAGGGTAACGTGCTCCCGAACCTCCATTTCTTCCTTGTCCTTCAGGCCACATCCTATTGCCCTCGTTGTCCAGGCTGTGGGGACAACCGGCGTTAATTCACGTGACGCCTGAGCATCAGCCCCCGCCGCCTGGACACAGACCTTACACCAACCCCATCCCAGCCCTAGATAGCTGGCAGGCTGTGCCAAGAAACCCGAACCCGCAGGTTCAGCAGGTGCTGGTCCAGCGGGCACGCGAAATCGTCACGGCCATTGCAACCCTTGACTAATGGCCCCACCCTTCAACTTTACAACAATAAAGTTATTTAGTTCTCTCTCTCGTAAACTTTGGCTCGTTGTCGCAAATGTACAGTGAAAGGCATTATTGTTTCTTCTAGAGGGATTCTACAATTACACATACAAGCTTATGGAAGGCAAGGTATTTTAAGTGTATGATTATCTTTTCGTCTTCGAGAAGAAATGTACTACTGCGTGAGTCGCGCTTCAAAAATGAAAGCACACTCTATGAGGCTGAGTTTCATTTCGTAGCAAAGACAGACTGAACATCTGCTTGTGGCATGAAGTGCTCGTTTTCACAAGCTTGAAAATTTGTAGGACATAGTACGCATTTGGGCTGGTTGGTTCATGATTACAAGCACAAAATAGCGCTAAACAGCAGCATGAACAGAGGGACACAGACCACAGCGTTGAACAACAACCAAATGTTAGCGCTGTGGTCTGTGTCCCTCTCTTCGTCCTGCTGTTTAGCGTTCTTTTCTGCTTGTAGGCCATGTTCGCAACGACGAGACAGCTGATTTTATACAGAACGTGTATTCCTTACAACGTTCTGCACGCAAGTAATGAATATATTTATAACTTAATTGAGAGTTCTGATGAAAATTTTCGCAATCTTTAACAGTCCTCTATTGGATGCATCAGGTATTAGGCTACTATAAGTGTTTCATTATGTACTTGATGTCAACGCACTTCATAATTAATCGTGTGGAAGGTGTATAATTGTAGACTCGAAAGCCTCGTTCGATTGCCGCTCAGTGCCAATCAGTTGCCCATTAATTGCAAACAAAGCCTGTCATTTTCTTTACCAGGAAACAAATATGCCTAATCGCTGAAGAGGTCACTGAGCCACACAAGAACATTCTGAGGGCCACCCTGATTGGTATCCTAGCGGTGACCGCCATATACGTGCTGACGAACGTCGCCTACTTCGTCGTCTTGGACCCGAACACCTTCGCCACCTCCGAAGCCATCGCCGTGTCCTTCACCGCTGCCACGTGGGGTGGCAATGCCGCCGGCATCATACCGGTCGCCGTTTCCATAAGCACGTTCGGCACGCTTTGCGCCGGTTTCTTCAGCTCTGCCCGCGTCATCCTAGCCGCGTCCAGACAGGGACACCTAGCACCGGTCTTCTCCTGCATCACCCTCCACACATCGACACCAGTGGCCGCGATCATGCTCCGTGGCAGTCTGGCCCTGGCGTTCACTTTCATCGGTTCCATTTCGTACCTGATCGAGGGATCTGTGTTTCTGGAAAATGTATGGGAGATTGTGGTGCTCCTGTGTCTCTTCGGCCTCCGCCACACGATGAAGGACGCCCACAGACCTTACGCCGTTCCGCTGCCCTTGGCCGTCGTCAAGTTCCTCGTGTCTGTAGCGCTGGTCGTTATACCCCTGCTGAGACCCGTCGACTGCGTGCAGTACGTGGTCATTCTGGCCATGCTGGTCGCCGGTGCTGTGTACTATACTGTGTTCGTTGCGTTTTCGTGCAGTGTTCCAGGAACTAAACCCCTCACGCGGTTCATCCAGAAGTTACTTCTTTCGGTGCCTTGCACGAATGACCTGGAGATCATGTTGAAGGAGAAGCTGTGATAAACCTGAGCGTTGTTATGGTTCATAGAAAGCCTGACTCTGTGTGGATAATCCCGGAGGAGTATCTGCGTGCTACGTGTGAGAAGAGATCTTGTTAACGACGGTGAGCAGCTGCTCGCTTACATCATTAAGCCTTCACATCCATCAATTGCGTTTCGTAGTTAGGCCATCGATAGAATGTGTAGGCGTCTGAAGCAGGTCGCCGACCAGATCCGCATAACAAGCGCCCAGCTCACAGCTTTCAGAACGCATTGCTTTTGTTATGACAGGCGGATGGTTTTAGAAAACAGTGTGCACTATATTGTGAATCATTATTCTACATTACCCTTTAACTACCTCCGAGAACTAGGAAGACGTGAGAGTGTTCAAAATTTATGATGTCTATGTGCAGTGGGGATGGCATTCTTCTGTTGAGCCCGAGGTGCAGTCGGATTGAATTAAGGCCATTGAAGCACCATTCCCGTTAGACCAGAATGGAAACGGATAATGCATTTCTATTTAATTAAAAGGTTAATGAGCCATGGTAACCAAGCGCTAGTCTTTCAATATGACCCGCTTCAGAGGATTTCGTTCATCCCTCTTTCGTTTCCTTTTTCTTCCTTTCTTAGTGCAGGGAAGCAGGTTAGGGCTAGATATAAGACAATAAATTTATGTTTTCTAATATGACCATACGGCATTATTGTACATGTGGCACAGGTGTGATATGAGATTATTTGATAGGGGTGCTCAAGTTCGGGTCGACTTCTCTGTCTTTCTGTAAATAAATTCATCCACTGCTACTACTACGCTATCGAGATGTTTCACCTGCTTTGTCATTCGTAGTTCGCACACGCATTGGTCGAGACTGTAGGGTTACGCCAGCATCAGCCTCTTCGAGATTACGACAAGGCTCAGGTCTTAAAGGTTGCGAAGTCACGCTAGCGGGCTTAGATCACGTTGATCCCACAGTGCCTTATTTTACGAGGCATGAAGCCAACAAGGGGATATGGGCTGGCCTAATGTAAAGATCAATTTTGCGTGCTTCTATTCCTCTCTTTTCATAACTCGTTATCCGCCATTCTTACTATTCGCTGACAAATTGCGATAAGAAATAGCATTATAATAAAATTCTTACATTCTCGAGGCCCTCGGTCCTTATTCGGAAAAGCACTCATGCAGACGGACTCGATCGTGATGCTGGACATATTATTAGCGAAGACGACCACGCAATCGCCAGAGCCACTCTCTAATGATAAAAAAAAAGACTTTGTGAACTAACCTCCGCCCCCCCCCCCCCCGCCCGCATATTTCTTCAGCTGTGATTCTCGATAGAATAATGCACTAATAGCTGAGGAAGATGTTCTAGTGCATTTGTTTACCGGTGTCGCATGGTATTTTGAGCTCATCGCGTTAAGCATACGCATTCCTACGACTAATTTAAATTCTGTTCGGTTTCAAATTTTGAATTGGGTCAAACCGCAAGTTTAACAGGTTATTTGAGGCCCCATGGTAAAGGAGAATTCAAATCCCTTAATTAAAAGCCCTGATCACAGATAAATGACAAGTAAAACTAAATTATCTGCTTCATAACCATGCCGATAATAGTAGCAAAAACGAAAGAAACAATCTGCGATGAGATGCGCGTACAGAGTATAATTCAACTGATAATAACGTTCCACATTGTTAGTAAAGTCTCCGAATAACTCAGCCTTCTCGCCCTGAATTAGAAGTGCATCTACGAAAAAACTGGGAAATAGATCAAGCAACTAAAACACTATTTTGTCGAACTAAAAAAAATCAGCCCTCTATGAAGCATAAAGACGAGGCAATCTTGATTCGATGACTTAATTATGTACACAAGAAAACTCGCGCTTCAACTGCCCGATCAGTAGGCGACGTGTGCGCACACAAATATTTCCTCGAGCAGATCTAGTTGGAATATAGGTCGGAGAAAAAAAAAAAGCATTTTATACCTTGGTTAGCTTAACAACAAACATTTGTAGCTGCCACTGTAAGCCTCAGTAAGTTTTAGTGGCGACATGTGGATTATGGCGTGATGCTTTGCTTCAACTGACGCAGTTGTAGCCTTTTCAAAACAATTACACGCAGCCAGCAGGAGTTCTTTCCTTATTTGTGAGAATCGAGTGTGCTGGCCAGTCTCTCAATATGCTGGGCCCAGCCCACTTTAAATCCAAATAGAAGAACTCTGTTTCTCGATCGTATAACGGCCTATGACTAGGAGTGACTATTAATTTACCTTGGCGTAGCGCGGAGCCAGTTATAACATAACCACAAGAAGTTCCTTGAGAAAGGTAACGGTGGGATCACAGGCATAGAGACACGACAAGTATTGAAGCGAAATATACGCATCAAATGACCAATCTCAGAAAATCGCGGAGCCAGGGAGGTCACAGACAAATGGAAGCGAACACGTAGAGTCACGAATTTGCCGAAGAAAAAGCAATGATATCACAGTGTAATTTATTTACTTTTTTCATTTTACAATGCAGCGCAATCAAGACATTGAGCAGGACACGATATATGTTAGAATTGACAAACAAGACGAGCAAAGAACACGCAATAAGAGGCATGAGAAATACGAAAATTAGTCATCACATAAGTTAACTGCGGAAACAGCGTAGCTTCAGAATCGCCGTCGGTAACAACATTTGGTCAAACATTTATGTGTCCATAAAGATGACGGGGGTAGAACGAGTATTTAAACTAAAAGGTGGACGACTGTATTTCCTCGAGTATTCCTGGCTGCATAACGTTAAGTGCGTACTTTGTTTTTATTTTCGCCCTCTGTCTTTACTTTTGGATCTCCTTTTATAATAGTTATTTATTTATCTTTATTTCATTATGTGAGCCCAGGGTGGCCATCCATTCGCACATTCGATGACTATCACTCTTTCTCCTTCTTTTCACTGTCCTCCTTCTCAGAACGACCCGCCCTTGTCACAGCCTCCTTTTGCGGATCGTTCGAGCCGTGCGGATGCATAGGAGTTACCTGCGCTCAGCTGTAGGCATGAGCGTAGCTCCATACTGAGAAAGGCTGCAGGTGCGGTGAATCCCGTGTTGTTTTAAGGCGGAAACTACGGCATCCATCGCTCATTCGAGCGTCGCGACTGTCGCTTTTGTCGCACGAGAAACCGAAAGGCAGGGAAAGCTTGAAGCACAAAAGCAGTTGCCCAGCTGCAATTACCGTCGCGGTTTCAGTAAACACAGCTGTTCTGCTGCGGTGTAAGCATTGTGCTCTGCCGCGTGAACTATTCTTTAAGACGAAGCTTTAGCTCGGGTGCTCCTGTTTAAATACATGTAAAAAGAGAATTCGTTTTTCTCGGCAACCACTGCACCAAACTTGACGAGAGCTGTTGCATTTAAAAGCAAAACATAAAATCTAGTGACCGTTGGTTTCGAATTTTCGATTTAGTTGGTCAATTTTTTTACTAAAAACTGGCAAAAATGGCAAATTTGCAGAAAACGGGACTATTCAGTTCACAACTCCGTTACTCCACAATGAAAAGTGATATCACAATTCTGTGAATTGCATATCATAGTACATATAAAGCGGACAAAACTGATATTTAACACATGAATCCCAAAAATATTAGCGAGGTGTAAATACAGCTTTCGCAGAACCCATGTACACAACGCAAAAATTGACATAATATATAAACTGACATATCAAATTTGTCCTCTTTGAATGATCTGATGGATGCCGTTTACAGAACCTGAGATATCTGTTCTTGACAGAGAGCTATTAGTTTCTAAACTTCGTGCTTCCGTTCTTTCTTTGTTTTTTTTTTAAGTTCCGAATTTTTTACAATTCTTTCAACAAAATTCATGCCCTGAATCGAAATTCCGCTTCCAACAGTCACCAGAATTTAACTTTCTCTCTCGAATGCAACAAATTTCATTAAAACCTTCCCAAGGGTTTTCTCAGAAAAGCATTTTTGCATTTTACATGTATATAAATGGGCCGCGTCGGTGTTGGCCCCAAGCTAAAGCTTCCTCTTAACACTCTTGCAGGATGGTTAGGTTTATTTTAAACATTTGCCAGTTTTTCCTGCCACAATGTCGCAGTGAATTGGGCGTCCTACTGCCGAGTACGAAGCCATGGGTTCCAATCCTGGCCGTGGCCAGGACGGGGGTGTAATCGAATATTGCTGGTGCGCTCTGATTTAGGCGCACATTAAGGAACCCCAGGTGTCAAAACAATCAGGAATCCTCCATCCTGGCATCCTTCGCATAGGCCCAATGTCGCATTCGAACGCTGAAAACCAAGAAAGACCTAATCAGTCTTTACGCCTTTCTATCTTTACTGCTCCTATACTGCGTAGCGGTATCCTGAAGAATATCGTAAAATTGTCACCCCTTTCTTTTTTGGCTAGCCTGTAAAATTCCACACACCCGTGTGTCTAAGAAACATCAGTGCGCCACACATAATATTAAAAAGAAATAATGAACCATCATGAGGTATAGCATGAACTTGAAGCAGGGATCTCTTTCAAGAAATCAGAAATCTGGTTTGTATAGCTTTCTGTAAAGAGCCCAAGAAACAACTATAGGACAACGGTTGGAAAACCCGGTAAACAGAAATTTGCTCGTCGTTCTCATCAAATAATGTTCTTTTTACCGACCATTCTGTTCTTCCTCTTTTGACAACTTCTTTCGTTAACCTTCCATTTTGTCGCAAGAACAAACTTTTGTTCGTGAACGAATCGTAGCTAGGAATCGTCTATTGCTCCCTCGAGAAAGAATGAGCTTCTTTTCATTTCTGAAACTGCCCAATAGCAAAATAATCTAGGTCACAATTCACCCTTACACGGAATTGGCCCGACCAATCACTACGCTTTCAAGGAGATCATCAGATATGGTATTCAGAACTCCAGCAAGCTGCTGATATAGCTGCTGCTTGTTAGGTTTTTGAAACATTACGTAGCCTTTATGCTCACCTCAGAAAATCGTCTGTTGCGGGTAATTTATTGTTATAACAGATCGTTGAGATGAGCTAAACGGAAGCAAAGCCCTGTTAAACCATTTAATTTTGCCGAGTCGGAGAGTTACACGCCGAACATGGTTGAATGCAAGTTTGTGATCGAGCGAGCGGAAATTGTGCTGGAGTTCTCCCTGACCAAATTGTTTGTTGTGCGCAGTCTATACCTCAAGATTTGGGCTTGGATTAGACACCAGAGTGTAGACAGCCAGCGTGAAACGAAGGCGGATTAAGGATGTTAGTAAACAAATTACTCAACTGACGGACTAGTATAATCATTCTACACAACTTTACGTACTTGTAGTGAGGCAGTGAGACACGGCACCTGGTGCGCGCTTCGCTGAATTATTGAAAACTATGATTATTAGAAGATTCAGCCATGTTAGGGACTTCTTGGTCGAGAGAACCACCTTCCAGCACTTGTGGACGAACTCCACATGAGGGCATGCCTGACTGTTGAAGCACTGAAACACAATGTGCGAAAATCAAATGGTAAATTAAATGACACCCTCTACTTGGAGCATGCTTGGAAGTGCCAGAGCGTGGCGTCGCAAGCATTAAAACCCAGCCTTTATTATTCCGCTCTATTTACCTCTTTTAATGCTCAAAGGTATCTGTAGAGTTTACAAACGAAGCTTTCTTTGTCTATATTCCCGGGTCTAGTGGGTCTGCATGGCTGCTGATGGGTCGCTCGCTGTCTCTTTAGATATATACATTTTTGCATATATACGAAGGCTATATAATAGTAGTGGCGTATATGACTTTTGTATGCTGACAAAGTATGCCCACCTCGTCCTCCGCTACAAAAACATATTGTCACGTGGCGGTGACGTTAAGAACACAGTAGCAATACTGTGAAAGGCAAAACTCGATTTTATTGGGCGAACCTGTGCCCACAAAACAGGCTACACTTATAGCACAACGAAAGCGGCGAACACAGTCGGCGATCGTCGAGAATCTGATCAGCGGGTCAAGCGCGTCGGCTTTTATACAGCAGTCATCGAATGTTCCAGACTAATCGTTGGGACCCGCATGCCTTCTACAAAGTTCTACACCATTCGTGTCAAGCGATGAAATCAGATAACACAAGGTTCGGCGACAACAGACAGTGGATAGAAGCATCGATAACTTTCCAGAAACTTCGGATACAGGCAGGCGCGTCCCGCGCTGTGCGATAACATTTGTTAGGCGGCCAAACGTGGTCGCCCGATAAAGATAAGTACACGTGTCATTACCCCCCTCTTAAAAAGCATCGACCCGATGCTGCAAACAAACGAAAGTAAAAAAAAAAAAAAAAAAAGAAGCACTCGTAGCAAAAAACACAACAAAGTAAGGAAGTTCGTCAGCGTCCATAAAAGGGTTTGAGGCGCACCACGTGGACGACTTCAGATCGTGCACGGCGCCGCTGTGAATGCGAAATGCCGTCTGGCACGACCTCATAGTCCAGTGCGCCAATACGTCGGATGACCTTGTAGGGTCCGAAATAGCGTCGCAGTAGTTTCTCACTGAGTCCTCGTCGGCGTATCGGGGTCCATACCCAAACACGGTCGCCGGGCTGGTACTCGACGAAGCGTCGTCGAGAGGTACTGGGATCGATACCCAGCACCTCCACCAGATGTCACGTGGCGGTGACGTTAAGAACACAGTAGCAATACTGTGAAAGGCAAAACTCGATTTTATTGGGCGAACCTGTGCCCACAAAACAGGCTACACTTATAGCACAACGAAAGCGGCGAACACAGTCGGCGATCGTCGAGAATCTGATCAGCGGGTCAAGCGCGTCGGCTTTTATACAGCAGTCATCGAATGTTCCAGACTAATCGTTGGGACCCGCATGCCTTCTACAAAGTTCTACACCATTCGTGTCAAGCGATGAAATCAGATAACACAAGGTTCGGCGACAACAGACAGTGGATAGAAGCATCGATAACTTTCCAGAAACTTCGGATACAGGCAGGCGCGTCCCGCGCTGTGCGATAACATTTGTTAGGCGGCCAAACGTGGTCGCCCGATAAAGATAAGTACACGTGTCAATATGTTGAATTCCAGTGGCGGAGTCGGAGCAGCCGACGGACTCCGCGAACGAGCACTCGACTCTGGCGCAGAGCAACGCCTCCAAATCCGCGAGTGGAGCACAACCTGCGCCGCCAGAGCAAGGCGGAAGCGGAACCAGGGGGGGGACACTCCGTATACATCCCATTGGCCGTTTTCGAGCAGACGCTCTTTCGACGCTAGCGCCAAGGTCCCCTTCAGTTAAGGCCCTAACCAATGGGCGACGCATTAAGCAAAATGGCGGCGCAAATGATTGTTTATGTTGTCATGGCAACAGCAACAGCAGCCGCGCGGCACCTCCTCTCTCAAACGTTTTTCTTTCCTTTCTGTTTTTATTATGCCGACCCGCTCCACTCCCTTTCCCCTATGCCGCGCGCGCCGCTCACTTTTTTTTTTGTTTTTACCCGTAAGCGGCGCGTTTTTTCTTCTTTTTTATAGCGCGCGCCTCCGCCAGCTCGCAAGCAATGCGCGCGCTACGCAGCGCATTGGCATTGCTTGCGAGCTGGCGCGTGGTGCGCCGTGGGCTATGCGTTGGCACGCACGCACTCTTGTCCATACTTATATTATACCAGCATGTGCCGGGACATAAAAAAAATTCCGCTTCCAGCACAAGAGATGTTTAGTTTCGCTTTATTGACTTCGTTTCCGAAAACAGATTTTTCTTACAACGTGGTGTGATACACGCTCAAAAAATGAGCAAAAGTGAGAGGTGCATGACATATACAAGAGTACTAAAGACAAAAGTTCACAGATGGTGAAATAACAAAAGAAAGTGCTAGAAAACGCGAAGGCCATTTCATGTACACACATATAAAAACAAGATTTTTATACAACGTCTTCAAGACCTAAATGTAGACGAGCTCCTGATATGTGCACTAAGATATTGCACAAAATTGGACGACGTGTATGACATAGTCATGACAACTATAAAAAGGGAAAGCTCACTGGTAATGGCAAAAACAATGACAAGCAAAATACCTGAAATATAGAATAAAATGCTAACATTGTTTGATTGAGAGCCATACCAAAAGAAAGCTTACTTATAAATCTGCACGAAAGTATATGAAATGCTTGACATGTTCATTACTGCTGAACAAATTGAAAAAAAAACATGGCAGAAAAAAATAACATTGTACTAAAAACTGAAACACACATTATCACATTATTTTGCACTTGGCCACAACTTGAGTAACGGTGGCAAGGGGAACAGAAGGTAGTCGGCTTTTGCAGCAGCACATAGAAAACATTCGCAGAAAGGCTTATTCCTCAATCAAAGACCAGGTAAAACAAGCCAACACGACTTTTCTTTCTACCCGAATGCAATGCTTAGCAATAAAATTACGTCACTTAAGGCACTAAGTCGTACCTACTGGGCTCTCCCTTGTATAATAAACACGAACTGCAAAAATCTGCATGAAGGACACTTGCAATGCTCATGCTTTCCAGAGGAAAAAAAAGCGTATCATGCCTACACATGAAGGTTGTTCGCGCGGTTTTCCCATCGGGGGTTACTGAGATAGTACACGAACACTAACAGTAATTTTTCAGCTGTTAGTTGGTTTGTAGAACGTGATACACAGAAAAAGCACTGAGGGCGGGATGGAAAGCTGGGCAAGTTACTGAAGTTGCAGAATGAGACTTGGCACAGAAAAACACAAGTCACAGACCAGGTGAAAATGAGGAGGAACATCTATTTGTCAGCTTTCTCTACCGGGAAGAGGCAAGTGTAGCACAATCAAGGCGCAACGACGCCCGGAGCCTCATGGAGTACACAAATGGACAGGGCTGTGTTCGTGTACATGCGCCTTCTGATGTCCTTGGGTTTGAGCGCTCACCTGTTGTCTTCAGGCACCCGGAACAACCTTGCAGGACTTGTTTTTGAGGTATTTGTGCTCTACTGCACGATGCACGAGCGGTACGAGTCGTGAAACGGGTGAAACATCGCGGAGCACAAGCACACAGCTACCGAGGACCACAGAACTGACGAAACTAGCCACGTCGGTCAAGGCACAGCAGCGCACGCATCTCGATGACAGTAGATAACAAAAATAAAGCGTTACGTAGCGGACTAAGCAGCAGCCGGGCCGGCGAGGATGGCACGGCGGCGCGGGCGCGTAGACAGTCGAAGGTGAGGGAGTTGAGATGGTATTACGAGAGAGCGTAGGGAGAGGATTTGAGCGGGGCGAAGGGCTTAGCCACCTGGATCGGCGCGCGTGCGCGCGACGATCTACGAGGCCATGCAAGGGAAACGGATTTTTGCGTCGCCCATTACAGAGATGGCGCCAATTTCCTGTGCCACCGGAACCGGGGAGTGTCCCCCCCCTGGCGGAACTTCTATCTCCGAGTTACCCAGGATGCCTTGCGTGTTGTCATTTTTTTCCACTGTTTGCTCCCAGCACCGCCGCACCGGTCACTTGTCTCTTCAGCGCCGTTCACCTGTTGTTTTTTTTTTTTTTTAAGTGCGGAATGGATATCTCGTGTCGTGACCGGTGGCGCCTCCCAGCAGACAAACGTGGTAAAGGAAATACGTCACGCAGAGTTCCGGTCCACTCCGCCGATTTTGGCGGAGCATCTTTTTCTGCTCCACGGAGTCACTCCCGCTCTGAATCCACTCCGACTCTCTCTTGGAACACCTTATTCCCGCCCTCACTCTGTCATTGGAACAAACTTGCTCTGAAATGAGCAGAAAACTTGCTCCGACTCCGCCATTGGAATTCAACAATAGAAATTGCTTCCTACATAACACATTTGGCGGCGGCGTGGTCATGAACATCAGAGCCATTGGTAGAAGACGAGAAATGTACGAGTGGTGGTACGAGCCGTGGGTTCCGCCCGATTCATGGCCGATCGCCGTAGTGGGTTGAGCCATATATACGCAGGCACCAAAACAAACCAAGCTGGACGGTATTACTTAATTATTACCCATTCTATAGGACTTTCCTGATTTTAACAGATAATTATACGTTATTCAATGCTAATTCCATAGATTTCCGGAAATTTATATTCCATATTAATTTGGAATAATCCACCCATTTCTTGGCCAATCCACCATCGTGGGTAGAAGCTACACACGTGATAGGCAACAACAACAACAACGGCATTCGGCGTGGCTGGTCAGGACTGGAGCACTGTTCGCGTGGACTGCGGGACCGCGCCGGTTCCAATAAGGCACCCGTAACGTGATGCCACAGTTGCGTTCCGGGATAGACCGCAGTCGTGTGGAAGGGGGGCGGCGCCCGTTCCACAGCCAGTAGCGACTCCTGTCCCGGCCTGGTGCCGAACTAGGTCCTTGGTGCGGGTTCCACCTTTGACTGTTGGTGAAGAGCGCTCTTCTACCGCCTGCTGCTCCTCCGTCGCCCTCATCGGGCCCGGTGCTTGACACGCGGGGGTGCTTTCCTGTACGCGTTGATGCGGCTCCTGGCACTGCCGTTCGGAGAAGGCCACTGCCGGCACAAATGAGGTAATTA
The DNA here is from genome assembly GCF_023375885.2 of Dermacentor andersoni. Taxonomy (NCBI): domain Eukaryota; kingdom Metazoa; phylum Arthropoda; class Arachnida; order Ixodida; family Ixodidae; genus Dermacentor; species Dermacentor andersoni. Next base: position 38,823,385 of record NC_092823.1, on the reverse strand, counting down.
ACGCGACGGCACCGGCAGCACCTTTGGCAACGGCTGCGTCCCACGGCGGTGCAGTGTGAGAATTTCAACATAGCTGACTCGGGAGCACCTGGTGGGCGGTGTGCAGTAATCCGGACAGACTTCGTTCGAGGGCTCAAGAAACCATTTGCCAGCGGCAGCGGAGGCGGCACCGTTCAAGCGACTATCTTCCCCTCTTGTTACCTGTGCGCCTGGGATCGCTGGCACCGGTCTCCGTGTGGTGACATGGCAGTGAGCGAGCGGCTCCACCTTTCGGCTACCTGCGCATGCGTGCACTCGTGAGATCGAGATCGGGGAGAGAGACCAGACCAGTGGCGCTATGCAGGAAGGCCCAAGTTTTGGCAAATTTAGGGATCTCCGCGAGCTCCCCATAGCTCCCCGTGTGTGCCTCCGGGAACGGTATAGGACTTTCGTGTTCCCGCAAGACCTCGGCAACTCGCAGGCTGTACCACCTGGTCTGCTGCATCGTCGCGAGTTGTACATCCGAGAGGCCAACCAGGTTTGGGACCATCGGGTTCGGGGAATACCTTGGCGCGGCTCGGACGTTGCCTTCTCCGCCGATCCCCGTTCAATGCAGCACCCGGCATTGTTTTGTGCACTGGCGAGGGTGCCGTAACGTTCGACTGTGATGTCCCACGGTGACGCGGAAGGTGCAGAATCCCTAAGTGTTTTTGATACGTGTCACACTTTTCTGTGCAAACACCTACCACCATTTTTCCCTCGACAGGCATCACACGTCGCCTTCGCCTTTGTGACGTCGTTGCGCATGCGTGTCACTCTATGCATCCTGACTTGGAGTTAACATTTCGAAAGAGCTTGCGAGCGATGCCGTGCGTAAGCATAAGAAATGCATGACAATAAAGTTGTGGCCTTTGTGGTAGATAAACCTTCCGTGAGATTACACGTTGCATGGAATGAAACTAAACTACGCGCATCACGGTTTGTTTTAAAGCATTTCATCAACCGTTACACTAAAGCTTCTCCTCACACGGATTGCAGCATGTTCGTTCGGTCTGCATATATTTGTCCTAAATTTCCTCGTTCGTTTCAATTTGACCAACTTCAGATGATAACCTTCGCTTGCGCTCGCTTCTTCCCTCGCAAAAAAAAGCAAGCGCTGGAAATAGCCCGATAGAATGAACACGCGAGGAAATAAGCACGTCTGCGCGAAGCCCGGCGGTGATGGAAATAATCGGCGGTGCATTCAAATACACGGCCGGGATTGACATGCTACAAGCGGGAAACCCCGCGAGGCTAAATCGGAGCGACACGTGTTTTATTGCGCTTGTTGTGTCCTTATGCTACACTGGCACAAAATACAGGTGTTCAAGCCGGTGCGGTAGGGAACGCAGCCGTCTGTGTCGCGCGTACACCTACTCTCCTTTGCCGGGCACAATTCCCAGGTGCGAGGCCGGCGCCCGCGAAGCGCAAGAACGCGTAAACCCAACCAGAGACCGCGGCTGGCTCGCTCGGTCGCGCGCAGCTGCGACGGGTGCGAGGACGTGAAGTTCATTCGGCGCGGGCGAATAGAGCCACGACGACAACCGGCACGAGGGACACATCTGCGACCGCGAGAACACGGCGATTCCGGAGCCGCTCGGCAATGTTTCCATGCGCTACACGTCAAGTGCTGAAGAATTTCTGCGCTTTCTTCACATGTGCCTTTGACAGTGGGCCACTCACTGTCGCGACGGTGTTGCTTTACCAGGCAGCGAGGAATGTGTGATAAGAACTGCGTCGGTTTTGAATTTGTGCCGACACGCTGGGGGAGATATTGCGTCGGCCTATGATCGGTTTATCCAGGGGAAAATGGGTAAGCCAATTTAACCCTGCTTCGATATGATTGCTTCATTACCATTATGTTTGATTTGTTTTACCGTCTTCACTTTTATTTCTTTAAAGTCCCCTCATTGGGGGTATTACATAAGGGGTGAGGTTTGCAAATGTTGCTTATTCTAATTAGTGGCCACATGAGTTCAATGTTCAGCTTATCAGCAAACGTCGATGAACTGGTGATTTCGGCGGGACACGCCGTCTAGTCTGTTGATGATCGGCATCGGATGAGCGTCTGACCCCTTCCAGTGCTTCTCGCTCGTCTTCTTCATCAGCGGTTAAGTTTCAAAATTTAGGCTGCTGAAAGGGCTGGCTGCAATAAAATGTTAGTCAGGCAAATCTTCTTAATACGCATTTTCTTGGGCAAACAAAAAACATTTTGTTTGTAACTAACATAAATTATAAAATTCTGGGGTTTTCCGTGTGAATGCCACATAAAAAATTAAGCTATTGGGTTTATCGTGCCAAAACCACGATTTGATTATGAGGCAAGCCGTAGTGGGGGACTCCGGAAGAATTTTTTACCACCACTGGTTCTACATTGTGCGGCTACATCGAAGTACACGGCCATTTTCGCATTTCGGCCCGGTCGAAATGCGGCCGCCTTTGGCCAAAGCCCCAATATATTTATCAGGCACACCGTAGTGGGGCCTCGAGATTCATTTTAGCTTTTGGAATGTGCACGAAATGCGCAGCTTACGGGTGTTTTCGTATTGCGCCGCCCATCGAAATGTGGCCGCCGCAGCCGGGTTAAAACCCGCGACCTCGTGCTCAGATCATGATGTCATAGCTACTAAGGTACCGCAGTGGGTAAATATTTCTTTGTATCGTCGCCTTTTATGCCCTTCATTGACTCTTGGAAACCAAACTGCATTGCACAATTGTGAAACCCTGCTAGCGAACTGGTATAACAGCAGCGTCGTATATTATCTATGCGCCTGAAAGGATGCAGCCACTGAGATTTCCTCGAGCTTCTAGTTTCAGCGGAAACTCTTCGTGTATTGTTGTGAGTGTACAAAGCGCACTGCTCAGATGACAGAGACAGTCCTGAACGCTGACATGCAAGCAGGAAACGTGCATTAACCTTGCTCACAGGCAGCTGTTGATTCATTTGCTGGACGCTCGTCATGTGTACATACAGTTCACAGACCTTCGAAAGAAAACGTGAACACAAGTGCAGCCATGTGCTGACTCATAGCATAGCTAGGGTTCAGGGTTTTCAGTTTACGAGTCTACAGCTACGAGCCTACATGCCCTACGCTTTTGGGCCGCTGGGTGTATGCTCGCTGTAGTCTTGCCGAACCGACCACGTGGTACGTGCGCTTGAATACGCAACTTGCTGCTGGCTGATTTCTGACCTGATAGACAACGCCGGTAACTGAGTATGTGCCCGAATAGGCAATTTAGATTCCATGTTTGAAAAAAATCTAAACCGAAGTATTAAATCCTCTACAAATAATGAATTTCTCATCAACAAATTACACATGCACCACCACTTGAGTGCTAATCACAGTAACGTAAATAATCGTCCCGAAGTTATGCATTCTGCTTGCTTTGTTCGCTTTAAAGCAAAGCTTTCATTGCTTACGATCCCTCTGTTTCGCCTACACTCTCAAGCAAGATTACACCCTTTGGTGTAATCTTGCTTGCCACACAGTGATAATCGCCATCTGTCTTGTCCGCATTTCCTTTCTTTAACGCTGCGAGCCCGGTACTTCCAAGTCAGGAACGGCAGGCGCGTTATCAACACGACAGAGCATTCTCGACAGGAAGGTAGCGAGCGCAGCGCTTTCAAGAAGGGAAACCCAAGGGAGATAGATCACGATTATTGTTGTGGGGCAAGATACACCCCAAAGGATGTAAGAGTTTAAGAGTGTAGGCCGGTCGGTCGGTCGCTGGTCTGGTTCTCGTCGAGTAGATTCCTCTTTGCTCTTTAAAGAAAAAAAAGCGAGGCACGTCTGTCTGTGGTATTCGAACCTGCAATCTAGCGTATCCAATATAGCGTAGAGGGTGAGGAAGCTGAACCGCAACACGCCCTCCCACATTTTTGGTGACTCACTGTATGAACGTGTGGGACCGAGCTCATTTACATTCGTTGCCGCAAGGCTTTAGGTGCAATGGTGACAGACCGGTTCTCGAAAAGAACTTTATTTATAGAAATTTCAGTAGGAATCCGATTTTTTAGAAGACAAAAGGTTTCAGTGTCCAAGTCTGTTGTTATATTACTTCCGCACAAAAACAAACAATAACAAAGTAAGAACGTGTAAGCGAATATAATTCAAGATGCTAGGACGCGCAGTACTGGCACTGACGACAAGAAATAAACTAAAATAAAAGGGATACTACGCAAAAAAAAGGAAGTGAGGGGGACAAAACATAATATTGTCATTGTGCATACATAACATACTCAATCAGAAAGAGGGAAAAAGACTGAGTGGCGCGAATACGATTCCGTCCTTCTTCGCCTCGGCTGGTTAAAAATGTTTAACGAAGTCCAGCAATAACAGCAACCCTATTGAGAGGAAGAGGCACTAGAAATACGAGCACTTGAAGATATTCAAAAGAAAAAGTTGCTACGCCATACTATAATGTCGCATGTCTTCAGAAAAGCATGTTTCGTCCATGTTGACACCCCCCAGTGTCGGGTTCAGATGAAATGACCGGTTAGTCCAATGTTATTGTCCATCCGTTGAGCTTATTCGAATGGCAAAGGAATGGACGTAATGTTGTGGCATCATTGAGATGCACCATTGAACAGGCATCACACCGAACGTTCAATTGGTAATTCAAGAACTATTTACAAAGAAACTTATCCCTTCTGTAGATTCCATTAAAGAGGGTATACGGAGATGTTTGTTTACTTGATTTTATTAATGCGTTATAATTAATTGTATATAAAACAGCGTTCACGCTACTTTCGTCTTCTAACAACACGTCAATATTATTACTGCAACGTTAGATTAATAAACAGAATTCTGTCGCCTTTTGATGTGACATGTTGAGAAAGTGAGACCACGTCTGAACTATGACTTTTTTTTCATCCGAATTCTAATTGATATGTCTCATAAATTTGGAAAGTTGATGTTCTGAGGCAATCGAAATATGAAATTTGTCGTAAAGATGGCCTTTGTGTCAGAGTGGTGCAATATAAAGACAGAGAAAATGTGAAAGCAAAGGTAAGACGGAGAGGTTTACCAGAAGATGTCTGTGGTTCGCTGCCCTGTATTAGGTAAGGAGCAAAGGGGTGCAAAAAATGACGTACGAAAGAGAAAAATCAACAACATAAAGCTGTCTGTGTGGGTGCTACCGCGCAGTTTGGCAGGGCGCCACATAGTCATGCGATGTCAGTTCCTCATTTAAACGTAACAACGTCCCACAGTCGCAATCAGATTCTGTCGCACAAACCGTTACCACACAGGTAACGCGACAGCGCATTTACAGTGGTTTGTGTTGATGACCGTGTAAAGTGTATGCCAGTGTCCAAGAGTTTGTTTTCTGTCAGTAGGCGCTCATCGACCTGGTCTAGCGTGGATTAGAGCACTGCGCTCTGCTGGTTCAATCGAAGGCACTCGCAAAAAAGGGGCGCCATCGTTTCTTTGCTTCCGCAAAGGCCACAAAGCGGCCTGTTGATTATTCCAAAGACAAAGGAGTAAGCATTTAAAAAAGCTACTCCAAGCTATAGACAAGCTCGAAGGGTGCAATCGCGTGATCGAAGTCCGTACGTAATGCGAAGCCGTGAATTGCGGTTTAGGCTATTTCGAAAAAAAAAGAGAAATACGACCCTATGTATGGTATGGTATGGTATGGTAAAACTTTAATGAAGTCCTGCAGGCCGTGAGTATTCACGAAGCGGGCCGCTCCCACGTGGGACCCTATGTAGTCCCAAGTTTTTTGTTGTTGTTTTTGTTTTTGTTTTTGTCCTTTTCTGCAAATAAAGCACTATAAGTAAGCGCTCGGTATTTTGTGCCCCACCGGGCAGAGGCGTGCGTCTTTAAGCATTGTTAACATACTTATTAGTGGGTCCTGTGTTAGGCCTATTGAGACGACGTCTGGCCTTCTCTGAGCGTTATACAAGTGGCGCTGGCGTCAGCGGTCGTGAGTGGTTTCCTCAGGACGGCCGGCCTCGCATGGTCTCGGGTCAGGGAGCTCTTGATGGAGGCCGAAGTTGCAGTAAAGGGTTGAAAGAGCCGGCTCCTTCAACAAGAGAAACTGGTCAGAAAGCTTGAAGAAAGAATCACGATTTATGCAGATTCTCGGATGACACCAAAACATTCAAGACGTGGTCAGGTGCCGGGGGTTGTGTAAGTCTCGTTTCTCAACAGCGCAAGCGCAATACTGGGCCGCCTTAGGTGATAAACGTTGCAGTCGACGGGCACGTTATTCAGTGGAGGCCACGGTCACTACAGGGGGTTCACGAGAGCTCACAGGTCGGAACAGGGGCTGCGCTTGGTTCAGAAACTCCTGTATGTCTTGTTTTCGTTAGTCACGGTGTACACGTTGGTGTACGGGACTTGGCCTTTGCCGTTGTTCTTTTTTTTTTTTTCTTCAGTGGCGGCAGGGTGCACTAGAAAGAGGGAGTTGGTCCTGTGTGTCTCCGCGCTGAGACGTTCTTTTTTTATTGGCGCCACGGTCGCGTTCACCTGAATGAACAGCCCGGTGCTCTGGTCGGACCCTTGTTGCGTCGGAGACCTTACCACGGCCGCATGGAGCTTGGACAGTTGTTGCACTCTGCTGCGTCTAGTTTTGCTACCCAGCGCAAAACGATAATTCCGTCAGAGGGGTTTTCTTACCGTCTCATTTACCAGATAAAATGTTATCGCCCAAGCGTCATGCCGATGCCACCTCTGAGCGGAGGGACGAGCACCCTCCCTGCACCGCTTACTCTCATGAAAGGTACGTAGCGTGAGAGAAACAGTTATTTTACTTCCGCTCACACGTTGTAAAGAAGCGGGCAAAAATAAAGAAAAGAAGTATGGCTCTCCCGTAGTCGAGAGTTGATATCAGCATGAAATTGCTACCAGCAAAGCACATTGGTTGCAGATTATACCAACCAGAATTTTAGAATTGGTTTAGTCCGCGTTTCCAACGGCACACACCATCACGCCTCACCACATTACAGCACACGATGTTGTTTCGAACTGAACCTTATGCAAGTGTTTTCTCGGCCGAACAACCATCCGCAATGCGCCCGACGCTGCCGGCTTCGTCACGCTGCGTAGCGCCACCTCTCGAGCCGCGGAGCTCATGGACCACGGATGTTGAACAGGCAACCATGTCTCAGCGACAAAATATGATTATCAAGTGTACGGTGGCCTGCACCGGACTTTTGAACCTCGCTATTGGAAATGACAAATAAAACTTTAGCATACTACAAGTTACATGGTAGAGTGTATAAGCGCGACTGGACGATGGATTCTAACCAACTAGCCCGCCAACGTGTTTTATACAAGTTACAGCTTGAGTGATATTGGGGACAAGCATTAGGCAGTACCCGGAAGCAATATTTTTTGTAACTTGCTTGGGCAGTAACTAGCGTACGTAATGCGGTCCTGTAGTAAAAATGGGGACTGTAGTAAAAATGTTTTGACTGGTTGCCCGGATGATCTCGTTTTGTTCTCGGACCGGATATTCTCGTTTGAGTGCCCTAATAACAGCTCTGGCTTTTGGCTCACGGTCAATTAGAGGTGGCCGACGACGTGAACTAAAAGCATTTCGTGCTTAACAACACAAGAACGATGCTGCGTCTAGCAGACCACAGTGACTCGGCCCGAGAGCTCGGTGCAGCCGAAACAGCCGGAGCTTCAGAATAAGGGGACGGCAGCGCCTCGGCAATTTCAACGTTTTTTGAATTACTCTGGCAGCTTGCCACGGCGTCCACTGGACTCACTCACTTATTCTAGTACATTCTAGCCGTGGCAAGGGAAAATCTTCTGGTATTCGTCTGCCAGTCAGTTGAATCCCTTGCATGCTGAACGACGCTTAATTTCAGTTACGGGCATCGAGTAGTCGGTACACACGACCACTTTGGGGAAAAGCACTGCCGATTTTGACAGGGTGTTCGTCACATTGTGGTTGCTCAGAGGTGGGGAGAGAATAGTCTGCTCTTTCTCATGAAGCTTGCTGCCAGTGACTACAACGTGCCCAGTCCCAATGAATTGGTCACTCAGTTCGTGGCACTAAAAAGAAAAGAAAGCTGGCTGCTCCGCCAGAAGGGCAAAGCATTCACTGCGATAGCAGGATTCAGCATGGCGCTCGGACATTTCCGACGGTGCTCAAACTATACGTAGGTGTGACATCTCGGCGCGACAAAACGCGCAAGACAAATTTTGATTGGTAGAAGAAACACGAAACATACTTTATCAAGCGCGCCGCTAGCGGTGGTGCAGGCGTGGCAGTTTGATGGAACACGAGATAAGAGAGCTGGAAATATAATAATAATAATAATATTTTGGGGTTTTACGTGCCAAAACCAATTTCTGATTATGAGGCACGCCGTAGTGGAGGACTCCGGAAATTTTGACCACCTGGGGTTCCTTAACGTGCACCTAAATCTAAGCACACGGGTGTTTTCGCATTTCGCCCCCATCGAAATGCGGCTGCCGTGGCCGGGATTCGATCCCGCGACCTCGTGCTCAGCAGCCCTACACCATGGCCACTGAGCAACCACGGCGGGTAAGAGAGCTGGAAACCGTCAGTGTTGGGCAAAACGCGCCAAGTGATTCTAGTTGAATATCAAAATACTTTTCGAATAAATTTTGAATAATGAACAGCCGTTTTAGATATCCACTGTATGTTCACACCCTAGTATTAATAGCGTTAGAAAATTTGTCCACACATTGCTCGGTATGGAACGTTGTTTATTAAAAAGCACGAAGGTAGCATCGGGAACAAATAAGGCTTTTATTCGCGAAGACGATCACTCTTTGGAAAAGGCGAACGAACCTGGCCAATGAACGGCATAGCCGGCCCCACTGCTTTCATTCTCCCGTTTTACACATGTCGTACGAAGTTCGAGGCATATCTCATGTTTTGTGTCTTTGTAACGAAGGATGACACAAATAATGGCGTTCGAAGAACCTTGATTCATTTGCAGTCGTGAAAACCTAGTCTTAGCGGAAATTTAATGGTATTTCTGGAAGCCAACCTCTCATTCTAACCTTCTTTATGATCCGACGGGAATTATTTCGCTTTCGATTGGCAGATTACGAGTTGGATTACCTCCTTCCCAGGGCCTCCACGTAGCATGGATGAATGTATGGATGTTGTGTGTGGCTCCTTTGAAAAGGGGTTGTGGCTTGCGCCATCAAGCTGTATTGTTCTTTTTGGCCAAATACTCTACCTATCTTACTTTTTTCTCGCGGATAATAAATGCGTAACCTCTAAATTTCTAAGCCACGTGGACGTCTCGTAGTGGACATCCACCGGAGTTTGCACTGTTACGTAGGTTGCGAATGGTGTGGTGCATAGTCGTAAAATAAACTGAACTGCACGTATTGAATTTAGACGTAACTGAAAGCGACGCGTCGTAAGGATTTAGACATGTACGTTATCCTGCATAATTTTTTTGATTTTGATTGTACCGATGTTGTTTCCAAAAGATACGGATATATAATTATCTCGCTTTTTTTCTCTCGTGACAGCGTGAGAACGTTGAAGTACCCTGAGAAACGGTTGACATGGTGTGCGATATGAAGAAAATGTAGGCTTCGCCCAGTATACAATATCTGTGCATGCTATATAGTAGGATTTCTTAAAAAGAATCTGCTTCACCTCTCTTAGAATATATATACCGTGTTCAAAGTGTTAGTATTTTGTTAGTAGCGAATAGGACAGCGTGGAGGACGATTATATGAGAGCATGGAGCAAGGTTTTTCTTTGTAAAAAAGTAGACAACTGCGTCCTCGTTTACTGCCTTCTCTGCTTTCAGCATGACATTAGTAGTGGATCTAAAAGCGAGGTTTATTTTCTACACCCCGTTTACACCACCAGTTAATCAACACGTGCATTGTGTACCAGCCAGTGCGATTGCATGACGTTCACAAGAGTAACTCGTAAGTGCTAAGGTATTGGGTGCTAAAGGCGGCAAGGTAAAGGGTCCTAAAACAATCTTACCTGTTATCATATCGGTTCATGCTAGGCGGCAGCGTAATGTCATACAGCTGCCAACGCAGTTCCTTCCAGCAGTAGAGTGTCAACGTCCGCTAGTTGGCGAACTCTTACTGAAGCCGGAACAGCGCGAAATCCGCCGAGGTGCAAAGACCGGCCCATGAACGGTGCTCGTTGTCGTCATTTGGTGCTAGCGCTTTGTTGTCTTTGAGCCTTGCCGGATGAATCTTTAAACGTTGCCGCATCGCACATGGCTGACAGTCCATTTCCTTGCGAGTGCTTCACGTTCTCTCAAGACCAGCCGGAGGTATCGCGACAAGGCTCGACCATGAACCACCGAAAGGACCAGGGGCCCTATAACGTGAAACTATTCCAATATGTTTTTATTCCGATCTCCTGACGTCAAATTTGCGTAACCGCCGACGCAAGCATAGGGCGGTGACCCGCAGTGTTGTCTGAACAGACCAATAAAACGCTCTCCTCGTTTATCGGATGTCACTTTTGTTTGCTTTAAAAACGAATAACATTGTCTACATTGAGCGGCTTGCCTTATATAATTGGCTGACAAGAGGCGAGGAGCACGCTCAAGTGGAGAGGAATTCGATGGAGCCGAGCCAGTGCACTGAAAACTGATAACCAGCTGAAGAGGGTGGTGCCGGCGTCTGTGATTCGTCCGCTTCCACTTAATTATCCTGCAGTGGCTGGTCGGAAATCGGGACGGCATGCAGCAGAAGGTTAAGAATGTCGCTAAAACGGATCCTCAGCGAAGAATAGCTGGCAGAACGAGGTTGTAAACATGCCAAAAGTGACCTTAAACGTTACACGGCCATGTAGAAAGCTTTATTGTATGCAAATAAACCCATGCTCTCCGGCAGGTGCGAATCGCCAGTGCTTGAGCCATCAGCGGCAGCCATCTTTTATTCCTCAGTTTTGTTCGGCATAATAATACATCTTTAACGCGTACACACCACTTTGACGTGGTGAGTTCTCGTCGTTTTGTGACGTCGCGTGACAGGCAGGTCAAGTGGGTGTCGCCCGAAAACTTTTGACCAATAGCCGAGCGCTGACGGCGAAAATTCGTCGAATCGTAGCTATTTTTCTTTTGTTCTTTCCAGTCATGAATAATCAGTGTGGTCACGTCATGTCAGGCGGGGAGCTATCGCGGCTTTCGGGACGTCGCGTGTGTTTTTTGACCAATGTCGGAGGGCTGATTGCAGAGTTGGAATAGAAAAGTTTGGAATAGCTTTAAGTTATAGCGCCCCTGTGCGCTTTCTGGCTTAGGCGGCCAACTACAACTCAGGTGTGGCTGACACCATGGCTGGGGCAAGCTTGCTGCCGCTTAACCTCCAGAAGAAATGTGTGTCCCTGCACCACGTTCGAAGTCACCAGAAGGAACCTCCGTGCTGACCATACCGTCCGCCAGGCGGCTCTATCTTTTTGGTGGAAGATTGTCGAGCACCTTTGCTTAGTTTCTTTTTTAGATTACGACGTAGATTTCATTGTTAGAGCCACCACCCATCCACTCATACGACGTTCCCCAGAGCCAGCCTTGGAGATGAATTCATACGATACGTTCTTCCTACCTCCTGCGCCCCCTACACCCCCCCCCCCCCCTCCCCATGTGGGATTCACACTAGGAAAGACTGCGGGCGGGCTGGAGTTTCTCCTGCCTGGCGTGGTCCTCAAATTTAACGAATGGGTCGGTCCTGGCCACCACCGTTCACACCTCAACCACATGTGCCTACATTCAAATTTCAAAGCACGTGCAAGTCTGTGTGTGTCTGCCGGACCCGCCTCAGCTATGAAACAAGAAAGAGAAGAAGCGTCACGTTTCGTACGATTTATATTTTGTTTTCGTATGTTTTCAACCCTAGTTTGGTGCTGATTTGGGACTCGGAAGTGGAAAGAAAGCATTGACAAAGTTCTTCATTCATTATTTATTTTCTCGAACTTCCGCACATGTTACATCCTGCTCACCAACCATAACATCCGTTTTGCCTAGGTTTCCTTTCTTTCTCCACACTCAGCATTCGATAGCATCAGTCTCAGGCACGGCAGGCGCTGCAGTGGTTTCTGTCTGGGTTAATCGTTGCCCTCTCATCAACTGATTCCTTTTGGCGACACGTTCCGTATCGACTTCGTATTCTTTATCCGACATTTTCTCTCACTCTAAACATCTAGAGAGAGCACTGTAGCCGAATGCCACACGTTGTATAGGTTCGCACATTCTTAGAGAAAGAAGTGATGGCCTCATGGTTGAGTTTCACTCAATGCATGGATCAAAAAAGGAAGGTTTATTGAAATTTGTTGCAAGTTTTATTTCAATATGGATGTAATTCCACATCTTAGCACCGGAAAATTTTATAAGCCTTTCACCGTACACGTTGAAGCACACAAGGAGGTTAAGATTGCCGTTTCTTGCGTGTCGAGTGTTTAGCGATGGGAAAGTGAAAACGTTACGACGCAGCGGTGTATTAGTGTTTATTATCTTGCTTACTAGGCAGCAACTCTTGTGGCTCCGCAGAGTAATAAACAACTGCACTCGTATACGTCTCTCAAGGAGTGTACTGCTGGGATGATGCGCTGGGGAAAAAGTAATGATGCGCACAGCCCGCTTTTGCAAGCGGAGTAACGGTGCTAGGTAAGTTGAGTATGTTTGGCTCCACGATTCGCAACAGTAACTAAGGTGGCAGTGAAACAGGCTGAAGTACAAATATCGTAGCAAAGCCAATTCAAAGTATTGTCGTGCACGTATGGGAGTGTAACAGCCGAAGGGCAGCTTTTTACAAACGGCGCGTATTTGGTCTTTCCGATGAAGGTTGCTACCAAATATAAACTCCCGTCTACGAGTGGACCTGTGTTCGAAACCCGGCGACTCCGACGCGTGCAAAACGTGTGCAAGGCCGTCCTCGGCAATCCTGGACAATAGACTGAGGGCACCAACAGACCGGAAGCATGTTAAGGTTTCGTGCAGTGGCCAACACTGTCATTTTTTGTCCCCAGCGAGCCCAAGCTTTAGTATTGCAAGGAAGCTTCTCACACGTCTGCTTGTTCTGTCGCATCTCGCTACCACGCATCAGTACTCTCGAGGCGAGCGTCGTCGACGTATGCCTCCAGTCTGTAGGCGATCACTGTCGCAAGGGCAGCGTGTGGTGCTGCACTGCCTCCGTATTGTCTGCGCATTGTCTGGTGCACACGTGGCCCGCCTTGGTCTCGCCCCATGGAACTTGTGTAGCAGGGTACAGATACGCTTGAAATAACTGCTGGTTCGCCGCAGCCCGTCTGCGGCAGGTTGTCCTGAGAGCCGGTTTGCGCGTACCGCGCACTTGGCCATTCCGTTGACTGCGCATGCGTGGAATGGCCCCTCTAGCCGCACGGATCCGCCAAAGTATGAGGTAAACCCCACGTAGCCTTGCCCACTTCACCGATAAGTCAAGAAATGCAGTACGTCAAATGTAAACGCTAGGTAGCTTGGCGCCATGATGCGCCAGACACTGCAGGCGCAGCCGGATTGGTCGCGTGCCGATTGACCGCGTTCAGCGTTTAGAGAGGAGCCTATATGCGAGTAGAGCTGCCAGATCTATGCACTCTTCTCCTTCTTATACCTGCCTGCGTCACCTCCGCACCCCCTTTTCTGGCCTGCCCCCTATTTCTTACATATGTTAAGGTCTCGGCCACGCTGTAGGCAGATACGGCGTGGTCAGTAAACTATGCTGTTATCTCTCAACCAATCTCTAACCCTGGAAAGGAAAGATCAGGGCGTGAGCACAGCACAGCCCTGATCACAGAAAGCACAGCCGAAGGGCGTGAGTTTTATCTCGTTTTATTAAGCGCTTATTTCATTGTTTCATTCTTGTTTAATATGTCTTTCAGCTCTCACATGCAGAAAGAAAGCATCCTCTTGTGATAAGCCACGGAACCCAACGCGGACTGAGTACCGTGCGCTCAGCAGCCGGGAAGATGTCAGGGAAAGAGCAGAGGACACTAGCTGCAGTCTGCTTCCTGGAGACGTTCCGGACCGGCAGCGAGGACTATCGCTCAAGAGAGATGTGGGCTTGTTCAACAGTATCACCCTCCTGCTTGGTGCAATCATAGGTGAACAAAATTCGCCCTTTATCTCTGTTCCAGGTGCATTCAGATGAGGATAGTCCGTCCCCACCGTTTCTAGATCCTAAGAAACAAATTGAAAGAGATATCTCAATACAATGCGGAACTGCTCGAGCTCAATTTTAAAGCGTCTCATATTGTTCTGCATGAAAAATTATTAACTGGGACACGACGGAAAACGCAACTCCTACAAGTGTACGGCATGCCACATTCGGGAGGGTCTGAAAAAATTTATATTCTTTCGTACTTCTTATGCCGAACGTAAACACATTGGTAAGTGAAAATTACGCAAATTAACATCTTTGTGCAAGCCCGCAGCATGAACGGAAAATAGTAAATTTAGCTTTTGAGCAAAAAGCTAAAAAACGAGCCTTTCTGAGCATTTTTAATGTACGCTGTGTGAACGAGACTCTCCGGGGTGTTTATTTTCGTTTTTTTTTTTTCGCGCGTATCTTCACACACTCTAAACGTGCAGCAAAGTGCGGGAGTGTTGTTATTTTTTCATACTTTTTATAAGAAGAGCGCGGAATGTATACTCGACTCACGCCACTACAGTTTAATCTCTGCTCAGGCGGACATCATTCGCAAGAAGAAAAAAAACAATCAATTGAGCAAAAAAAAGTACCTAAAGTAATGCACTTCTTAGTTACAAACGTTTACGGAACATCTCTATTTCGGAGCGTCAAAGGCAATCGTCACAAAGGGCCCGTCACGCGTTTCTACATTTTAAAACGACCATGTAAACCGAAATATGTCGTGTCCAATTATTCGATCAATTCACCTGACTACGCACGCAGCAATGTCAAACGTGGCTCGTGGTGCAACTCCACAGTGGCGCGTTAGGACCGCCTATAAAATGAAGGTTGAATGTACGGTGCGATGAAGTTGTTCGTCTCACCCATACTGCTCAGGTGACAGGTGACGGGGAGTGGCGCATAGCCCCAGTGATAATAAATCCGAGGACACCTCACCGCATCTTGTAACTTCTGAATGCGCAAGCATTACCGTTCAGTGCATCCTTCGAGTTATCGACTCATCGCGGGCAACCGAGCTCGTTGAGACGCTTGGCGCGTTTTTATTTCGCCTTACTCAAGCGCACTTAGAACGCAGGCCAGAGTTGCGCGTACAAGAAACTCGTGGATGACGCAGGCTTCCGAGAGTGAGAGAGAGAGAGGGTGACGTGGCGTCGCGGCGATGCCCTCTCCTCTCGCGCAGCACCTGGCGCGCTATTGCAGCCGCAGGTGTTCCCTCTCACCCGCTCGGCTCCGTCGAGGCGCACTGGGGACGTGGCGTCGCAACCAATGGCACTGAAAGCTTAGGTGCCGTTTCGCGGCTACAGATCACAGACGTGAGGATTTCTTCCGCTCAATGGGCCGTCTCGCGCGTTCGCATCAATAAGATTGCGGGAAGAGAAAAAGTGCAAGAGGCGGCTTCATTTTACGTCATTCTTTTACGTCACGCAGAGGCTGCACAGAGAGCCGCGTTTCTCGGTGCAGCGTGTGCAACCGGGTTGAATGAACCAGACATTCGACACTCGTTATTTCCGTCGACATCGCCATTTCGCAATGTAGAAACAGAGAGCTTGACCTGCATGATGATTACCTTCAACTTTACAGAGGAGTGCCGTAAACCAACTAAGTAGGAAACTAATAATGTAATTAGTTTATTCACTGAAAGGATTGCTTCGGTATTTCTTTGAAATGGCGTCCATCTGAGCAGATAAGCTATATCTAGTGACGAAGTTTTTGTAACTTGAGTAGACCTTTTCTTTAGAAAGTGTTCTATGTAAGAAAGAACACTGTATATAGTCTCTATTCGAGTTATTTTGCATTTTGTCTGTAATATTTCGAAAACAGCTAAATGTCCACAATTTGACAGTTTTCGCGTCGAAACTTAAAAAAGAACAACAGTCACCACCTGTATCACCTAAATATTTCCAAAACTATGCCCTGCCATTGTATATCTGCATTATGCAAAAGCATATTGTAGTGTTTTGTTCTTTGCGCACAAGAAAGCAACGAACAGTGAATTATAAGGCCACGAAGATCCGCTTTTAAGGTATCTTAGATGAAACATGTTTCTGCTTACTGCTTGGGAAAGTATGCACTTATGTAAACACGAATGGTCCTTGTTCAGCACAGCTTTGTTGAAGTAGATATGGTCAGTGAGGACAGCTAGGTGTCATAGCAGGCACCTTCTTTTGTGAACAGTGAGCAAAAAAAAAAGAACATAGTGCTACTGAACATGAGCACGTGATAATTCGCGAGTGCCAATAGAGTCATATCTGCGTAAATATGCGACGAATTAACGTCTGGCAGATTCCACGACCTCAAAGTCCAACAACCGATAACACCGCGAAAAGCGAATGGAGCGCTTTACAAGTGCCGCAGAACACCGCAGAAGCGCAAATTTTCTGATGAAAACCACAGCTCATAACCGGTACCAAAGACATAAATGAAACCATTGCTGCATGCATTCCCCTGCATGCTCTCCCATTCCCCCGGTGTAGGGTAGCCAACCGGACGTTATTCTCGTTAACCTCCCTGCCTTCTACTTTTCTCTTTCCTCCTCCTCCTTGCTGCATGCTCATTACTATCGTGCACAATTTTAGCCCATTTATTATATTTAGAAATATTTAAGCTACTAGTGAGTAACTCTTATCTTCGTCAGATGTGATATTGGTCGACTAGAATATCAGGCTACCGCCATTTTAACAATTATCTTGTACTCGAGCATACGGTAACCTCGTTGTTTCAGGCACTGGTATTTTCATAACACCTGGAAACGTACTCAGAAACTCAAAATCTATAAGTGTCGATCTTTTCCTGTGGACTCTCGGTGGACTCAACGCATTCATAGGTAAGTAAAAATCACCAACAGTTCTTTTACGCTTGTCAAACACAACAAAAGTTGCACGTGAGATCACCTCAACCTCCCAAAACCATGTGTCGGTGCCGCTAGAATGTTCGAAACTCCGTTGTTGCATAAATGAGACGTATAGATAAAAAAATTATGCAGATCCCTCGCACTGTGGGAATCAATGTAAGCGAAGCTTTCTGTGCTGTTTGCTTTGATTGACGATAATCAGCGGTGATGTTGACGGCGAGTGCTTAATTTCTTCAACGTTTTGTCCAACGTAAGAGTGGCGAGTTGATGTTAAATGTTACCTTGCGCGCACCACTACCGTTTGTCTGCGAAGTACCAAACACAAAGGAAGAGGCGTTTGCTTGAGGCATTGTTGTGCGCCATATTTCACAACATCTGAGAGGGTTGAGCATTGTCATTTCCTCACATGGCACGTCGCATCGTGGCAGAAGCATTAAACTTGAATTGGATTGTGGGGCTGTACGTGCCAAAACGACAATCGGGTTATGAGGCAGGCCATAGGGACGCACTCTGGATTAATTTTGGCACCGTGGTGTTCATTAACGTGTCCCTAAATCAAAGTGCGCGAGCATTTTTATTTCGCCCCCGGCTGCCTCGGTCGAATCCGCGACCTCAAGCAATGTCATACTCGCAAAAGCTATCGCGGCGGGCGCAGAAGTGTTGATTTGACGTGCGACTGCTTCCGTTGTGTCGCCTAGACACTGCGGTGCGCTTTAAATAATGCTGCTGCGCTTCTGCATGCCCTGCTTAAGTTGTCCGCTAGACATATTTGCATGATGTTCTTTTTCAGAAATAGCAGAAACGCGCCGTACCATACATTGAACGTCAGTTTATCCAGCGTTTCCTTGCCTTCTCACGTTACCTTTTTCCTATCCCCCTCCTCTTTCTATTTGTATGGGAGCTGCGAATGAAGAGTGGTAAGGTTGTTATTCACTCGTTTCGCGACTGCGTCGGTTCTACCGATTCTCTGCCTCATCTCCCCCCTCCTCTCTTCCATTCTATCTAGCCTCCCTCTGGAATTACACGTTCGTAGAAAGGTCAGCGCTTGCGGTGGGTCGCGGATAATTACAGCTGTCAGTAGGCTAAAATGGCGGCGACCAAGGAGCTCCAGAGGGAATTATGCACGTTCGACGCGGTGGAGTCCAAACGAGTTCTTCGCGTCTCTTTTCTTCTCTGCCACAATCCTTTCATGTATATACGCGCTACAGCAGCTGTTGCAAAGTCGAAGGAAAAGGCAAACAAAGCTTCGCTTTAATAATATGGGATAACAAAAGCAGGATATCAAGGCTACCACTGATAGCCCGGTGGTTGAACCCCTTCTCTGCTTTGCGAACAAATCTTAATGTCGTAGCGCTGTACAACACAGTCACCGGCCTTTGCTCGCGATGTCAATGCACAACTCTCGGTGCGTGGATCTTAGAGTCAATGTAGCGGATTGCTTGGGTAGGCCGATCTTGTATGCAAAATTACTTTAAATTATGGTGCTAGGCTTATTTGGGGAAGTGGGCAATGGCAAGGGAGCTTAGTATAGATCACGATATAAGCAACAAGCTCATACACACATATACAACTATCCCCGCTATAATGCACCAAAATATTGAAATATGCAAATGCCACGTAGCTGAACAGAACCAAAGATGTTTGCCGTTGCTTTGAGATACTCAGATTATTTTTTTTCAATCTACCAAATTACATAATTCGATCCTACTAATTAATCTACTGCACAAACATTATAATTTGATGAAGTTTCAATGGGAAAATTCAGTTTCAAATGAGAAATACAGCTTTCTATTCCTCAATACGTGCTACATCAAATTCATATTGTGAGAGTGAAAGAAGCCCACGAATACACGTGAAGGGCCTCGAGCGGCCAGTCGCGCAGCAGTGACAGTGACAAGAACTTTATTAAGAGTATCCTGAGGAACGTGATTGGGGGAACCGAAGGTTCCCCGATCAAGTTGGTGGCTCCGCCCACGACGGGACAGGGAGATGGTGACTCTCCGCGACGTCGCGGGCCCTCTGGACGGCCTGTAGTTGGTTTGGGAAATCCGAGCTCTTCAGCAAGGCGTCCCACTTGGACTGGTTATGAAAGTCGGAGCCCGCGTTGTACGGGCACAGCCAGAGCATGTGGTCGAAGGAGCAGCACGCGTGACCGCATTTGGAGCACGATTGCGGAAAGTTCGGGTCTATCCAACTAAGCGCTCTCGGGGTGAGGTACGATCTCGTCTGTAAAAGCCTGAAAGTAACAGCCTGAGCCCTGTTCAGTTTCGGGCTGGGGGGAGGGAATTTTCTCCTGCAGTGTCTGCAATGTGACGTAATTTCGTGAAAGGTTGTAAGTTTATCTTTGAAGGGGCAATCCTGCGGGAGAGCCGGACCGCTAGCTCGGGCGCGGTTCGTGAATTCACGCGCCAGGCAGTTGGCCCGCTCGTTAGGGTTGCAACCCGCTCGGTTAGTTACATCGTCCATGTGGGCCGGGAACCATGCTATAGTATGACCTGCGGTTTCTTCTCGGGTATTAATAGGAAAGCATCATCTGTTAACAATGTCGGCTGCCTGTTTACAAACTAGAGCGGACGAGAAAGCCCTGACCGCCGTGCGCGAGTCGGAGAAAATGGACGCCGGGCCTTTTGCGGCTTGAAGAGCCAAGGCTATCGCGGTTTCCTCCGCCTCGTTGGCGCCTCGCGCAGCAGTTTTGTTTCTTATGCCACATGAGCGAACGCCGGTATGGGAACCGTAGAATTACTTGATAAGTGTGCTGCTGACTTTCTTCTTTATTTAGTTCATGAAAGCAGGCCACAGTAGGCTTTTCGAAACCTTTCCGAAGCGCCGAACCACTGACAGAGGGGCACAACTCTGCGTGAATAAACATCCCAAAGGTTGATATGACAGAGTAGAGGCTTCAGATAAAGGGCTTTACGAACGTCTGCAAACCCTAAGCACAACTTGTCGCGAGCAATAGGTAAATAAAATACCAATGAAGCAGTAATTTAATAAATCAGACGTTCCATTTACTCTTCTCAGGTGGCCTTTGCGCGGCCGAAATGGGTGCACTACTACCGGCATCTGGTGGCGACTACGCTTACTTCCTTGCTGCCGGAAAGCCATTCGGAAAGTACGGTGACGTGCCGGCATTCATGCTTGCCTGGCTGTGCTTCTTCGTGGATCCTGCTGGCACGACCATACAGGGTCTGACCTTCTCGACGTACCTGCTCAGTCTGCCGTACCCAAACTGCGAGCCGCCTTACGAAGTTAAAGTTTTGGTCGCCTGCCTCTTCATCAGTAAGCGTTCTTTAAATGTGGTGGTGTCAGTTCATGTGGGCTGTACTACATTCAGGACTCTCCTGAAAAGGCTTGTCCTGCCAAGCTTGAACGCTTAGACTCACTGTGTGAGTTGGCAGTCGATAACTGAAAGTGTATACGGTGTAGTTCAAATTTCCAAGCGTTTCTTTAAGTATTTCTTAATTATATACTAGTCGTATCTTTAGCACAAAAGGACATAATAGAAGCCGCGTACCTAAAGAGCGAGCGCGAAAACAAGACGCGAAAAGATAGGCGAATCTACAGGTATTCAACTTAAATGGACGAAAAGAAACTAAAAAGCAAGAAAGAAAGAACACTCAAGTTATAAACTGAAAAACTTGCCTTGGCTGCATGATAACTTGTTATGACGAAAAGGAACATAAGAAATAAACGCGAAATACGAAACTCCCTCAAAAGAAAGCATCAGATACATGGGCAGTTTCATCAAGTATAACAAGATAGCAGCAGTAAGAAAACATCACACACTGAAAAATTATTCTGAAAGCTGTTTTCAACAATGAAAATATTGGTGTCTGGCGTACTAATTTTGATTGCACGTTATACTGTATGGTCGCTGTAGATAATATGACCGTTTGTAACGCTTTAAAAGGCAACACACATAATCACTCGCTCACGGCAGAAGTAATCTCGACAAAAACGAAGAGCCGCAGGCTCGAAATTAAGTTGTTTTCTGTAGAAAATAACTCGGATGGTTCAAACTGCGGATGAGACCATTCGTGTAGTCTTTGCAGTCGCGCGGGGCTTGAAACAAGCCTGGCTTCATCATGCCACGCTTCGCCTCGGATTAATAGATTAGGAGGATTGGCGTGTGGTTAGTGCAGGGGTTAGCAGGTTGGGCTTGCAACTACTGGATCATTTAATTGATCCCATGTATACCAGCTCGGATATCTCGTTGCACCGTGATGTTCCCGATCTAAAGCATCACGAACAAACGCGCAAACGAGCAGAAACAGTACGTCCGGTTTTAGCTCGTGAGAGCTGTATTCGCCGTAAAACATTTTTTGTAATTGTCAGCTTTTCGCACCTGTTTCCTCTCTGTCGCGTCATCGTCGTTGTGACCGCCCGCAGCGCAGACAGTGGCAGCACCCCAGCACAATCTATGTGAGTAGAAGGTGCTTCCATTGGTGGAAGCGCGCGAGTAGCAACATGCGCTCCATCGATGAGGGCGGATAATTCGGTCACGTGACGCAGAGCTCGGCTCCCGGCAACACCACAAGACGGTGTCGCCATTCGCCAATCACGAATGGCAGGACCCATCGACGGCACCTACTGAGTCTCGTGGAAATTTTTCCCAGGGCGCTGTCGCGCCTCGCTTTTCCCTTCGTGAGTCGGTGGCGGCGGGATTGTTTGCCGCCACGTCGCGTTAACCACATGGTGTTTGCACTGGCCCCGGCGACGGTGGCTCCATCGGCTGGCTGTTACGCGATCGCTTGCGCCAGTGTATGCCTTAGAAAGTCGGCGAGCATCGAAGTGGAGCGCAGTAGTTTAAACCAGAACGCTATGAATCATCGTTTATACTGAAATGTCGTGGAGAAAGCCAGACCTTCAGAACGCCCAAGCGATCTCGCTCTAGAACGAGCACGAGAACGTCAAGCCCGCATTACAGCTAACGCCTAAACTTTCGGTTTGCAGACTCGTAGCCGTTCGTGGAAGTTTGTAAACAATTCCAAGTTCGTTCAAAATTTGCAGGAATTGCACGTAACTCGTTTCTGCACCATTCTAAATCGAATATCTCTTGCCAAGTTCGACGAACTTTCTCGCACGTATCTGGCCTCTAACGCTGAACGGATTTATTTTTTTTTATTTATTTCAATATTCTGCAGGCCAATGTGGTGGTCCAAGCAGGTGTGGGTTACATCCAACATGAATGTACAAAACAACAGACAACAAAAAGCAAGAAAGAAAAAAAAGGAAAAAGAAAAAGAAAGTTTAAGAGAGAAGGTGACACTCCAACTCAGCGAGAAAATTATTGGAACCAAAAATATCAGACGGCAATGAATTCCAATCTTCCACAGTTCTAGGAAAATAACTGAATTTGAAAGATTTTCATCGCACGACAGGACGATGGCGCCCTCTAGGAAAGGTGCAGCGAAGAAGCAGTTTGCGAGTTTACCGTTTCAAGCATTACCTTTCCACATAATAATTACCAGAGGTAAATATGGCGCTAGTGTTTACGGGAGCTGGAAGCAGGGCGATTCGGCCCGCATGAGAATGACGGCTTGTACATGGACTTGCCTAACCTCGTCTTTTTGCTTTCCAACTGGCTTTATGACTTTGCAAACTCATCATTTTCAACAAAGCACGGCGTTATGAATAATAATAATGTTGGTTATGTATTTGGTAATGTTGTTAATGTAATGGTAATAATGTTGGTAATGTTAAGTTATTTATTATGCAAATAATGTACTAATATATTCCCACCCCTTATGTAATATCCCTATCAAGGGGTCTTTAAGGTAATAAAATGAAATTAAATGAAATAAAAAACAATACTTAAACTGTCCTCGGTAGGGTTCGAACATAGGACTCCTAGCACCTAAGCCTAATAGGGAAACCATGGCACCACGTGCGGACGTATCCGTCGACAAGTCGCACAGCGGCCTTTCTCGCGGACAAGCCAGTGCGTTGAGACGCTTTGCGCGTTTCGATCCGCCAGTTGCACTAGACGAAACCGACACATCAGAAACATAACGAGTGCAGCGTGACACTGTGGATCACCCCTGAAAATTCGTTCGCATAAGGTGCTGCTTTTTAATACTAATAATTATGCCTCAAAAACTACACTTCATATACACGCGCATATGGTTCGTGAGCAACTCACACCAAGAATGCCTCGCTCTAGTGTATGTCAGCTGGAGTTGAGTGTGCCATGTTTATCTTGTGTGTAACCTACTGCCGTTGTAAATGATGCCGCTTTTTACTGGGGCACGATGAAGACGGGGCGTGGGGTGGGGGTGTAGGCGGGGGAAGGCGCACGCTGCAAGTGTCCACCTAGTGGACATGTCCATTTCGTCTGCTGATAAATTTCTGATGGGCAGGGCTCGGGCACGCTTCAGAAGGTGGCGAGTGCCCCTAGCTAATCAGCACTTCAGCAGCCGAAGAAAAGGACATGTACAATAGGTGGACGCTTGCGTAAGCCCTGAAGCCACCCCCCCCCCTTCCCCCATCAGAACTTCAGCAGGCAAATGGCACAGAGAGACGCGCGAGGAGCACGTTTGCAGCAAGTATCGAGGGAAATCGTGTTTTGTTGTTGTGACTATTTCTTACTTCTTGAAAAATGACAATGGCTAAGGTATAATGGTACTGCAAGTTTTAATGGAACGTCCTTCGTAAAATAGTACCTGTATTGTCTGTCTGCTTATTTTTTCAGCTTTTGCGACGGCAGTGAACTGCTTCTCACTTAGGATGTCAACAAGTGTTCAAGACGTCTTCTCTGGAATCAAGTGCTTGTTCCTCTACGCTGTGATTGTCACTGGCG
Source organism: Dermacentor andersoni (assembly GCF_023375885.2). Taxonomy (NCBI): domain Eukaryota; kingdom Metazoa; phylum Arthropoda; class Arachnida; order Ixodida; family Ixodidae; genus Dermacentor; species Dermacentor andersoni. The sequence goes on along the minus strand of NC_092823.1, from coordinate 38,799,636 downwards.
CTATATACTCATTTTATGGCAAGTTACCATTTCATTTCTTTTAGATTGGATTATTTACGTATAAGTTTTAAGTTTACTTTTTCTTCGTTTTTCTCTGCAATCAGGTAATCATATTTGGGATTCACGGCCACCAGACAATCTCCCCTCGACTGGAGATCTAACGTCGGCTCTGTTTTCGGCTCTTTACTGCTATGGTGGATGGTAAGGTCGCTCTCTCGTAACTTTGGAGACATGTGACACGTAGCAGACATTTTAGCGAAGAATCAGATAATACACGCTCGTAGAATGAGCTACAAGCTAGGCAGAGCGACCATGAGCAGCTTGGATTCGATCGATGAAGTGATTTCTCAGTTTAGCATCGTCTTCTTCAATATTCCTCACTGCGTCCGTATCGCTTCCGGCTCTACTCGTTCACAGCAAAGAACAATTTTTAAAATATTTTTTAAGGATAAGAACACAGTTCTGATATTATCATCAATATTATAATGAAATCGCCCCCTCACAGACATTCAGACGAACCACTAATAAAACACCGTCGAGTCAGCAAATAAAGGCCCATTGCCATGTCATTTTAGGTAGTCTCAATTAATCTCTATTTAATCGACATATACTATTATGGGCCAGTTTTTGTGTGGCTATGTGATTTCACCCTGATTAGACCTCTGATTTCCAGCCACGAATTTGAGGCGCGAATTTCAGAAATGTGAGAAAAGGTGCATAAACGTGGCGGCCGCCTAGCGAATGATTTTGCATTATGAAAATTATTACTCAGTAATTTCTTTATGCACGCAATCAAGCTCTATAGTTACCATAATAAATCGTACAAATTAAAATAGCCTCTTGAAAAATGGTTTCAGTATGCGTAAGCAATCGCAGCACTGTTTGGCGTAGCCGACGTGATCGTGAAGGCACGCTTGCACGAGCATATGACATCGAGCCCATGAGAACGAACGCGCGCTGTCGCTGCCTCTGAGACACATAGTCATAACATGAATGAACACGAACGCGCCGACACCATCGCATTAGTTCAAGCACCTTAGGTAAAGAACAAGCAAGTGTGTGCGTGACCCCCCCGCGTAACGCAACCGATCATAATCAAATGTTTTCTTAAAGACTCGTGCTCAAGTTCTCTGCGTTCTGGAGTTAATTGAAAGTTAATCACGAAACTTCACGGCTCTTCGGAAGTGTCAGTCAGTCTGCACACAGTGCTTGTTAGTTCTTTGTGTGCGACGGGTCGCTGCTTCGCTTGCGCAGGTTCGCCATCAACTGCATCGCCGAAGAAATCAAGAACCCCGGCCGGAACATACCCATCGCCATAGCAGCCAGCGTCGCCATCACGATGATCACGTACCTCCTCACCAACATCGCCTTCTTCGTCGTTCTCGACGCTGACACCATAGCCAGCACGGACGCCGTGGCCGTCGCGTTCGTGAGCGCCGCGTGGGGCCAGGGCATGGCCAACGTCGTGCCCCTGGTCATCGCGCTCACCGTGTTCGGTACGACCTGCGCCGGCGTGCTCGCTTCTTCGAGAGTGTTCTTCGCCGCGAGTCGCCAGGGTCACCTGGCTCGCGCCATGTCCTACGTCCACGTCGACAGCTCCGTGCCGCTGGTGGCCATGGTGGTCCGCTGCTTGTTATCCGTGACCTTTACGCTCGTCGGCTCGGTCCACTTCCTGATCGAAGTGAGCGTGCTGATGGGCAGCGTCATAGAGGCGGCGAGCGTCGTGAGCTTGTTCCTCCTGCGCCGCTCGATGGCCGACGCGCCGAGACCTTACCGGGTGCCCACTGTCGTCGCCGTGCTGAGACTTGTGGTTTGTTTTTCTCTGGCCGCCGTGACCCTCATGCAAGCTCGGCGGTACGCGTATCAATACGCATTGGTGGCGATCGCGCTCGCGACGGGGGCCGTCTACTACTACTTTTTCGTGAACAAGAAGGTGCGACTTCGCGGATGCGAAAGAATCGCGGTGCTTGTGCAGAAGTGCTTCAAGTCGGCGCCTTGTTCGAGCGAACTCGTGAACCAAGAAGTACCTGTTGCGGAATGGAATTAGTGCGGTCGAGCGTAACCAATGTGAGCTATAGTTCGGAACGTGTGTTCTGCAATGACGCTGTGCATATTTGACGCTGTTATATTGGAAATTGATCTCAACATGATGTCTTTCAAGCTCGGTGAACGAGCACTGCTGAAGTCTTGAGACATTCTGTCAACCAAGGCAAATGATGGCAACGCCGCCTGTTGTGCTGCACCCCCTAGCACAGGAGAGTGTGCTGTGGGCCAGCAATTGCATTTTTCTTTAATGCGAATGCATTATATGCCCCATTACGCCAAAACCCGGCGTTGTAGTCGGCAGCGTGACCGAATCATGGTACCGAAAATGGCCGACGGCAAAGAGGTAATTTTGGTAAGATATAATAAGGTAACATATAATTTGCAAAATAAAATTGTTATTTTGTGCACTTGCCCTGTAGCACCAGAAAAATGAACTCACCGAAGTTTAAAAGAAAAGTTGTCCTATATTGCTCAATTTTGTTAATTTTCCTGCAGTTTTGCTAACATCTGTTGTTTTGACGCCACTGTCAGCTAGTAAACAAAGTGTTCAAAATCCTGGGTGAGACGTCAAAAGCGTCCTTTGTTGTACAGCTTGAAATTATGAGTAAAAATGTTGACATCATCAGTTCTTGCTTATTCCTTGTTCGTTTCGTCCGTTTACATTTTCGATGTTTTATATTATTGATATCTTAAGTTTCAGATACGTTTGTGAATGAGACTGATTTCGAACATAAGAAGCCGTAATATCTTTCTCAAACATAAACTGTAACGATACACTTTAAAAGTCGTTAGAACACCAAGCGCACAATTGTCCATTTTCTTTCTCTAGGTGTATCAGGTGATCTTATGTCTCGCTTCGGGTTAGGAAAAAAAAGACAATCATTCTTCAATTATACATTCCTTTTAAAACACCTAAAAAAGCGAATGAGCTAGGGCTAAAAATCTTGTGACAGCTAAATTAAGCGCCCATTCTCACAAATTCACATACCCCGAGGAATCTCACTCTTCGCAAAAGTCGTATTTCTGTCACTGTTTCCACCCCGCTGGCACGCTTTAAGCCGGGGCGCCAAGTGTAGAGCAAATTTAGACAACTGGAACAAAACTGTGCCACTTGCACGAAACAGCGCTTCTATCCGGAAAAGCTGGTGTTACAGCAATGCACCGCTCACAAGGCTCTGCAGAAAAACCGCACCTGCTCGCAAAATCAAGAGGAAGTCAAACAAGCCGCACGACTTAACGCGCCCTAAAGCATTCCCCAGAGGCGCAATCACCCGGACGAATAATGACTGCTATTCTGGCATCTCGAGATTCTGCTCGTCCCTCGCGGAGACAACGGGACTCCTTGCGTCACTCATGACAGAGCGGCCGGCCAATTTAGCTCGCCCGAAAGTAAGCCCCTGCCTCGGCGCCGCAACACTGAGCCTGCCCGGTCTTATTCCGGGATGCGCAACCAGTGGCCCACGCCCAAGCCTTGCGGCTCGCTTTGTTTGTGCGCCTGCCGCTGACAGCACGATACCCATCCGACGGCGAAGAGGCCTGAAAGAAGCCCAGAATGGACCCGCGATCCCTTGGCGGATGCAGTTGTGAAGCCGTGGCAACCGTTGCGTAAAAGTCTGCTCGGAGTTACGCATGAGTGGCGAACAGTGCCAACAGAAAGAAAAGAAGAATGTGTTTAGTCGCGCTACAAGGCAGAGTTCTCGTTTTCGCCACAGTGCGGCGTGCGAGTCGTAATGGGGAACGAAGGACAAGGCCGAATGACTGACTCCTCTTTCTCCCTGTTTATTGCTTTCCGGAACGCAAGCGCAGAATCGGCTGATGGCGGGGCTTAAACTTTGGCGATTCGTGACCATCCAGCAGCCTTTGTTCGCGCGCATTTTATTCCTAACCACACAGGCTCACGGCAGGTGCAAGCTTCACAGCAGGCCCTCACAAACGTTATCGGAACGCATGATCGAGACAACAGTTTAATCACTCTGGAGGCATACGCTCATAATAAATCGACATCATTTGGAAACCGCAATTTTTAATACGCCACTTTACTTAAAAGAAGCAAAGAAGTTTTCAGTTTTCCGCATGGTATAAGAAGCTGCTTCGTGAAACAGAAAACAGTCATTCAACCGAAAGTAGCTGGTTGCTGTGTGTTGCTGATTATATACCTCTGCCAACCTCCTGGTTAGCTCAGTGATGTAGACACTGTCCATGAAAAGTGTTGTTGCCGGATTACATCCCTGGCAATAATGACATGTTTCGGAGGAAGCCGTATGGGTTTCTATTGTAGGAATGGGATACTTATGAGTGAATGACAATTTTTCGCTTCGGTATTTAAAAAAACATGTTTCCCTACTCAAACCTCAATATTATGGACCTTTGTGGCAACTGCCTTCTGTAGCTCTTTTATTTTCTGTGGACTAAGTGGGGTAGAATATATCGCCCACTGGTTCTTTCTGAGCTACAAGCAACAACCAATAAGTCTGCAAATAAACTGTCAAATCGCATATGACTGTCACGATGGCCGTGTTATAAATTTTGGTGGTCCATGTTTCAAAGTTAACACAGAGTGCAATTTACCGTCTCCACCTTTTCGTGAAGGATCGACTTTTAAATTCAGTCACGTAGATATGAATTTCAAACTTTCTCAGCAATTAGTCTTCCCGGCTTTTAGTGGTGACAAAAACTATTGTCCAGGTGTTCGTAGTGGACCTCCAGAAGTACCAAAACATAGAAGCGTTGTCACTGCAGAAGCATGACAGTTGCCGCCGACTTCCATAAATCGCTTCCCACCTATAGTATCCGACAAAGCGGCGTGGCTGGCTATAGAGAGTAACTCATCACGTGAGCGATCTTCGAAGCCATCGACGCAGTGTTGCACCCGTTCCAAAGTAAGTGTCCCATAAATTCTAACGCGGGGAGAGCAAATCAGGTTGATCACGTCATACAAGCAGAGTTTAACATGAGAACGAAGTGCAAGCAGCTGCTCTTTACTTGCGCTCGCCTGTGCTCGCATTGTTCAAACGCAAAGTAAGCTGGCCAAGCCGCCCCTTCATCTGGCATCTCACTTCTTGGCTGAGGACGCTGTTCTTTCATTTGCTGGCAAGAAATGCTGTAGTCTACAAGCCCTTCTGCAGACACTCCAAGCCGCGATGAGTCAGAACCACGGCGTCATTAAGAAGCCGTGAATGCAGGGCTCGTGTAGCGCCGGCTATTCGGGTGCAGGTTATTTCAGTGCACTATGCCCCGTCGTATCACGTCGCTGTGGTTAATGAACAGCACGTCGTCGTAGCTGCTTGTTAACCGTAATGAGCCACCTTTGCCGTGACAATGCTTCAAGTTGTAAGCTCTACTACTGCGGTCGTTCTTCTTTTATAGCTTTGCAAACATACCGTGAAGTCTGCCACCTTCGCTAGAGAGGAATGCTTGGGCTTCTTGCCACTCATTCGAGGACTGAGACCCTCCAACTATGAAGAACGCAGGAAAGAACAACAAAAGAACTGGAGGTGCTGAGTTTCATCGGGTTCTTTAAATAAAACCTAAGCACAATTTTCATGGGATGCGCTGAAGCCCGACGAAGTGAGAGAGTTCTTTTATATGAAAGTATCCATAGATTGATAAATAATGCACAAGCAGACGAGTTTTCAAACACCTATTTCCAAAATTTGCTTTTTTATTTATTGATATTTATTGATACTGCGGTCCTGTTTCCAGGACCTTAGCAGGGTGCATATCCGGCTAAGGGTATGCACCTTGCACTTTTATTCGTTTTAACTTTAGAAATAAGATAATAACGCAATAAGCAGACTAGTCCTAAAAAAGAATTTTTGGGGGTAACTGCCATAAAGTTTGGTGAAAAGCTGATTAAAAAATTCACCAACAATTAAGACACTCCGTAATGTGAAATTTGAGTGTAACTCTACACGTATCTTCATTTCGTGTGTCAATATTTCCATACGTCCATTCACCTAAACGTCATTCTACTCTAAAAACATTGCATACATTTCATCAACAATTAAAACACTCACTTATTAACAATGGGTAACAATGCGCATGCTTGCACGTCCTCACTTTCATTTTTTTTCTTCCTGTGCCGATGTTTCTGATGACGTAACAAAGAAAGTTGTTAGAAAAATGTATCTCATTTGTGAAATTTTCTCTAATACTGTATTTTCTTGTTTTACTTATTCAGCTATTTCTGTTTTATGCGATTTTACAGTATAAAAAAACAGCTGCCAAAGAAGTGTTTTTTCCTAATAACAATCGGTCGGTACCCTTTAAAAGTTTGTTGGGTCCGAAAACTGTGTACTTTTTCATTGTATACGTTCAGTATGTTAAATAAACTTTCAAACTTCACAGTTACATGCCAAGCCCGCATAAGCAGCAGTGCTTGTGTGCGAGGAGGGGCAGTCAGCAGGTAGTACCAGAACGTGTACAGCGGATTAAATAAAATACCTAGAAAAGGTACTGTAATAAGTACACGTACTGTTTATGTTAGGAAGAGAACGCTGTGAGTAGCCCGCTTTGTTTCCATACGGACGACGCATGCTACATTGGCGCCATATCGTAGCCATCGTCACCCGTCTTGCGCGACACTACGCTCTCCTCCTCACGCTTTCGTTCCACCAACAACGAAAGCGGCTCTTCGTCGCGTGGAAATCGTGTCACCAATGTCAACGGCGACAACGCCCAAGGGAGCGTCACATTAAGCCTTGCCCGTAGCCACTCGCCATTGCCCCTTGCCGGAGCAGTGAACCCCGTCACACACGCTGGTACAGCGGACTGACGACTCCCGGGATGAGCATAGCACTGCCCACCTCACGCTATACCGTGCCCCCCCCCCCCCCCCCCCCTATCGGAAGCGCAGATGAGATCGCCCACGTGGCTGCAACGGCCGTGTCCGCCAGCAACTCAGCGCATGCGCAGGCGATCTCCCCTCCGCTCCTTCTCCGCCTCAAGCTTTCACTGTAGCGTCCTCCTCCACTTACCTCCTCGAGTGCTCTTCTTTCCCGCTGCTCTCCGCGTTCTCTTTCATCTTTTGCTGTGCTCGTTCGCTCGGTTACGCCGCCGAGGTATGACGCCGACGCTCAACACCGGAAAGGGCGCCTAAGAGCTGCGCTCTACAAAAAGATTTTAAACGTTTTTGCTGGGCAGTGAGGCTCCGAATTCACGGTGGGCTTATATCCACAAGCGCATTGAGTTAGAACCACATATTGCCGCTGCTGAGGGAACTATTATTCAATTTCCAATCAACATTGCATAATTACTGAGTTTAGAGAACACGTTTATGTCGTACAAATAAACTTTTTTAATTTCAAGGCTAGCTTTATTTCCAACAACCTTTCACCAGTGTGGCATTCAGAACATCTACTGCAAAACTTCCAGTAAATCAAGTACGTCCGAGAAAATTGCACCGGGCGCCACATGTCGGCACGTTCGTACCGGTAGGTGAAGTAGTAACGACAGTGGATTGCACAAATTGTCAGATGCCAAAGCTGGCAGATGGTCATCAGCGAGCCCGTCCAGCCGTCAATTACAGGGGGGGGGGGGGGGGGGGGGGCACTTCGCTCTTTCACATCACGTTTATCAGCAATGATAATCAGGTATTTAAATAAACAATGGTTCTTTACTTACTTATTCGTACACTTCGGTAGAATCTCACACCTACTACAAATCCGCAGCAACTGTCATTCTCCACAAGAAAGCTGAAAAAGCTGGTTAAGAAAGGTTCTCAACCAGATACACTATTTGCCAGATGTTTTTCACGGCATGCGTTGAACGGGAACAGTTAGGTGCGACGAATGAGAGCAAATATCTCAGCAACCTGTGGTTTGCAGATGATATTGTTCTGTTAGGAAACTCTGGAGATAGCTTGCAACAATTGATTCAGTATTTGCACCGGCAACCTCTTAGGATAGGCTTTGACCTTTGACGTGAGCATTAGAGCACGAGCAAACTAACGACCATCTCTTGAACTTGTAAAAGGTTCTGTTTATTTAATGCAAGCCGCGGTACTTGTTGTTCCTGAAATAGTCTTATCAATGGCTCAAAAATGCACCAGCAAGAATCTCGCTGACAGAATCATTGTGACCATCTCAGAGATGATTTCACAATGAGTTCAGTGGTCCTCGCGGCCCGTCGTAAAGGTTGGACAGCTCTCCGACGGTACCCTGTCAGGAAGCTCTTAGTTTCTGCAAGAAGCCGTTCATTACCATGGAAACAGACGTGGACAGGTAGTTGGGCATAACAGTGTCGCTATACGGTGTGTGAAGGTTGCGATCATTCCTTTTGCGAAAATTATGCAGGTGTCCAAATTGGTGGATGCTTCAGACGCTTCAACTAGCGGCATGGTTCAGTCATGGATGATGGCCAGAGCAATATCAGCCCCCTGCACCCTGCTGCTGTACGCAGTCTTGAGCGTGTCCGAAGCCCGCAGATATGTTTTGCGTATAATCTAATACGGCTAGACATATGGCACATTTCCGTGGGAACCGCGCCAATTGCCCTGCTCAACACTGCTTGGCACGCAAGCGGCAGCAACGTTCTACTGGTATGAAAAACACTTTCGTGGCCCCCGTTTCAACAGCATAAGACTACGTCAACAAACTTAAATTGAAAGCTCTCAAGTTTTCTCCTACTGAAGCAAGAGAACGCAAGGAAACATACACAGCCAGACAACTTGCGAAAATCAATCTCTGGCACTAAAAAACAACTGGTGCAGACTTGCTTACGCAAGACGCGCCGATACGCGGCGCGCTTTCGCGATGAACGCACCGAGGGAGCCAGAATTGGGAGCGAAGCTTTTACCACTGGGCACGTTGCTTACTTAAACTGCGAGATGGCTGGCTCCAGCCACGCGTTCAACAAACACGCGTGGACGCCGACTGTTTAGGTTCTCAGACTGCACCGAAGAACAAGACCAAGCCAAGCGCTCTCACGTGTATGCATACTCTTCGGCATGAGGCACATAAAGCATGACACGTCGGCTTGAACCCTCAAGTCTGACCGGTGGCGCCCGCCCATGGCCTCTGAAACCTGCGCAATACGTTTACGTCTTGTTTTGGCAGATGGCTTCCGAAACTTGGGAGAAGCAGTGGAAACATAAACACAGTGTGGCTTAATAACAAACTGACGCGGGCCAAGTGTTTTCAATATAGTGATTCGTCGAGAGAGGATTGGAGGGGCTCAACAAGGTTGATGGAGTTTCGGTTCGGTGACCCCATGGTTTTCTTTCGGATAAGAAGGGAGGCTTGCTGGGGTACTTGTTCAGAGGCTCACCCGAGGCCAGAACGCAAGGACGCACAGAAGCACGACCATGAAGGACCTTAAGGGAAAAGTTGCCCTCGTAACGGGAGCGGCGACAGGTTTCGGGAAGGCGATTGTCGACCTCCTCCTCGGCAGGGGATGCAAGGTAATGTCATTTATACGCGAGGTAAGGCGATGCGGCAGGGCTTCAAAATTTAAACCGCATTTTATCAATGGCATTAGCAATGCACGTGCGCATGCAAAGAACTTAAGGTGGTGCTACACTTTTCGCCACCAAACAAGAGTTGCCCTTGAACAATAAATGTTAGCACCTTATACTTCCGTTAAGGTAGAAAGGCAAATTTCAGTGATGGTATGCATGAATGTACGTTGAAGTCTACCGCTCTGTTTGCATAAATGTTGCGATACTGACCACGGATGTTTTGCATATCGCTGTCCCGAACCACTGACCATGTTGATTCATCGTGCGTTGAGCAAGATCGCGTACGAAAAGTGTCAAAATTACAGTGCCTTCACTACGGTCAAGGTAACTGCGTTTTATTTTTCTCGTTCCGACAAATCTTTACCACGTGACTATCCTCAGCGATGTGTCTTCGCTTTGCTCTCCTGCTGCGACTGATATCGCTGAGAGCACCCCGCAGTAATGGCGCACACTCGCAACACACGAGGTGTTAGTTTCTGGAAGCCTCACTATATCGCTGCTGTGCGCGATATTTGCGAACGCCCTCATTTGTTTACTGAACGTGTAAACATATACTTGTCTGTTATGCCTCAACCAAATGTGCCATAGCTGAAAGCTTCGTCTGTGGCAGACTCGAAGCTTGAGGGAACAACCTGATTATTGTCCGGTTGCCTGCTCTCAAACCTTTGTTACAAATCGTCATGCTGGCTTAGTGGCAGTTGCTGACGGGATCAAATTTCGGCCTCGGTGTCTACATTTTGATGGGGGCAAAAATGCGAGAACACCCACATACCGGGCGGGCACTTCGTGCACGGTACTCGGTAGTGACATTTATTCAGGAGTCCCCCACTATGGCGTGCTTTTTAATAAAATCGGCGTTTTGGCAAGTACAACCACAGAATTTAATTTTTTTAAACCCTTCTCTACATGGCCCCTCCGGATGAGAAATTGCACATGGGCTACCTTGACCGTGAGCCGGCCCATTTCTAAAAGTATAAAGGTTAAGAGGGACAGTAGGTGCACATAATTGCTTAATAAAGCAGATGAAGGGGCAACCGCCACCGTATTTCATTCGTTATAGAGGCCCTCACGCGCCCTACAGTGACTGCAGGTTTGGCTACCACCAGCGGACACTCCGATTTCAACCATTTCGTTTGCTTCTCTTTTACCAAGAATATGAATATAAACACAAATTTAAAACTCCCTGGCAATTATAGCAAACTTTAGTTGAAGAAGCTCATTAACTTAACGTGCCCATGTAATCAATGTTGTTGTCTCTGAACGACTGATAGCGCTCACCGTCACATCTAATGTGCAACTGGGCGTGCGTTAATTCGACTACGTCTTGCAGGTAGCTCTTGTGGACATGGATTGCTCTGTAGGCAAGCAGACAACCGCGGAGTTTCAGGCGAAGTACGGGAAGGACAGCTGCATTTTCTTGAAGTGTGACGTCACTGACGACCAAGAACTTGACGGTGAGCTTATTTTGCCGACGATTTACTCTTTGGAGCGGAAGGTTGCGCAGGTTTGGGTATAGGCTAAAAACACGGTGGCGCATCCATCCTTCGGAGGTAATTGACGCCGTTGGGGCTACCCTCCCTTGTGGCTACTGGCGTGAAACCCACATGCACGGAACAAAATTTGAGCTCGTTGCGCTTTCACGATGGGTGTGGATGCTCGATAAAGAAGGTTTGCACCGAGAAAAAGGAATTCTACTGCACAGACCGAACACGTGCAAAGCATTGCAGATCTCTGCAACATCATAGTAAGCCACTTTGTTTTATTAGACTTTTTTTTCCCACAACCGTTAGTGCTGTCCGCAATTTATCAGCGTGGCTGGAGGAATGTGTGAAAGCGTGTGACTGCACTTGTGAATGAAGTCCGCGGCACACCCGAGATTCCAGCGGCACTGTATCGCTTCAGTGTCCCGATAGCATGTATTACGAGACAAGGATACAAGCGGGCGCTGTGATTTCTCACTTTGCCCATTGAGATAGCAGGAGCTCGCAGTTATGATTCCTTGTCATTTATTCATCATCGGAATGGCGAACAGCATCACATGCGATTCTCGTTTGTGTGAGGAAACTGCGGAACAGTTTAGGCGCCACCGCCTATCATTCGACAGCGAACTCCACTCGACTACTCAACTGCTTACACTCAACCGTCCATGACTTCAACAGCTTGGGCGACAGACCGTCGCCGGAAAACTGTAATTACAGGAGCTTAGCTCAAGTACTCTTGTAGTGCAAGACAGTTTATTTATTTTATTTACTTTGTTTATTTTATTTATTTTATTTTAATGTGAAGAATGACTTGAGACACACATATTTTCTCAGTTGCTGCATCTAAAGGCAACTCAACGCCCGTCAAAGGTGGTAGCACCGAAAATTATACATCCGCACTGAGGCGGCCAACAGCAGAAACCGAGGTAATCAGGTAGCGCATAAATTTAGCAAAAATAATGCGACCTAATACATATAGAGCATGTATGAGCACAGTACTTCAAAATAAAACGCAGCAGTGTTAATGTATACAATAGCGATAATGCGTGTTTTGAACGCAGTTAGACTATAAGATCATCTGTGGCTGAGCGAGCGAACATTCCTCTGCTAGTGTGCGATCACTGGTTGACTGTGACTTCTTTTTTTTTATTTTTTACCTCTTTTTTGCCAAGTGTACACGGGGTAGCCAATCAGACACGATTTCGGTTAACCCTTGTTCTCGATCCTTAATCGAAATGATAACCGCACTGCATTTTTCTCTCTTTCTTCTTCTTCTCTCTGTCTCTCCTTCTGCGGTTGTCGTTGTTCACAGTGACTAGCTTGGAAATCTGTAGATATAGGACACGTAATATCAGAGGGACCCTCTGATATTACGTGTCCTATATCTACAGATATAGTTCCGAATTTTTTGTTCTGTTGCTACAGTAACTGCATTTCTTTTCTTTTTTATGAAGACTGCTTCTGCCAGACTCGTTCTCACTTCGGTGGCCTCGACATCGTCATCAACAACGCCGGCATTGCTGGGGAGGCTAAGTGGAAGAAGATCTTCGCCATAAACGCTGTGAGTGTCCTTTTCAAGTTTATATACACGTAAATATTCAGTCGAAATCCAGGCCTAATTCAGGCCTAATTCGGCAGCTCGCTGACAGAGTATTGCGTAAATGATACAACCTTCAATGCTGTTTTTTTTTATATTTCCTATATTTAATTGTATCCGTATGGCTTTCTTTTTCTTTTTTTCTCTTGGTTTATTTCTGGAAGAAAAGCACTAAGAAAAGCTTTCCGGCAATTCGTTAATGCTGCTCTAGATACTTAGAAGTTTGTGTTATATTTGTGTACGCGTTTGTACTAAACATGTGAAATTAGCAGCATAAGTGAACGTATTTGCATTTAGGAAAAAATTTCAGTTAAGTGTTCCAGCCCTTATAGGCAATGAAGCCGTCATTTCTAACTTTCTTCTTTTGTAATCTTAACAGCTTAAACGTTACAACCAAGAAATAGTTCAGGAAAGCAAATTACATATATTGATATGATGCTGAAGACACTCTTTTGTGTCTTATCAGCTAGTCAGAAAACCGTAGATGACCAAGAAATCTTAGCGTTTTGCAGCGAAAGCGCTAAGATTTGCTGTAGTATAAAAGAATGTCTAGTTGTTAAATAAACATCAAAAAGATAAGCAGAGCGAAGAACCTTTGCGCTAGAAAGCGCCTACACTGATTAAAAGGAGATTACACATCTGACCGTGTTGTAAGATTCAAGATTCTATATTCATTTCATATCGTATGCAGGAAAAATCATAAAGGTTTTGGCAATCTGTTCGAGAAACTTCAAATATTAACGCCTGAAGAGCGGATTCAAACGATTTGTCTTCAAGAAACAAAGTATTACTTCGACGTAACACAATCGATAAATTTCAAAACGTACTGGAGAAGTTATAGCGGTGTCATGCAGCTGGCGAAACCACACAAAATTATTAAATCAGCGCTAACTAATGTGTACTGCACAAATCACGGAATTCCTAAAGTGACTATCGTAAGATATATAAAATTAGTACTATGAATGCTACAACAATAAGCGCATTTCTCGCCACGAATTTCCTTTGTACTTGTGATCATGCGTATATTCATTGCTTGTAAGTCAACAATCACTCTATACGCTATCAGGAAATAGAGTTCCAGTTAGTGCGCCTTGTGATGCGGCCTCTTGACTCCTTGTTCAACCTCGGTGTTCTCGGGCGCCATTTTTAAACTCTTAAACTGAGTGAGTCTGAGCGAGCGAACTCATCTGCGAGTTCTCCAGAGTACGCTTGCGACCACATAAAGCTGCGATATGAGATAATTAAGATCACGGTGGAATAGTGACTTTGGTGGTTGCGCTGCTCAGCCCGAAGGTGCGGGATCGGATCCCGGCCGCGGCGGCCTCATTTGGATGGGGGCGAAATGCAAACAAAAAAAAAAGGCACCCATGTACCATGCACATGGGTGCACGTTACCGAGCTCCAGGTGGTCAAAATTTATCCGCCGTCCCCCACTACCACGTGCCTCATAACCACATAGTGGTTTTGGGCACACAAAACCCTGGAATTCATTGAAATCACGCCAGGATTTCTCGGCGTCTCGTAACGGCAGTGCTTCTTTCTCGTTCCACTTGCGAGGCAGTGTTTCGTAAGACGCGGCACGACTTGGCAGGGATTCCGTGTAGAAGCGCGCGGTATAAACTGCTCACCTCAAAGGAAAATAGAACAAGAAAGAACATAGAATGAGGCAAATGCAGCTTCGCGTTACGCGCCGGATTACAGCACACAGTAAATAAGACCAATCGAAAAAAACAAACAAATAAACAAGGTGTACTATCATTGCCCGCGCCTCCAGATTGCACACATGCGGAGAAAAACGGTCGAGGATTCGCCCCGTTGTTGTAGGTGAGACGCACGGCGTGTGCCGAGCTGTTCATTAGCGGCTGTGTTTATCTATTGCTTTACTAGTGTATAGCTACGTAACCCTAGTGCACGCTTAGTGACACAGCACCGGTCACTCCAAGCAGAACGCGGTCTGTAGGCAGTCGGTGGAGGCAAACGTTTGGCGAAGTCAACCGAAGGCCAAGTCGTTAGCCAATACGTTGAGCAACGTGCGAGTCGGTTATCGAGGAACACGTTCCGCTGGGGAAGCAGGCTGTTGAGAACGCGTTTGAGAGCTGTGCAGCGCATGCGCGGAAGATCTAGAAAAAGGTTGTTGTTTTTTTTCTTTCAGGATATGCAGAACCTGTTTGATGCAAGAACAAAGAACTGAAGAAAACAATACGCGCCATTTCCAATAAAATAATTCCATGATAATTTCTCTTTGTAAGAGAATCGTATACGTTAATACTGTCTTGTTTGCATAGCGGTTTTGCATGCCTACAAAATTCAAACCCCGTATGGAGCACTGAAAAAAGGAAAAAAATCGTCAACTGCTGACAAGAACTGCAGACCGACACAAACTGTATGAGTCAACTAAAGATATAATTTCAATCTATTTTACAGTCAATTTGAAGTTGTTACCCTCATTGTCACTGTATGAAACTAAATAACTAATTCCGCCACTCAATCACATGTTTCAACCTGTGTAAAGCAAAGCGTTTGTATAGTGGTTGTATAGCGTTTGTAATGCTCAACGCTGAAATTTCAGACGCTGTTTTTTTTAACCCTTTCTTCTCTGTCCTTTTTCTAACCCCTATCTGCCAACCCCAGTGTAGGGTAGCGAACCGGAGAGTGATATCTGGTTAACCTCACTGCCTTTCCCCTTCATTTCTGTCTCTCTCATACGCTGCGAGATGCCGACCGATCAACCGGCGGACGCGACAGAGGTGGCCTATACGCAAAGAAAGCTTCGCTTTAAACCGAGAGAAAGATGCTTCTTGACCCGGAAAAACAAAAAGCTCTCAAAGGCAGAACGCGTAAGCAGGGATTTCGCGAGCCCCAGTGACTGCTGCGTGCCGCCGAGTTTCGAAGAAGAACGCGAAGCAGCGCGAGAGTCTAAGCGAAGGAAATCCGAGCCGATGTCGAAGCCAAAACAAGCGGGACTCCGAAGCCCAAAACAAGGAACAAGACGACTCGTCGCCGGTGTTTACTCTGAATGCCTGCCACGCGCCGTCAAACGGGTCCGATGATGGCTCCAGACCGTTCCACCCAGCCTCCCACGACGCAGCGCCTCCTCGGCGAGCGCGTCATAAAACTCAACACATCAACCCTAGGTCCCCTCACCCACACTCACCCCCTCCCCCACACTCGCACGGACATCAGTGGGTGCTCTATTGCTGTGCGTGTCTGGAGCCGGGGTGACGGGGCAGGAGTGTGCACGTCCCCGTGAGTGGGAGGGGAGGAAGTAAATGTTCGGGCAAGCAGCGGACCGCGAATAGCCCAAACAACCGGTTAGAGAC
The DNA here is from genome assembly GCF_023375885.2 of Dermacentor andersoni. Classification (NCBI taxonomy): domain Eukaryota; kingdom Metazoa; phylum Arthropoda; class Arachnida; order Ixodida; family Ixodidae; genus Dermacentor; species Dermacentor andersoni. The sequence goes on along the minus strand of NC_092823.1, from coordinate 38,783,736 downwards.
GTTACGAGCGCTCCGAATAAGCAGTCTGTCTCCCAAGGGGCAAACTGGTCACGCTGATGTGTGCCCACGCGTGCTACCGCTGCCCGCGTGTCTGGCAACCTTCAAACTGCGAGAATGGTCCACTTAAAGGTCAAGGCCCACTCTCTCCAGTATAAACGCTCAACGCTAAGCCAGAGTTCCGGCCATTCGGAAAGCGACAACCACAAGCTGCTCGCGTGGTCTCACATTAGCACAGCGCGGTAGCGTTTGTGTTAGAGGCACAATAAAGCACTAGTGGTGGAGGGTGTAAAGGTCGACGCCTGCAGGAAGCAGATGGAGTTCATCTCGAAGTACGGCTGCTGCTGCTGCTGCTGCGCACCGTTACAACTTTGGAACGGCAGCCACATGGAGCGCTTTTTGCGACGTATTTCGAGCGACGCGTCGTGCGGCGCCAGCGCGCTCATCTCTTGCTGCGCCATAACCTCGCCGTTACCGTGACCTAGAGCGTCACGCGGCCTTTCAGTCTCGGTTCTCTGCCAAATTTCACTGATCACTGCCGCAGCTATAGACAAGTGGTCCAACGCAATGGGAAACACGCGTGGAAGACGACCTCCAGGTAACTGCTACCTAATAGGCCAACAAATATAAACGAACAAAAACTACCAGAGACTGGCGCAGTTTCCTTTAGAGGCCTGAAGTTCTTTGATTTGGCGGAATAGGAATGAAGAAAGAGGGAAGGAATCAAAACCCAAAGTATCGCTTTTCTAACCGCATGCTGCTGCGTCAGTGTAAAGTCAGATTCCAGATTATTTACGACTTTTTCGTGCTATTTCGCTCAGGTTAAGTTATCCCCCGTAGCTGCGTCAATGTTTCCAGGCCCGTTACAACGCGACGCAACCTCAGCGTATCGAGACATAATTAACTAACCCTGACGTAATGTATGACGTCACGTCGAGGAACTTCAACCAGGTATCGCGAACCGTCTCGCGTTGGTTGCGTCCTTCTTGGCTTGCAAGGTCACCACCCGTTCTAAAGGTAACCTCACTGATATCGCCATAGGTGCAATTTATCAACTCGACCGACTTCACGTTCATCTTTGATGTCCCTTTACGTCAGTAAAGATGTCGAGAAAATTAACGCGTCAGTATGTGAAAACACTGAAGAGACAGCGCTCTCCTATGTGTGCGCATTGCACCGCAAGAAATGCACTTTTATGACAATTCTTTGCAATTCTTGGGAAACCTCCCGAATATATATTGTCCTTATTTCTTTCATAACAGTGAGCCTAATTTTGGGCTGGTAAGCACGAGGTCGCGGAACCGACTGCCGGCCACGGAGGCCGCATTTCGATGGGGGCGAGATGCGAAAACACCCGTATACTTAGATTTAGCTGCACGATAAAGAGCTCCAGGTGGTCCAAATTATTCTGGATCTATTACCCCGCTATGGCGTGTCTCCTAACAGATCGTGGTTTTGGCACGTAAAACTCCTTAATTTAATTTACCAGTTCGCGCAGGGCACCACCCGCGTTCAAGCTGTACCAAGTTGGCTCATGGTACGAAAGAGAAACCTTCACGACTGGCAAATGTTCTATAAGGCATGTATAAGTGCATTTCCTAAACAAATCGACGCATCAGAAATCAATTAATGGATGAGGAATTATTTCTCAGCAGAATGAGTATCAGTTAATGAACCACACATGTGTAACGAAAATAGTTCTGCGAAAACCCTATTTTCGTCAAGCTGTTGCCTTTGCTTCGAGTTGTCGACAAATTCGACTTCGCCCTGCCATCTGCTAGCCGCCTGGTTAACTCATATGGTAGAGCGGCTGCCCCGGAAAGGCGGTGGTCCCAGGTTCCAGTCCTGGACCAGGACCAATTTTTCTTCAACTGCGAGGGCTTTCTTTCGGGGAACCCGTATGGGTTTCCTTTGCAGCAATTTCTACGATTCGGTGGATGTCTCATTTTCCCTTAATTACGCGTGTGTAAGTTGTAGTGGTGTAATTTTTTTACCAATAACTATTCCGCATCCTACGTTATTTCGCTCGAACGAGCTTACCCAGACATGGGACAACACGAGTAAAACTATCTTGAAGCAGTAACTGAATGGCATTGTGTATTGTGTTTACTGAGGCTGCATAACAGGCGGGTGTTGGCTCCGCTGTGATCTCTTCAATCGTCGCGTTGCCTGATTAAAACGGCTTCTTTTTTTTTTCTGACGGGCTGTTCTTGAAAGCGATCATGTCCACGCAGCAAGCCGTGTTCAGTGGAATCCTCCTCGGCTTCAAGTACATGGGAAAGGACAATGGCCAGAAAGGCGGACACATCATCAACGTCGCCTCGGACGCTGGTGAGGCACAGCAGCTGTCTAATACCATGAAATGAAAATGGCAGTGCTTTCAAACGAAATTAGATACGTCAAATTTTGGGATTGCGGGCTTTATAGATTGTCTCGCAAACGACGCCAAAATCTTTTCTTATTTTTTTTTTTTACATTGCTGTGTTAGTTCTTATGAGCTGCGTCTCTTTCGTATAGAGTCTGCCCTAACAGGCACATTTCGTAAATACTCACACACTGCGAATCTTCTTCAGCGCGAACACATTTATTAAGATTTTTTTTCTGGGTACAGATAGCGCAACTCTGCTGCTCCAGAAAGAGTCGGACGTCATTTACACAGCAACTCGTAGAGCTGTTACATAATTACCAGTCCCACGCACTTACTTTGCAATTCTTCACTTTAAGGTACGTGTCCCAGTTGTGAAACTGAAGATGAACAGCGAAGAAATCAAACCTCTTTCGCAGAAATCCTGTGCTTAGCGCTGCACTCCTGAGAAATACGTCCTCAAAATATTATGTGGCAAAGTTTATTACCGCTCCACCTAACACTTATCAGCGCTTCATTTTTTTCCGCAGTGCTCACGGCTGTGTATTCGAACATCAGCGGAACTAGTGACAAATTCATCAGCGGCATAACACCATAACAACTCGTCCGACAAGATGTATTCGCTATTTTTAAATCTGACCGGACGTATACTTCCGCGTCTCGAATAGTCGCCGAACGGGATAAGCTGATTACGTGTCGAATAACGTCGCACCGGTATATCTCGCATTTCCATGTCGCCTCACTTTTGGTCTCTCCGTACGGTTTGTAGCATGCCTGTTTTTGAATCGCAACTAAATGGCACAGTATCAGCCACGGGTCGAACCCGCGACCTTTGTGCTGGGCAACAGTTTCCGCCACAGCAGCGCGGATCAATCGGCTCGTTTTACAGATCTGTGTTCTCCACTACGCACGGAGGCTGGAACTGCGCTTCGCCTGTGCGGCCCAAGTGTGTAGAGGACTTCGCGTACCGAGAAAAGGAAATACCGAGTTCTTGTTTTGTTGTTTTCTTTTTCTTCGGAGTCGTAATAACGGAATTTTTTTTTTCGTTCATCTCTCGCGTCCAGGCCTCAGGGTGAAGCCCATGATCCCTGCCTACAACGCGGCCAAGACAGCCGTGGTCGCCATGACGAGGGCTTTCGGGGTGAGTAAACAAAGATAGCCTGGTGCCGCGCGTTGACCCCCATTCTGCCTCCGCTGAGAAATACTCTCGTAACAAAATTTCAAGCCACGATGCGAAGAAGGTAGCCTGCGTAAAAAAAAAAAAAAAAATCTCTTTTCAACGTGCAGGCAGCTCCTGTAACTGACCGAGCTAGCGGTATCACTTCATTAGGAGAGGGCAGTGTTGAACATTTCTGAATTCTGCAAACCTGAATACCTGGATTTATGAATTGTGTCTTCCTCAATTCTGTAATCCTTGCATTGCGTTTTTATGTTCTAGATTTTGTTTTATCTATGCTTCTTAATAATGTCTTGCCCTTTCATGTGGCAGTTGTTTTTCTAGCTTTTCATTTTTTATCTGCGCATCCTATATTTTCCAACCAACAAATAATTAAAATAATTATTGCCAGTGATGTAGTCTTCTGGGTGTATAACACATCCGAAAATACGCGCAGGGAAGTAGAACCATTAGCGTAGCTGATTTTCGCACAAACACGGACATGAAGTAGCAATGACGGTGAAATTTATTTGCACTTGTAATGGGTGGAACATTACAGTACAATGCAAATTTAATTTACCTATATTAGCCTCATTCTCATCTTCTTCCTACTTTGGTCTGAATTTTCGCATTCACATTCCAGTTCTAATATATATAGCGAGAGAGAGAGAGAAGGGGAGAACGAAAGCCAGAATGGTTGTAAAAAAAAACCGTGCAGATATGTAAGCTTAGTACACAGTCTGAACACCCACAACGCGGGGGAAAATTGAAACGGCGCTGCTCCCAATTCGATTAACCGAGTCCACTGCCGCTAGGCCACGCAGCACCACCACAGCACTGGCAATGTAACCTGGCTGCTTCCTGCAGGCATATCCGTTAATCTTCAGTTACACTTCTATGGAGCCGTCGGTCGAATAAGAGAGGGCGAAAAGTCAATAATAGTTTAATGGAAGGCGGATGGTTCGAGGTCTTTATAGCATTACGAAATGAGAACGCGTAAGCTGAACGGCTCCTAATCTGCTGAGGTAATAAACGATAACGGCGTTAATGCAATGGCGGCCGGGCCAGGCGGCTTTCCGTGGCAGTCCCGTTTATCAGCGAGTGAGACGGAACTCCAGAACAAGAGGCGCGTGGGATATGCGAGGGCCGTAAGTTACGACGCCCACTTCAGTGACCACGCTTGAAATAGCCAAAATCGAATAAGCCTTATCGTTCTTTCGAATGTGCACTCGTCGAGAATTAGGGTTAACCGACGACCAAGGTGGATCGAGCGGGTGCTTGAGGCAACAAATTGAACGCACAGGTGCACCTATTCTTGTGACGTGTCAGTGCTTACCTAATCCATATGGTCTACGATTCGAGGTTGACAAAGTCGTAATTTCAAAGATAGATACAAGCGCAGAAATTATCGGACAACATTAGAAGCGGACGCTTCGCTGCGGTAACAGCGCTTAAACAACACCGCTTGCCTTGAGGGCAAGGAGAAAAGCTCCTGTCGAAATTCGGGAACTGGTTTAATGCGTCCTCTTCCTTCGCACTCGCTTTTGCGGAGTGTGATTTTATTTCAATATTGGTTTCGGATAGGGAATTTTGTTCTTTCGGTACCGCTTTAACTTATTCAATCGTGAATTATGAAGCAGCCTTCTTAAGGCCACCAAACTTACACATTTGTTTTCCTGAAAACTTGTAAACGTTGTAGAAAAGGTATTCAGGCCCACTATCAAGAATATTTACGTCCCATCAGGCTCGTCTTCATGCTTCATGAAGAAAATAATTGATTTCCGACAATGACTTCTTTTAGGTAATATGCTATATAGTGAAAAGGACTTCACTATTTGTTACAAGTAGTTGGCCTGGGCTTTATTGTGCTGTGGCACTTCCGTTGTGAGAAACAACACATAAACAGCAATGACACAGAGTGACACGGGAACTTCCCGTGAAACTTTGTATAGTGCATGCCACTCTTGAAATGCCATTGCTTTGCATTACGCTTCGTGCTAAATAGACTTATGACATTGTTTTCGGTTAGTATTTCGTTAGGTTAATATATTTCAGCGCTACATTCAAGATATTACTCTTATCGTGTTCAAAAGTTTCGTCATCATATGCGGATACCATGACTGAAATGGTTAAGGTAGCCTTTCCTGTCAACTTCGCTATAGCTGCATTTTCTTAGCACTCTAGCGCATCTCGTTTACTCGAAATTCCAATAGTGCATTCCATTTGGTGAATGTATCGCTGCTAAAGGTGACTGGGGTCAAACAAAAAACCTTAGTATAAACTGGTCGCCGAGATGGTAAGGACCACTGGTGCCTTGCAGAAACGCAATCACTTCGAACCTATTCGCTTGTCCCTCAAGCACCTGCAGCTGAAACTAAGTATCTCATTCTGTCGACGACAAGCTAAAATTAGCGATAAAAAATGCGGCTAAATCAGTGACACCGGCAACCGCCAACGCCGGGTCCGCGATGAGTCCAGCTTTGAAAGCGCATCGGGCCACGTCGCTTTTAGGGGGTGCTCTTCTTAACCACGTGCTTACTAAATTTAAGCACGCACTGCGGCATGGAGGAGGGTGGAGGGGGCAGGGTAGTGGCTGGCGTCCGACCCGTGAGCAGCGTAGGGAGTGCGCCGCTTTGCCTCTCATTAACCCGTTTTGACTCGGCCCGTGCCATATCTCATCGCCGCCGCTCCCCAGCGCTTCTATTTCCTCCGTTTCCCGCCGGTTTTGCGGCGGCATACCACACGCGGGGCTGCACAGAAAGAGTGGAGGAGTCCCTCTCGATTGAGATCAGCTGATCTCCTCCTTCCTCGCGGCCAGACGAGACCGGCATATGCGCTGCGTCCGCAAGGTTTTATACGGATATTTGCTCGCCCTTGCGAGGACGTCGCATAACCGCGCAAGATGAAGAGGTGACGGAGTGTGGTCTGGCTGGTGAGGGCGGGCGTGACGGGCGGTGGCGGCTACGGCGCAGCAGTCAACGGGACCCGTATTTGGACGCGAGTGATGAGCGAGTGGAGGGTGTATGTGAGGCAGCGGGATGGAGAGGCAGCCGTTTCGAGGGGAGGAGAAAGAGAGGGCGTGAGTGAGAGAGTGTGTGAGTGCCGGTGGGAAAGCGCTTGCGCGAATGAACGTATCTTGAGGTTGGATGAGTGAGCAAGCGGGAAAGTGATTGAACGCGTCGGTGAGATGTAATGTGCGTGTGAAGATGCGACTGAGCGGGAGAACTAATTTGAGAGAGAAATGAGCGTAAGTCAACTATGCGAGCGAGACATTGCGTGAGTGAGTGAGTGAGTGAAGGCGCAAGCATGGAGTGAGGGAAGGAAGGAGTGAGCGAGCGACCTAGTCATTTAAAATTTAGTTTACCTGCTAAAAAACTACTTTGAAGGCAGCAAGGGTAGAGGGAAGTTTCGGCTAGACGTAGTTCCATTCAGAAACTATAAACCTCTCCTAGCGCAATCTGAAGAATAGCTCGAGTCTTATAGCATACCTCAATGCGTTATGAAACAATTATTTGTTTCGGCAGTCATCGCGACTAAGAATTTCTTGGGAATTTGCTCCTACGGTGACGTAATAATCAGTTACTGTTTTGCCTCGCGTTGGCAACCTTAGTGAGTTTAAATATTCTGAAGCATATTGAAAACATAATTTTTGTACGCAGTCATATTGCTCCGTGAAATAAACTTCCCTCTTCCAACCAGACTTTTTTTTTCTTCGTCTACGCAGAGTGACCTCTACCTGAACCGTCACGGAGTCAAGGTGAACTGTATCTGCCCCGAGCCCATGAACACGCCGATGTGGTGGGGCATATCCGCCTTCTGCAAGACCCGGGAGGACACCACCGCCATGGCCCTGGATTTCGACAAACGCGTTATGACGTGCGTGCTACGTCAACTGCTCAGCGTGCTGCTCACTGCGACAGTCTTGCTGAGATTTCGTCAATTTTGTCTATATAATCAAGCTAAAAGCCACGAGTCGCGCATCACTAATAAGCAGCGACAGAAAATACCAAGGCTTACGCAACTACACACAATCCTGCGTGTCAGTGTAACCTAAATGACGAAGGAAGAAGAAATATGGAAGTAACACACGGTCGACGAGTGAAGGCTCTTAAGAACGCGGTCCCAACCTACTCTACTCTGCATTTACCTGAAGTAGCAATGGTTAATTGATTTACTGAGTTTTCTTTTTTTTTTCACAAGCCATACCAACACAGAAGCTCTTTGAGACGCCATAATGTCTCGAACTCATCGTTAGTTTGACTATGTAGGCTTCCTTACCGTGAACACGAAATTCAGACAACGAAATTTATTTCGCGAACTTACACTTTGTGCGCTCACCGGTTGCAGTTAGTAAATTGCAATGTGTGCCGCAATTCACTCAACCAACCCGCGGTGGTGCTTTGGCGTTGCGCTACTAAACCCGAGGTTGCAGGATCGAATCCCAGCAGCGGTGGCCGCATTTCGATGGGGGCGAAATCCAACAACGTCCACGAACCGTGCATTGGGTGCTGCAAGTTAAATAAGCCCAGGTGGTCCAAATTATTCCGGACTCCCTCACTATGGAGCGCCTCATAACCTTATTGTGGTTTTGGCACCTAAAGCCCCAAGACTATTCTTTTTTCATTTACTTAGTTTAACCGTTGATTACCAAAAACAGATAATTATTTGATTGTGAATTTCAGTTTATTGTGCAAATAATGTCCGTTTGTTTAACTAATCTAGCTCAACGAGTACAATATCTTTACGTGCCCTCCCCCCCCCCCCATGTATTTCTTTAAATTTTGAATAACTCTCAATAAACGCCCTATAGGCATACATTCGGTGGCGTACTTGTGAAAAATAATTGCATCGAAACAGCTATGCGTGGCCAAGAAACCCCTGGCAGTCGATACAGCGTGATGAATAAGAATATAGCACTGCTTTCTAAAAGATAACTTAACGCAGAAGTTGAGATTTGTACAAAGCGCGATAAATCTGAAAGTGAAACCGATCAGTCCTCAAATCGCGAAGCCGTTTGCATCACCAGCACCTGCATTTCGTTTGCCCCTGCTGCAGTGTCGATCACGTGGCCAAGGGCATCTTGATGATCCTGGAAGACGACAAGAACGGCGCTGCCTTGACGGCATTCCACGGCCAAGAGTTGCGCTACTTCCAGTTCCAGGACTGTTGAGGAACATCAACTGACTTGTCTCCGTCAGTGTCAGGCGTGCAACAGTAGAATCGGTAGTGAACTTTCACCGACGATGTCATGGATGCAAATAAAGACCCTCGTTGAATACCAAGGAGCACCGATACCTGCTACTGAGCCCTCTTTCTGAGAGCACTAGACCTCATACTTCGCGAGCATATTCATAATGAATCACAAGATTGTTGGCACAGGTTAGATGACTTAACACCAAAATTTCCATTGCAGACGGACAGGTGCGGCGTTAAATACTGTGTCAGCAAAGTATCGCACTGCCCTCCATGGCGCGAGAACAGCTTGAAAATCCAAGCAGAAGCCACCGCTCCTTTCCTCTCGGGGGCAGCCCCACATCGTTTCGGAGAGTCAAGGTCACACGCATATATTTATTGCACAGAAAATTTAGGCAGCGTTCGAAAAAACGACGTTTTTCAGTCTCGTTGTTCCACTTAGGAAATCGGAAATGAGGTGCTCCGACAATGTAAGCCTCGTCAAGTACGCGTCTAGCTTATCTCAGTGGAAGCGAGCGGCTGTGCTCTTTCACCGACACGTTACCAGATTGTCGCCTGCGTCTCCTGTGCTGATCAAAGACGCGAAACCCTTGCTTTCAACATTCGTAAGATGCACAGCGCACGATATTCGGCGAGGTTTACGTTTGAAATCGCTTCTATCACTCGGGTGAGGCCGCGTTGTCGTTTCGTGTTTCTTTTAAATTTAAACTTTGTGAGGTTTCGTTTTTCTTGCTGGGAAAAATTAGCGCACAGAATTTACATTCATTTAAACGCAGCTACCAGTAACATCTCGACATCCTCCACCATTATTGCCTGCACCTATGGGTTAGGTAAGTAAATCAAAGTTAGCCGATTAAATTTATTTAACTAGTTATTTGCTCAATATAATAAAATACTTACGTTATCATGAACAACGCCCACCAATCTACAGTGATCACCGTTCGCCTAAAGCTCTCCGTTACTTCTTTAAATTCTTGGCAACATCTATTTGGGGCAGCTGGTATGTCACTGCAGTGAACTTTTTCTGAGCAAACTTTACAAACTATGCGATTAAAAAACAATTCCTACCCCCGCCCGCCAGAAAATGTGCCGGTAAGCGATAGACGAAGGCAACGAGGCTAACAAGAAGAAGGTATCTCGTTATTTCAGCGGCCAAGTTTCCACTGACGAGTGGAGCAACCGTAGCCCAGCCCCCGCGGAAGCAATAAGAGTCAGCAGAAACGCACCCAGATGTAAAAATATGTAGTAGCACCTGAATCTGGCGCCTGGCCCCAAAAATAAACGCATGCTCCAAGAAGCTCCCACCTTCGAATTGGAGAGCGAGCAGGCGGAATCAAGCTGTTGACATCGTAGCCAACACGCCGTGAAACCTACTTGGCAGGCTTTCGGTAGAGCGATATGACAGGTCATGCTTGAAATCCTTTTTTATGTGTATTTATTTACCTGTCATTTAGTAGAGGCCTTCGCAACAGCATAAAAGTGGAATGCAGAGAATCTACACAAAAAAATAATGCGGTCTGCCCCGCGCTTATGTGGGAACGGACGTTAAGTGAAGCTTTTTTTTTTTATGTTTACTCAAAAGCAGCGCTCCGCGTTTACGACCCAGCAAATTCACACGTTCTGCCCCGCACTTTGGAGCGTAACAAAGACGTTCTTGTTGCGCTCCACGCTTCTCATAGGACGGCCTCTCTTTTAACCAGTAGAAAAGCAGCGATAAAAATCGTGTTTTCTGACTTTCTGCTTAGTTCAATATACATTTTATTGAAATGCAATTGAATTTTATGTGTGGAATTTATAAGGGACACTGTATGATCGATCTGGTCGCACTTTGTTCCCTTGACACATTCCTTCACACTCGGGTGCTTCTGCTGCCGAATCATACCCGTCTCTGCGGCCGACTTCTTTAAGCTTGTGTTGCCGACTTCATTTCTTGTATCTTGTTCTGCTTGTCTCTTCGGGCATAAACACAGTGGCTTTTACTCTTCCTGGATCATAGACAAAAAGGAACGGGATACATAACCAGTGTCCCATGCACATACCCAGCGGTGCGAATTGTCCATTCAAGCACACAACTAGTGACACCTACCGTGGAGGCCCAAATTGTTGTCTACTCGGCAATAGAGTACCCAGAAACCGCAACGAAGAGGAAAGGAAGTTTTGCATTTTAAACACTGCAGAGCATTCTTCCTGTCAGCTTCTATGTTTCAATGCAATCGGCACTCTTAAGGTACTTCACTCACTTTTGCTAGACTGTCTGTCTGTCTGTCTGTCTGTCTGTCTGTCTGTCTGTCTGTCTGTCTGTCTGTCTGTCTGTCTGTCTGTCTGTCTGTCTGTCTGTCTGTCTGTCTGTCTGTCTGTCCGTCTGTACGTCCGTCTGTCTGTCTGTCTGTCTGTCTGTCTGTCTGTCTGTCTGTCTGTCTGTCTGTCTGTCTGTCTGTCTGTCTGTCTGTCTGTCTGTCTGTCTGTCTGTCTGTCTGTCTGTCTGTCTGTCTGTCTGTCTGTCTGTCTGTCTGTCTGTCTGTCGATGCCTCTGACCATTTTGCCGCCAACTTGGGTTCCTTGGTAGTCCAAGTCAATTGAATATAGCGTCGGGCTGCTGTGCTGAGAGAACAGGGTTCGAAGCCAACCATCAGACCAACTTGGATCGCTAGATATGTTGCACTGAGTATGCGCAGCTCATCGATAAACCTATTCTGCTGCTAACTTGTAGCAAAGGGTACGTGTCACGTGGTCTGTGCCACCCTTCAATGAACCTCTTTTACACCAGGTTGGGTCCCTGGGTAGGAGCCACTAGGCAAGTGCCGCTCTTCAACGAATGGCATTGCCGCCGATTTCGCGAACTGGGTACGTGCTACTGCCTATGTGCAACTCTTCAGTGACCAGAAAAATTATTTCAAGCTTCTGCGGTGCTCCGCAGAATCGATCGGCCGCCACGCAACGACTTCTTGGCGGCGACGCTAGATGGCGCAGCTTGTAAAGCGGGAAGTGTGAGAAAGGAGTCCGGCTGCGTAGGCATGCTGGCGTGGGCAGTACGGTGTGCCGCTACGTTGCCTCAATGATAATCGCATTCACCTCGGCACTCATATCGAGACGAGTCCTACCGCAATTTGTTTTTATTGGTGTTCTCCCATACAGCGTTCTGGGAGGTCGCTACAATATGTGTTCCATGTGCATCTGTGTTTATCATGGTCCATCTGAAGAATCCGTATTGATCTCCTAGTCTGTAAGATACAGGTTGGCTTTTAGACCACCTGCTTCAAATAGGAAGAGGGAAAAGTGTAAGAACAGTGCTGTGGATGCAGCATTCTTTTCCGCAACGCATTATTAGCGGCGGCAGGCGTCGGAGCGACAATTACTGATGAGTTAATTGTTTAAATTAGTCTTGCTAATTAGTTTTTCCATAATCTAGGAGAAACTGTTGCGAAGGCGTAATAAAATCCGGTCATCCCACGATGCCTTTCCAGTTAGGAGGAATTTAGAGACTAGCACCAGTTTTCACGTTATCCCGCTCAAGCTCTGTCACAAAACATATCGGTGTTCAATTTAACTTAGTCGCGCTTTACTCTGGGAGGCTTGCGCACGAATATTCGCTTACACGCCAATGCAGTTTTGCGCAGGTCTGGCTAGAGATATGTTGAAACTGATGTTGCAGTGCTAGGATGCCCGCGAAAAGGGCGTCCCCGGATCCTCCTTGCGTAACTGTAGCGTGCAGCTTAATGTATCTAAATAAAAAGTTGATTCGCGAAACTTTCCCCGGCTACTCCACGAATATACAGTATGTCGTACACCCATGACGATTTGATGTCGCAACAAGGACGTCCACGTAATTCCCCTGCCAATTCCGCGTCCACGTAATTCCACGTAATTCCACTGTCTCTCACTACGATCGCATGGTATGCGCACACAAAAAAAAAATAATCGTCAGCAGCCACTACCGACAATGCCCGACCTGCGCTTACATGTTTTTCCAAAAAAAGACTACTGGGGAGGAGAGGGTAGCTCCCGATACAGTATGACACTTGTCAGGCTTGTCGACATATATGTTATGCCCAGCCGCGGAATAATTCAGACTTTATGCTTTCAATGAATCAAGTACGAAGCACATGTTGTTCTTTTTTTTTTCTGCTCGAAATAACAGAGGCCTAAATTCTTAATATAGCATCAGCTACTTCTGAGGCCAGAAGGAGTTATTCACTTGCTTATACATGTGCTAATACTCTCAAGGCATTCAGAGAATTTCCCGACCCCAAAGCAACGCATGACATGTTAAAAGCGATGACTTTTCGGACGAAGCACCGTTTGTAAAATAAAGTTCATCGCTTTCTCTCGTTCGCTCAAGGCAAAATACATCATAGATGGAGAGTGAAAATAATTCCGTCGGCGCCTTTGTTACTTAACGCGTATATAAGAGTGACTAAATGCTTTACTGAACCCTGATAAAGCTGCACTGTTGTCACATTCATCGGTTACAATAAAGCAGCAAAGCTTTTGACTAACGATAGTAAGAAACCATTTAACTAACTTAAAAGTTTGTTATGTAAGGTCGTTTCTCATACTCTTTCTTATATGACATTAATTTATTGGTGGATGATTGCCTACTTAGTACACAGGCGCTGTTCTTGTCTTGAAAAATTATGCGTATCAATTGCAGATATCACTAAATTATTAGATAAACTGTCAGCATCATAACCTTTACAAAACAATTAATAATACAAACTGAAACATGCTCATACTTCTCTGAAATGCATGAGCGACATTATATAGTGATCATTAAGTAAATAAAATGTAGTAATTAAGCAAATTCTACTTCTAGAAGCACGTGTCAGTTCAGCACGGGAACACAGTTTCATAAAGACTAACAACAGCTAATAGAAGATTAAAATCAAATTAGTTGCTGTTAAACGAGGTAAGCGGTTGGGTTGGTAGCTTATCGTCGCTGCTGCTGCCAAAAAAAAAACAGAAACGAAGTCAAGTTCGAGAAAGAACAAAGAGATCAACGAACGAGAGCGCTGCTACTAATCCGAAAGAAAGGATCAGATATTTCAAATTCACAAGTGTAGAAGTGCGGCGCACAAGTCTGACGAACACTCCACTTCAGTAAACAACAGCGAAACAGGAGGTGAAGTTCGGCAGGCATAACTCAAGCTGCCAGTGTGACGGAGACACCAATGCGTTCTTCAGAATCTGCGCAGCAAGAAATAAAACAAAACAGCGCACCAAATTCGAAAACTAGAAGCGGAAAACAAATAGAAAGCAGGCTACGGCGGCTATCGTTTTTGTCACCTGGAAATTACCTGCGCTCCTGAATCGGACGGTGCAAAACAATGGGTCCTGGTGGGCGCATTGATCCCGATTTCAAAACCGACACCCAGTCCGACGTGAGATTCCGCAAACGAGCCCTCATGTCCGTGCACCGGTGGCTTTGCCCCCACCTCTCGGCGGCCCTGCTCGGCCTCCAGATAAGATTAGCCCTCTCGGGCTGCAAACTAAAATACATCAGACTGGCGTGACGACTGGCATCAAAGCCGCAGAAGCAGAAGGAGCTAAGAAACGACATCGCGAGAACGCGTGAGTGAGAGCGTGTGGGGAGGGGGGCGTGGAGGGGGGGTGGGCAGTCGCAGTCATCTTCATTCCACACGCTGGCCCCCTTCTTAGGAGCGGGAAGGAAAGGGGGTGGGAAGGTGGACGGGGCAAAAAACAAGAGCGGCTTAAGCACGGCCGGGAGTCGAGGACGCGCGACATTAAGGCACTATGGGGCAGGGCCTGGCGGGGGCGATGCTTGAAATAACACCACCGGCGACGCCGGCGACGAGCCTGACTAGGTAGCCGTCTCCCGGCATCTAGTCTTGCAGCGGGCGAGGAGCGAAGTCGTCGGTGTCTCGGACCGGTGTCCGAACGACTCGGTCTAGCCGCAACAACGCTCTAGCTCTTGTCTCTCCCATAGACGAGTAGGACAGGTAATCGCCTCCCCCACCATGAAGGACTTCAACGGCAAGGTGGCCCTCATCACTGGAGGTGCCATGGGTCTCGGACGAGGCATCGCCGAAGCCCTGCTACAGAAGGGTTGCAAGGTGCGTCGATGACCCCCCCGTGTGCCCTAGTTCCCGACCTCGCTGGAGCTGACCCGTTTCTATGACATCGCGGATGAGTTCATTATTGCCGACGTTTTTGTTTACCGGCGCAGGCGACGTTACTTCATAGTGCTGGTCGAAAAGCCATTTTGCGAAATCATATTTTGTGACCTGCTCATGCTTTCGAGTGCCTGGCAAGGTCACGGAGAATATGAACACTGCGTGCGTGCAGTTATGTTGCTGGCACAGGTAGTCGATCTGGTTGCGGCTAGTAAGCGCTATCCCAGCGACGAGCCGCACTTCCATCCTGTGCGGATTATGCATGTAGAAAGCGTTAGACATCATCCTTGAAGTGAGTGGTCATGTCTTCCCGCTTTGTCGATGCATTCTGTGTAGTAGCCTGTACGTCAGTTGCAGCCATTACTCGAAGAAAGCATGTACACTCCAGGGCACACATTTACAAACACTATCTCACGTTAAAACTCTTCGTAAGAGCTGATACCAACAAGTGGTGACGGTGGAGCTATGAAGTGGAAAACCGCACTTGAAGGAATGCTTGGTGAATTCGCCTGTATATTCGGACATTTCTTTGCTTGAAGCTACCGAGGTGACTGAAATAGGCAAAGCGTGTTGGGCACCTCCAGATTACTCTCAAGGATTCATTTCTGATCACCTGGACGAGTGCATCTCAAGGCGAAAGGCTAAATGCCGTTGCACTAATGTCAACGTTATGGTAAACCCTCGTTGCAATATACACAGCCCACTAGGTGCAAATCCTTCTGAGGCCCACGACTACTGTCTTCCACGTGTACTGGGCTTTGTGCTTAAACGTGTACTACACGATCTACTTTGGAATTCAGCTGAACAGCTTTTTAACATAGGCAGACTAAAAGGTAAATGGAAATGCTGTTTAATTTCCCCCAGCCTTAACGGAATTTCTACACCTCAAAATAACGTCCTCATAATATACATCGACATAATGCACCAATTTATTCTTTGGTAGAGGTGTCAACACGCATTACATATTAAGGTAAAGGAGAGATGAATAACTTATGACGATCGGAATTGTCTTCATTCCACTTACACTCAGTGTTCAAATAGTTCGTTGATAAGAAAAGATGCATGCCTTAATTTTGACGTTGATGCAAAAAATTAGGGTAAGCGATACCTCAGTCTGAGAAAAATAGCTTTGAATGAATTCTACTTCTGGCAAAATTCTTAATATTGTTGGGTTATGTCGAAAAAATGTGCAAATAATGGCTACGAATTAACAAATACAGGAAAGAAACGTGTAAAAGAAAGCTAAAAACGAGAAAAATAAGGTGCAAACGAAAGACTTCTTGATTCAGGTATTACGTTCTCCTTTGTGCTAATGAGGAACAGCAACTACCAGTCTACGCCTCGTAGGCAATAACTTCCCCATAATATGGTACTTTACAATGATTGCGATCCTCAAGTTACTATGTCGTACCACTCTACTCCTCCTCGCCCCTTTAACCGCACTATTCGCTGGAAGGCTTCAGACACTACGTGATGATTCCAGTCTATATCGGCATATCCACTTGGATTCCTGAACACGCAGTACATCCATGTACTTGCAGCGAGCCGTGCTAAGACAAAACTAACTGCAACAGCTACCAATCTTCAGTCTTCGCATGTTCAAGGTGTTTGTGCTAAATGAAGGTGAAAGAAACTGATTATTGCGCATAACACTGCAGTTATCTCCCGCATGCATAACCCTGCACGAGTTCTGCGCCCCTGATTCAGCCTAAAGGCCACGTCAGTCACATTCTCGTCAAACAAAGCACCCTTCAAACAATTGAAAAATGGCACCTTGTTGTTGAAGGCGGGCCTCCTTAACTATTACTACACTTTAAGGCATCGAATATCGTGATTCTTATTTCCCATGGCTTGAGCCGCGGAGCGTCCAACGTTCTGAATTTCCCGACACGAGGTCCACCCATCTCGATTAGCATCGGCGCAGCTTGCTGTCCTGCCATCTGAGCTGTAAAGCTCGATCAGTTCTTGTTCGAGTTGACGAAGCGTACGCAACCCTGAGATACTTCAAGCGGTGCAGTCGTGGCCTCTTGTTGCGGGAAGACAAAAGGGTGGGGTGCACGGGTATCTTGTCTCTGTGATCTTAATGGGCGCACTGTTTCTTGCCATTGTTACATTGTTCTTGCTGTTGTAAAGGCGGGAGACTGCCGCTCCGTTTAGTTCGCATTAGCCGCTGTGACTCGAGACCTCGGGCACGCCTTCTTCGAAAGAGTTCTCCCTTGTCGTGACTAACTGCTTACTACAGAAAGCGCGTTGTAAATTATTATAACAAGCCAATAAATATAAGCAACAAATAACCTTGAGTAGAAAGGAGGCGTGTTTTTTTCTTTCTTGCGGTTCTTGATTGTTTCGATCACCGAACCTTGGTTGCCTGATTCATTGTTGAACGTCGCAATGCATGTTAATTGACGTCACTCAAAATTCCTCTCCTCAATATCACATTCTCCACTCCGGAATGGTAATCTGATACAAACACGAGCACGATACAATCATGAATTAGGGATCATTACCAGCGCTGCACCACCTTTACCGTCACACTCTACACGCACTCTGCACGAGTGGGTCACTTGTTTGCATAATCTCAGGTTGTGGCTTGTTGACCGATGAGACCGTGCGAAAAAATAGACCACCGAAGTGCCGTGATCTCATTTACCGAAAAAAAAAAAAACATCTCCAGCAATTGAGGAATGTAGGAAACACAGAGCAAGCCAAAGATGGGATAGAAGAATTGAACAGGAATAGAGCATCACCAAACTCGCCCTTAGTCTCATATACAATACCCAGCATGCTATATTAATGACATGTGAACGTGCCTATAATGGGAGCGCAACCAAGCAATTTACTAAGCAATCTGTACAATCTTGTCATAAAAAAACAAAAGACTGAAAATTAAAGCGCATGAACCAGTAGTGGAATGTTTTTGCTTCGTAAGTCCTCTTTGCCGATGGACAGCTGCCTTCGCTACTATTGTGTCCAGCATCAGAATTGCTTGGAATTTGATCTTAATAGTACTAACGAAATAGCAATTTGTGAATAGAAGCGCCGATTCAAGGCAGGAGTTGTGACTTGCTTACAGGATTATTGCTTAGACCCTTTCGTATTCTTAAGAACGCTCGTGAATCATTACGTCGACAATATTCAGAAGAGAGGCATAACAGTTTTTTTTTCCTGCAGCTTCGTTTAAAGCAACTTTTATTGCGTAAGTGTTGCGGCACTTCAATCTGGATAATGTTTTTTTTGCCCTGTGTTCACGTAACCACGCAAATTTCTCGTTATTATCTAACAAACGTCGTCATGAGTTCACACTTGTCCTGTTTTTGCGGTTGTCTTCTCAACGTTTGAGTCGCTTCAAATCAATGTATGAACCCACCAATCCAGCAGTGTACGTATTACATAGAGCACTTGCTCGCCAAGAAGATGTCATTCAACTACAATACAATGCATCCATACGTCGCAAAGAAAGAGAAATGGAGATACAGACAGCTGCTAATGAAAATTCAGCTTTCTTCAGTTCAGTAACATAGCAAACTCTATGAATACAACGTCGCACTACGGTTCCTATGTGTGCAACAGGAGCATGGCTATCCAATCACTAAAATACGTATGGCATTCAGATTGACCTTTCTTTATGTGCTGCCATGAAACTGCGTTAATACCGAGGTCTCATAACTATACCACTCTGTTAGTAAGTGCCAGTGAAACCATTTGTAACAGTGCTTCCTTCCATCGTGAGTGGTGTTAAACTATCCACCAAACCTCTTCCGCCAGTTTCAAAGCACACAAATTCCAGTCAGCACTCACAAAACACTTTCTGACGACGACGAACACCATTTGATTTTTTTTGTGAAAGCGAACGCGTGTTGAAGTTTGCAAACTTCTTCAAACCAAGACACCGCCATTGCGACATGCATTTTGGCATTCAATTCCCCTGGCGTTTCTGCAACTATTTCGCATTACGCAATGCTGAGACACGCGTTACAGCACCAACAAAAAAGATCGCAGTCTGACCGAGCATGTACTACTCGGGCAGCAGCAATTATTGTTTGCCGGAGCTTTGCCAAGTATTTCGCATTGCTTAATTCTGCAGCGTTCGTATGAGTAATATCACTAAGAATGAACCTGAAGTCTCCCTGCATCGTCATATTTCTTCTGCCAGGCGCTTTCACAAAGATCTTCTAATCTTTGTTATCATGCATGATATTTAGTCTCCGAAATTTTGTAATTTCTTTTGTTCCACTACAATAGTTTTAGCAGTCGAATAACTTTTCAAGCTTATATTACGATGAGGACTGAAAAGTTAGCACAAATGTCTATTTCAAGCCATGGCATGCGCATACGTGACACGTTTTATAATTTCTAATAAAGTTACGCAAATATTAATTGATGATTAACATCTAACTACGGTTGTCAAACATATTTTGTACAAAAAGATGTGCTACTGTTTGCCTTTTACTTTGCGTTTCTTTTAGTTTCCTCTAGAGTAGTTTTCTAGTATTCTCTGATATCTTGTAATGCCTAATAGTGTTAAATATACGGTCATCGGTGCCACAAGTTGTTACTTAATATCGATTCCATAATAAGCAACGCTAGGCTTTTTTGTAACATGATTTGGTACACTGCCACTATGAAGTTTTTCAGGGGCTCTGTCAAGTTGCCTACAGCAGCTTTCATCTGAAAACCTTCCGGTGTGTCTGCTGGAGAAATAGGTTGCCTTGACCAGAATAATAATGCTCCACAATGGCTGAAATAGAAGCCCGAAAGTCAATCAATCGTGATTGGTGGGAGCCTTTGTCAAGAAATTGAGCCTGTATCCTTTATCACGTGAGTAATTGACCGGTGAATAAATTATGAAGCTCGGTCTTGGTTTAGCATGGCCCTGTAGTTTCAGTTTAGTGAGTAACATTATGTCAAAGATCCTGCAAACAGCGTTCCAACCTGATTCAGTGGAAGTTTTTACACTCGATCCAATTACGACGCAGTTTCAAAAAGGCTGCATGCTGGGAAATGTGTTTCAAAAAATTTCGATGCCAAAGGGAATTCTCACAATTCTCATACCTATGCCGATGTTGTGATGTACCAGACATTTTCCAGCACACAGTGTTGGTGCGGTTACACCGTGATAAAAACCATCAATGAAGCTTCACAACCGCTACAGTCCATCAAAGAAACGTGGCAGGCGATGTTAACGGCACAGAGTCTCGAGGATAAGCAAAGTCTGGTGGACCGGGCCCGGGCCACGGCATTAGCCAACGACTTTCTGGACTGAGAAAGCAACCACCGAGGACGAAGAAAGAACACTTTGTCGCTGTTTCGCACAATAGAGGTTTATTCCTCCTCCTCCTCCTGCACAGGTGCTTATAGAAAACAACTGGAGTCATAAAAGTGCACAAAAGAAAAAATGAATGCATTTGCGGAGAGCGTAAAAGATGCATGAAATGTTGGGCAAACCAGGTTTAAGTGCTTCGTCATTGTTTGAAAACCGTTCCGAATGACTCTGCTGGGCAGAGTACGAAGGCTGAGGTTACTGCGCGAAGGTATTGGGGAACGAGACGCTATAAGCAGAGACGTTAACCGGAAGACAAAATGCAACATGCAGTTTGATTCTGCAGGAACTTATTGTCGTCACGTAAGCGAGAACCTCTCGGTGTTTGGTCGCCAGCAGTCTCCTTACACCAGTTTGTTTTCTTGGTGGTAAGGCCGTCAAGACTGAGGCACGGAACACAGTTATATTACATGGCCTGTAAACGCCATGTACTTCAATTTTCGTTGATGGATTCATTTAAATCAAGAGCAGCAAGCACGCTGAGGATACACCTTAACCAATATTTCTCGTTATCAACATTTTTGGCAAGCATAGGAACTATCCCGTTGCGCAACCATTCATTTACGAAGTCATTGTTTGCGTTATCTTGTGTAAATAACTGATGTCCCCAGATAATCACGTCCATTCGTTACTTGTAAATTTTAGAGACTATTCCGGCATAACTTGTCAATTGCGTAATGCAGAAACATAATATAGCATGAGATTTCACGTGAAACCTGACAAAAACTCTCACAATTTTAGACATCATATTTAGTTACACAGAGCTTTTTAAGCCATTTTACTAAAGAATCGCTCCCAAAGATTTTAACATGTGCGGTGCACCTTCGTAATTATTTTTTCAATTTCAACCAAGAACGCTGAACTCTAAAAGATATCGTCATCGTGTCGCGGACAGGTGATCAAAAAAGGAAACGTGCGCAATGTTTCTGTTTTATGTTAGTTTTATTCGTCTTATACGACGCTATATATTCGTATATGCGTATAATTTTTGCGTTGTCCGTACGTGGACGACCTGAACTTCCGGACGTGGCCACATCTTTCTCTGTTGTAAGATATGTTGCTAATTTCCCTCCGTGTTGCAGACCTATTATGGGATGAGCATTGTGATTTTGAATGTTCACCGACACATTTCCTCCCTCTCGCATGCTAAATCTTCTTTGCATGCTTTCATTGCGGCGGTTTCATCCTTGTCGGCACTTGGACGATGTTTTGATTGAGAAAGCAGCCGCATACGTTCATCGGACGTTCATCGGGGTTATACGGAATGTCGTAATAGCTTCATTGCAAGCAGGCGTCGTCACTGACATCCCGACTAACCCTCAGGGTGTCCCAGCATTATTCTGAGCAATATCAGAAGGCAGATTTGTTTGTTTATACATTTTCTTAGTTACATTTGCCCCGTTCAGAACTTGCAATAGCTCCACCCTCAGACCACCTACTTCCGCGCGCGCACACACGCACGCACGCACGTACACACCACGCAAACACGCACACGCAGAACAACCAAGTGCTCACGGGAGACATTCCTAGTATAAGCGCTCGCGCACAATAATGTTTGTGTACTTTTTAACTGCTGCAAACATGTTCATTTGGTGTATAAGTTCACATTCGGATACCTTCAGCAATTCATACGCGGTCATTCGATTCGCACAGGAACAACACATGTATAGGAGATGAATGTCAAAGCCTCTGATCAGGGCTCCTGTCGCCTCTCTTCTCTGTGCCATTAATCTAAAATATAGCAACCCCGGTTGGTGTCTGTCCATTGTCCGCAGGTGTCCATCCTTGACATCGACGAAGCTATGGGCAAGCAGACGGCCGCCGACATGGTGAAGAAGTTTCCCAACTCTAACTGCGTATTCTACAAATGTGACGTGAGCAACGATGCCCAGCTTGAAGGTAACGTAACATGTTGCTGTGATTTATGCGTCTCTTTAATTAGGCACACCCCTTTGCAAACTTCAGCAAAATTGGCTATGCCGCATGGCATAGAAAGCATGTGTATAATTAGCACAGTAAACGTACCTTAATTCTCTATCTCATCCCAATTTTTCGCTCAACTGTAAATCTCAAGCACATTTTCATTAACTACGGCATCAATACGCGAATAATAGCCGCTCCGAAATGCGCGTGACAAAAGCACATTGTTCTTAGCTCGTTTTTGTATTGACTAAAAGTTATAGATGTTTCAAAAAAACATTCCCCCCCCCATTTTACATCAATACAGGAACTTGTGCAACTTCTCAAAATCTCTGCTATGACAGTCTTTAGTACAGATTAAGCATACTTTTCTATCTCTTCTTTTTTTTCTCTTTATTTCTATCTCATGATAAAACATACATTTTACTTGCTAGCATCATTTCTGAAGTTCAGGGTAGCAAAAATTCAGTCATTCAGTCATTTCGTTTACCTTGAAGTTGGTCATGTCGTAAATCTTAAATATGTGTGTGATTCTACTGTGATCATCTTTGTCTTGAGTTATCAAGTTATGAGTCTATTTTGCGGCTTTGCTGTGTCTGCCTTGTACCGAGGCTTTCTGTGTCTGCCTCCGCCGAGCTGTCTATGCAGCTTTTCTCACAAATGACAAGCCAGAAGCACTGGCAAACGCATAGAATGCAAATGGCGAAAAAGAATGCAGTGATGCTTGAGTGATGCACAAAATAGTAATTGACGTTTCTGGTTTGTTTCGGCGCCTAGTAAGCTATGAGCCGGTAACCACTCTGTTCGCCCTGTATGCCTGAACATTCATCCCAGTACTCGAGGTTGCACGTTGAACGTGATGCCTTTGATTCTTCCTGGGGTTATTCGTGCTCAGATAGTGAACGATTCTGAAAATCACTGGAATTTCAGGAATTGTTAAAAAAACGTATATATCCTGCGCAACGTCAGAACAACGTTTCATCTCATTTGTAGAAATGGAGAAAAATTATTACACAGAGCGCCAAACACGATTCCGTCATATTTCTTGTTCAATAAATCTGGCTCGTGGATTAAAGATCCGCCATTTTGATTGATAACCCGCAATTGTATTTCATCTATAGAAGTGCCTATAAGTTTCTTGCTCAAACCGATTTCCCAAATGTCACAGGAAAGACGCCAAGTCATTTGCGTCGTACGGATTTCAAAATAACAAACACAGCTGCACCTGTTGGATTGGATGCAATGCCTTCAAGGACTTTTCATTCTATACAGCAATTGTTCGCGAAGAAAGACACCCATTTCGCTTTTGTAAGTAGGTCAGTACGTCTACTCTGAAAATGATCTCCATTCATCTATTGCGTGCGTATCGACGTGCCGAGAAACGCAAGTGATTCGTCAAATACCCTTCCCCCCCCTCTATTTCGTTGATCGGAATAATACCTGACCCTTTAGGAACTGCAAATAATAAAAGAACAAAAATAAAAACTGAAACGTTTCAGAAAACAAAATCGTGCACAACGACCTTCCTTGTAACAAGTTGTGCAAGCGGTATTAGGGGACCATGCGGCCGTCAGTATGTAGGTCATTGATTGCGGACTTTGCAACATTACGCTGATCAAAGTTTCATCTGATGGGTTCTCTTTCCGTGCCTGCGCAAGGCTTCACTTAAGAGAGAGGGTTACAACATTGCCGAATATCGCTCGGAAATCACACATAAACGTTCTGAAATGAAATGCATACAGGCGAAGAGAGCTAGGCCCCACGTCACTCAGAAGAAAACCTTCGTCGACATCGAATTTCCTGCTCCAAAGCTGCTCGAGCTGTTATGAAACGTAACGAAAACTAACTCGCCAAGAGATGAAAAAGAAAGGATGAAAGTGAGTGGCGTGACAGCGGGCAGACAGCGATAACCGGCAGCTGCCGTGCGATGCATATTCAGGAGCAGTTTCTCCGAAAGGTGTGGCCTGCCGGAAACGGAAGTGAAGCACTGTGAGGCTCAGCGCGCATTTATTCATTCTGTGCAGTCAATGATGTGGTCTAAGCAGACGACAGATCGTGCAGGGTAAGCTAGGTCTGATGCAGGCAACTAAGCAGAGACAGAGCTACCTCTATAAATTGTATGCTATTTCAAAACGAGAGCGATGCATAATCACGTAGAATATGAATAAAAAAAGCATAAAAGAAAACGCCCGAACATAGTATACAGTGTGATACCTTTGCAATGCGACACTGCGGTGGCGCCGAAGGACCATTAACGAATAACAAACAAAGATAACGAGTTAGCCGCAAACGCAAGTGCTCAATCACGAACTGCTGCGATATCTGTCGGACCAGACAATAACCCTTTTGTAACCGGGCCGCACGCGGATTAAAGGAGCCGCCACACGGGAGCGCTGGAGCGGCAAACAGAAAAGGCTTTGAGCCACGGCACTGCGCGCGGCGCGGACAACAAATACACGCGAGGAACGCCGCACGTCGCGAGTAATGTGGGACGACGCTGAAAAGACCGCGCGTCTCAGGGCCGACTCGCGCTCGCGCGCCTTGCTTGCCACCGGAGGCACGTCGCTTTCCGCTGGCTACACAGGAGCGGATTAGAAAGGGAACCCCTCCGCGGCCCGCGCCTCTCGAAAGCCACGTGATACTCGGGGGAAGCTGACATCAAAGAAGGTGGGGGAGGAGGAGATGTTGCTATGACGTCACGCTTCGCCGCGACTACACCCTTTCTCGCCATCCTCTCCACCCCCCGGTTACCCACACTCCACCAGCGCTCCGGCTAGCACGTCGGTGGCAACGCGCCAGCGGCGTGTGTGACCTGCCCGCAGCTTCCACCGTGGCTTCCTGCGGCGCGCTCCTTTCGCAAATAACCCGCGGGCGCGGCGCTCTGCTCCGTTAATCGTCCCGCTTCGCGAAAGTGCACTGCTGCACCCCGCGCTTGGCTCCGGGAGCTCGCAGTGTATGTAATTGCTTCCGTAAAACGGGAGCCACATACAGCGTACGTTACGTACCGCCGCCTCCTGTGCCTCGCGTCTCCCGGGGTTGTATGTATATATACACGCGTGCTTTGCTTATCACGCTGTTCGCATAACGTCCTGTTTTATTCCGGCTGAAATGAGCGCCGTGAGGTTAGCAAGACCACCCGCGGATGCCTCTTACGGCGCCGACATCTGTCTCCGTCAACGGCGTGGTTATGGCGACTTGATAGATCGTAAAAAAACGCTCGTCCACCTAGATCTTCTCGACGGCCGTTTCAATGTGGGCTTGTCGCTATGGCATCATGCGGTGCTCTGGTAGCACAAGCAGCAACGCAGGCACATGAAGGCACAAACTCACACACTTAGCGTTAACAATAAACAATATTTTCCCAAACCTGCCGTCCTTGTACACTCCCCCCCCCTCCCTAACATGACCTAATCACATGCACAAACCAATAACGGCCCACATGATAAATTACACAGAATGGTTATCAAGATTGCTTAGATAACTGCTCGTTGTAATAGTTTTATCATGTATGTTTGCAATTTTAGTTTGCAGAATGTTTATCATATCTATAGGCGGACGCAGTAACGAGCTATTGCGCAAGATTCACAGGTTTGCCATTTGTACGGAATTTGCCCAACACCAACACAGTGAGAATGGTGGCGTTTGTGCGTATATTTTGGAAGGCACGGGAAATAATGCTGTAGCGGACGAAGACGACTCTGTGCGCATGGGGAAGTTGCTACTGAGAAAAATGATGCCACTATAGTCCAGGAGAAAGTGATGTAGATGGAGGTGTGTCGGTAGAAACCTGCTGCTCTCGCACTAAATCAGTTTGAAGCCGGAGAAGTTACTGAACTCATCACATTTTTATTACTCTTTAAAAAAAAAATTCTCATCAGCGTTCCCGTAAAGCATGCATTAGTTTTCGCTGTGAGCGAGTTCTGCGAACTCCCTCAGAGCCCTTTTTCCTCTCCCTCTACTCTTTATCGCTTTGTATATTAACGTGTTCTCTAACAACAATAAAGAAATGGTGGTATTGCGCTTCGCTCATCTGCGTCTATGCTCCTTTCATTGTAACTGTTTGCCAGTGTAAAGCTCAGCGCAAGGTAATCACTATCTGGAATTTACTGACCTGAACCTGGACAAACATTTATGGGCATTTCAAAGCGGAGACGTCACGATTACGTTGGACATCTAGGAGTTCTTTACAAAAAATTAAGTTTACTCGTGGTATTTTAAGCGTCAAAACGAAAGATCCGATTACGAGGCGCGTCATTGTCGGGAATCGAGATAAACATAGTCAAGGGCGGTGATCCTGAGATCGATGCCTAGACTACGACGACGGCGCGGCCATCAGGAGTGCCCGCGCTAGCTTTACCTTTGCTGCAGTATTTAGCGCCTTGCCTTGTAAATATATTCTTTGTGTATAGATTATCCCTATAAAATCTTTGGTGAAAGTGCGGGGTAAGCTCGCTACGACACCGGGAACTAGATATTCGCCGCGGCCGGCACGTTCCTAGCTCAAAGATCGAACTGGTCGCATCGACCATTGTGCAACAGGCTTGCAAGAATAGACATTTTCTGTGCTCTGAAAGTCTAGACGGCTTCGCCAAGACGCCGACTGCCTCTCTCAATACCCAGTCGATCCCCCTGGTACAGTGGAAGATGAGCCCGAGGCCTATGTTCTCTCCATTACAGACTTCGGGCCCACAGCTGCCGAACAGCGCGGCGAGTCATCTTAGCGGCCTGTTGTGGACGGTCTCAGCTCTCTACACCCTGACCCTTCGGTGCGGATATATGTGCTTCACAACGACACTTTACGCCGCTACAACACCCGTCATGACGGCGCTGAGCTCTTGCTTGTTGTTCCCGCGCGTCTTCGCTCTGTTGTTTTGGGCCAGCTTCACGGTGCACCAACCGCGCGACCCCTAGGCTTATCTCGCACGTTTTATCACATGCGTAGGCGCTTCTTTTGGTATAGCCTCTACCGTTCTGTGCGACAGCACGGTGAGGCTTGTGGCCTCTCCCAGAAACGAAGGACACCAGCCCTACTGCCTTCTGGCAGCCTTCAGCCCGTTGACATCCTTGATGAACCCTTTTTCCGGGGTGGGACTCGATCTTTTACGGCCTTTCCCCATGTCAACCACCGGCAACAGATGGGTTGCAGTAGCTACTGACTACGCAACGCGGTACGCTGTGGTACGAGCACTTCCTACCAGCTGTGCTACTAATGTAGCTGATTTCATTCTTTACGGTGTCATCTTGCGCCGCGGTGCTCCTAGTCAGTTAACCACGGATCGCGGCCGCTGGTTCCTGTCTCTCGACGATATTTTTCGTTCCTATTCGCGCAATGACAAGTTTACCACTGCGTACCACCCACAGAAAGCTACCTTACTGAACACCTCAACCATACCCTCAGAGATATGCTTGCTATGTACGTATCTGCGGACACCGAGACTGCGACATCAACCTGCCTTTTGTGACCTTCGCCTACAACTATTCTCATCACGACACAGCTGGCTATTCACCTTTTTGCCTATTGTTTCGCTACGACCCACCATTCACCATGGACACGATAATTCATCCTCACGCAGACGCATCCACTGCCTATGCTCGTGATGCTCTTGCCCGTGCTGACATCGCCAGTCAGGTTCTCGGTGATTCCTTATCGGCTTCACAGGTTAATCAAAAATGTCTCTGTGACCGCTGACACCAGGAGGTGAACTTCTCTCCGGAATCACTCGTTTTGCTGTGGTTGCCGTCACGTCGCGTTGGCCTATGTGAAGAACTTCTTTCGAGTTATGTTGACCCTTACCGCGTCCTACGCAAGGAGAGGAGGGGTAGATTTTAATGGAGAGAAAGGAAGAGAGGTCGGCCTGGAGAGCGTGTCTCTAGCCTGCTACTCCTCACTGGGGAATGGGGAAGGAAGGAAGGAAAAAGTGGAGAAGGAAGGCAGGGAGGTTAACCAGTTTAGCTTAACCGGTTTGCTACCCTACACATGGTGTTCGTCCGGTGCTGTAGTCGTCCCAGAAAGAGGTATTACCATCAGCTTTAGGACTGACCACCCAACGACATCTACATCTGCGGAACTAGCTGCTCTTCGAGCTGCACTTTGTTTTGTCAATCGGGAACCACCTCGACAATTGTCAATTTTCAGCGACTCAAAGGCAGCCCTACAATCTGTACTATCAGCTCTGCGTCGCGGGCCATTCGAACAGCTCGTATTCGATATTAGATGCCTACTCCATACATCACATGAGAAAGGACATCACGTGACGTTTCAGTGGCTGCCAAGTCACTGCGGTGTCATCGGAAATGAAGACGCCGATAAAGCCGCTCGGACAGCTCATGAAGACACACAGGAAGAGACCATACCACTTTCACGGTCCGACGCAGCCAGCAGACTTCAAGTGCTTGCACGGGAGATCACGCTCTCTCTATGGTGCACACCAAGCAGCCAGACCAACCGGGGAATGGGGAAGGCCACTAATGTGACATATGAGATCGCTCCGCTGACATACTGCATGTCTCGAGCCATAAACCGTACCACTCTCAACCCTAACCCTAATTGCACCGTGACGCTGCTTCTGCCACCGGCGGTTAATGTCACGGGCGGAAATCCAGTGGTCGATACTTGGACGATGACGACGACGACAACGGTGCGGCTATCGGGTGTACACGCACTAGCCCTACTATTGCTGCAACGTTGTGCGCCTTGCCTTGTAAATGTATTCTTTGTATACAGGTTCTCTCCACAACAATGCTGAACACCTGGGGCTCTTCAACATAAACCTAAGCATACGAGAGTTCTTTGCATTTCTCCCCTATCGAAAGTCGGCCCACAGGGCCCATGCAGACGAAGCCCATGACCTTAAGATCAGTAGCTTACCTCCAAGCCACAAAGCTACCGCGACGTGTCTGTACTTCTTTGACGCGCATGGAAAGCAGGGTCCAAGAGCATTTTTGCATTTCCCCCCCCCCGTCATTGTAATGGCGCAGCCCTGGCTAAGAATCAAACCTGTGACCTGGTACGACACAATGTCATAACCGCGGAGCTACCCTTACTGGTCTCTAGGTCATTCACGGGCTCAATAATTTTCGCCACTGCACCGTAGTGGCTCGATAATCTTACCACCTGAGTTTGATTTTCCTGATTTTTGGGCGATATACATATAAATAGGTGCCTCAGTCGGTCAACTGAAGAATAATCTTACAGACAACGTAAGCGGACAATGCAAGTTACGCTAACTGGAACGCTTTGCACAATAGGTTCCTTTTACGTAAGCGCATGTGCACTTAATCAGTTGAAGAAATATAGCTGCTGAAAGTTCGCAGTTCTTAAAGATCAATTTATATGCAAATGTACACCTGCGAAAACCGAAGACGGCCGGAAGAGTAACAATACCCTTAGTTTGTAATTTACGGCTCATATATAACCTCCGGCCGAGTGAAAGAAAAGAGCCGTTAACAACCACCGCGATTGAAAATCTAGGCACGCTAGAAAGGCGACCAGGACATTAAGACGTTCACAAAAACAAGTTAAGGTAGTTAAGAAACATAGTGAGACGTAAAAGAGAAATAGACATTGATAGCTGCCTCTAAAGTCATTGTTTACCGCTGATTTCGCACCTCCCGCGAAGCGAGAGGAAGAAACATTCTTCAGAATTATCGCGATTGAAAATCTCTGCACGCCAGAAAGGCGACAAGGCAGTTACAATGGTCAAAGAGATCGGTAGTTAAGGAACTAAGTCAGAGGCGCCTCGCGAGCGCTTTGCGTGCGACGGCGTTTCGGAGCGGAAGCGCACGGAGACGCACACTGCGTCGTCGTTCTCTAAAGCAGGTCGAAGTCGTTATTGAGGACGTCGAGGCATCGGCGGCGGAAGACCACAGCTCCCGGTGCCAGGGCAAAGCAATAAATTGATGCCGAGATAAACTAGCGAAGCAGGCACTGGCGCAACCCATCTCGAACCCCTACGGGGCCCCATGCGTGGCGTTTAAGTCGCATGGGCCGCTTTGTTTGAGTGTTTGTTTGTATGCTTGTTTTTTTTATTGTTACGCTGTATGTTCTGGCTTACTTGCAGCCGTAAGCTGCGGCAGAGGTGTTATGTCAGTGATTTTGGGGTCGCCGGTTAGATTCCAACTCGCGCTACGTTGATTGTTCGGATAACGTGGCAGGCACAAACAAGCATCAGAGATGTATACTTCATTAAAAGCCGCCTGCTGAGCATTAGGCAGCCCCCCCCCTCAAACTACATTATGTTTATTATACCAAAGAATTGTGTTAGTTTTAGCGAGTCGCAACCTGTTAGCCCTAGAAGAAAGCTAACGCTTAATTGTTTCGGTTTACTGATATAATCTCGACCGGTTGAGGTGGGTCTTCACCGCAAGAATCGGGAGGGGGCGATGAAGGTGGCGATGAAGGCGGCCATCGTGATGATGGAGAAATTGCAAGAATGTTTTCGCTTCAGTAGCACATCGTATTGATTCTATCTGAGTGTCGAGCGAGTCTGCCTAACACGGGGCCCAGGATGGCATTAAATAACCCCTCCCGTATACAGCCAATACAATCGGTGGAGAGGTCACCGCTGAAAGGCTCATTCAATTCTCGTAGTCTCGTCGTAGTCGAAGTCTACTTGGGGTTGCGCCATGGAGGTGTCAGTCTTGTGTCCCCTTGTCAAGTTGTGAAGTCGGTGGCCTCCTTCCCTTCGTGTCCAGCTGGTTACCCGCGTCAGCTCAGGGCGTGGCAGCGGCCAAGCAGGGGTAACGCTTTCTCGGGAAGAAAGGCAATTATTATTTCCACACGGGAAAGCGAGCTGGAACGTTTCCCACGCTTGAGAGGTCGAATTTCAGGCCCATCATAACAATACGCAGAAATTTGCTTACGATGTTAAATGTTTTCTGTACTCGCTTCTATGGTAATTTGCGTGGAGGTCGTTGTCAATAAAGATACCGAAAAAAATTGCGCATGATTTGCGAAGCCATGTAAACATGGTCGTTTCTCGTCACGTAAACCCACGTTTCCGGTCACGCTCGGAAGAATAACAAAACTATGAAGGCAAATGCATGTCGTGATAAAGTTTACTTAATGGTGATTGTGGTCACAACATGTAATGCATATTTTAAAGAGTGGGCGCGTGTACACATACATCCCTGTTCAGATCGCTAACTCCCCTGTCTCCATAAAAGCATACTTTACAAAAAGAACTCCAGCTAAGTAGGTTGTGCAAAAAACAACAATATGCAGAGTGACTAAGTACGTAAGGACGTTACGTGGCTTAATATGCTTTACCATAAATAGTATTATCTTAAGCCTAAAAGTAGTTAGCATCAGAGTGGTGTCGGGCAGCCTCGCTAGCGCTGGTAGAGTGGATGACAAAACAACCACTTCAATTCGCATTCAGAGAATGCACAATTAAACCTCGGCGCTGTTGTTGTTTATGAAGTGGAGAAAATCTCGAAGCCTTTGGTTACTGAAGAGCTGGCTACGCACCTAACATCAGATGGGTACCTAAGGGGCTTTTATATTTTGCAGATGGCTTCAAGAAGACCAAGAACCACTATGGAGTTATTAATATCGTCGTCAACAATGCCGGTATCGCTGGTGAAGACAACTGGCGAAAAGTCTTCGCCGTGAACATTGTGAGTTTGCTGTAACACATTACCGTACCAATGGTGTTAAAATGCCACTATCATTATCGAACATGATTATGCAGATAAGTGTTTTTTTTTTTGCTTACTGATAATCGAAATACGAAGATATCAATTTGTTTAGTGCTGTTCCGTCTGGGTGAGCGTTTACTTACAAGTCAGCGCTCGGAAATGCGAGCAGGAAATTTACATCGAAAGTGATTGTAATCTGGCGCAGACGTCCACATATATTTATTGCGAAAAGCATACTAACTCTTCACGTAGACGTATATACCAGGTATTCTTTTTTATTGGAGCATACATAAAACTGTTCTTGTGGCAGATAATGCCATGCGATCACATCAAGCTGAACAACTCGAAGAGGTCTACATCACTTTCACAACAAGTCATAATATCACTGTAGCTAAATAACAAAGTTGCATAAATTCATTTTTGTTAACATTCACGCAGCACCAATATCCCAACTGGGGTATTGAAGCAAAAGAGCAATGAAATGATTTTCACCCGCAGAAATCCCGTGCTTAGCGGTAACTTCAACAAGTTACCGAAGCACAGTGAAGCTCCAACAGAAGTCTCAGATCACATCCAGAAGAATAAAAACTATTAAGGTGAAGGCACGCAAAACCATCATATAAACTATCAAAGTGAATGTTCTGTAAAGAATAACTGTAATAACTACAGTCACAAGCAAGAGCACATCGCCATGTTCGGATGACGAATAGCCCTTTACATATACATGTATAATATAAAAAACAATACCTCACGAAATAATGCAAGATGTTTACAAGCATGGCTGCAACTAAGCCTCCGGTAAATAAAGCTTATTCACCACAAAGCATTCTCGTGGTCAATCAAGAAAAAAAAAAACACGACAGAGATCTCCCTTAGGGATATATGTACGTTGGGCAGCGTGCTCATACTTTAACTAAGCTTGACGAGTTCTTTGCAGTAGTAGCACTATCACGTCAATGAAAAACACTTTTCCGAATGGTGGGTCTGTGTGTGAAAAAACACCTGTGCTGCTGTCAAATCATAAATATTTCAGTTTTATTTCTTTGTTCTTGGCACAATCTAGGAAGCTTACTACTCCGGTATACTCCTCGGGATGAAATACATGGACAAATCTAAAGGTGGAAAAGGAGGACACATCGTCAACGTCTCATCGGTATCAGGTATGAGTCATTGATTAAACCCCTAATCGCCGGCATAAAAGCATCGTAAAAGACATTATATCATATTCGCCAGTTCTGAAAAAAAAATGGAGCAATATTAAATTAAAACACCTCGGGAAATCTTAACAAATTCTGTCACATGGCTTTGGGGCAACGGATGATCATTATCTTGAAGGTTACGTTAATTGCAACATAAAATTGTGGAATCACTTTCTGGCTGGAGATTCCGAAGTTTTAAACGCAGAAGGACTGCATAAAAGAAAAGTCGGTGCAACATGGCCGATTTCTTCCTCATAAGTTGCGGCTGCCATTGGCTTTTAATGTAACTGCAGCACACTGAAGCTAGCTATGATTTCAGTCATTCTGCACCTCGACTATAATTGATACAGGTGCATCTTTTTCTGATATTCTTCTTCAAAGTGCGACGTTACGTTGTTATTTATGACCGAACAACATATATAAAAAGAGCAAGAAATTGCGCATAATTTATGACAACTATGTAATTCTATGGTGTCCGCATTTGTCCTTTACTGTGAATGCATGAAATTTATAGACTTTTATATATAACCTTCCGTTCATGTTTTATATTGCTTTAAGCGATATGCATACGTAAGAACTACGTCTTTATATATTAACTATGATCTGCTGATACCTATATGTTCTCGTGGAGCCCTCAATTTTTTTCTGGCGTGTAATTAATTTTCGTCCTTCTTGTAGCCCACTGGACACAATAATTCCGTTCACACCATTGGACAATTTTATTATAATATCAGCACTCAAATCTTTCATGAGAACGTTGGAAATCCTTCTGTACCGCCCCGCAATATCTCGCAGAAGTAACGCAGCAGGGTAACCTAATGTTTACAAATATTGAATTATGATAATGGTTGCTTTGCGTCAGCGCTCACATGCATTTGTGTGCTTTTTGAATCTTAATTTTCAATATGAGTGGTTCAGTATTTATTTCCATGATGCTTTCAAACCCGTTTTCTTACTGGCAAACTGTTGCACTATATGTGACAGTTTAACCAGAACTGTTCTTTTAAAGAAAAATCCCTCCAATCCTCCGAATCAGGCTGGAATTTGCTGCCACCGAGATAATTTTTCATCTTCCAATAACACCGTTGTATGAAAAGAAAGAGGGTCCAGCGGCAGTTTCCCGTGCCAGAGTACTTTCCTTTCCCTACAGGTATTTACGTGCTTCCGGAGCTGCCTGCGTTCATCACATCCCAAGCCTCCATCGTCACCATGACCAGATGCTTCGGAGTAAGCCGTTTGACTCTTCCGAATAAATTTATGCACAACACGGTGGCCGCATTGTGTTTCGGGTAAAACTTTCGCGCCTCCTGTTGAGCAACACTGTTATAACTCGCGGAACAAAACAAACTGCGAGAGCCGAAGCTGGAAGTTACCGGGATGTTACATCGCACAGTAAGCAAAGCGAAAGAAAACACACACCACAAAGTGCTGCTTGACCACTGGCTGACAACTAGAGGATTTTCATTCAAGATGAGAGGAATGTGTACCACATTTTCCACCTAAACGTAAAAGCAAGGAGTCATTATTGAATAAGAACGCGAGAATATGTCGCATGATAAAAACTAAGCAGGAAAGGCTGCTTAACAAACACCTCACATTTCTGTTACTTCTGGTTCAAGTTAATTTTTTCAGCAAGAAGGAGAGCACTTCAATACGTACTTCACGTAGCTGCTCGTTATTTCAGTGCCACCTGCGGGTATGACCTTAAAACTTTGCCCCACGTTCACAACTGTGACCTTTAACTACTGTCTGTGCAATACATAGCCACAAAATACAAGGAATGAGGGTGTACAATGCATGAGTGTGCGTACGAAATTTTCGCAATTGTTTCGGCCATGTTTTTTTCCCGTGCTCAGGAAGATTCTGCAGTTTTTCGTGGTATTGCAGAATCACGAACGAGCGTACAGCGAAGATCAGCAAACGAGGGTCAGCGAACAACCGTTTAGCTGCGAAAAATGCGCGGTGCATCACGTGTTTTCCCATATTACAAAGACAAGCAATAACGTGTCCTTCCTGACACATTCGCTGCTCATTCGCAGACCGACATGTACTTCAGCCGCACCGGTGTGAAGGTTCACTGCATCTGCCCGGACCCCATCGATACCAGGCTCTGGGCCCAGCTGTCAGACTACTGTCGAATGTCAGAGGACACCGTTGAATACGCCCACGTCTACGACACCCGCATCCAGCAGTACGTTTGTAATATTACTGCATCTCCCAGGTTCACATTCACTGCTCGCGATTGCAAGCGTATCAGAGAACATTGGTCAGGTGGTTCCGTGAAAAATTCATCGAAAAAGTTTCCTGTCCAGTTAAGTTCAGAGCATACTTTTCGATATCTTCTACACCCGTGAGAAGAAAAGAAGAAAACAGACAGACAAGGGCTTGCGCAATAAGGCTGGTTTTCTTCCCTGCCTGCGAATGTAACTTGAAGTTTAGGACTACAGTCCAAACTTGGCATTGCGAACTTTTCAGTGCACTCATCAATTTTAATTT
The DNA here is from genome assembly GCF_023375885.2 of Dermacentor andersoni. Classification (NCBI taxonomy): domain Eukaryota; kingdom Metazoa; phylum Arthropoda; class Arachnida; order Ixodida; family Ixodidae; genus Dermacentor; species Dermacentor andersoni. The sequence goes on along the minus strand of NC_092823.1, from coordinate 38,748,320 downwards.
ATGCGCGTTAATTACGAAGAAGTGCTGTTTATTACAGCGGCCGTGTGTTCTGTATGGTTTTGCTCAACGGTGTGAAATGGTTTTTAAAAAAAAGAACCAAAATAAAAGCGGTCGAAAATGCATCTTACCACAGATGACAACCGAGCCTGCATTAGGCGTGTGGTGCTTTACCAATTAAGGTACCGTGGCGACCATATTCCCGCACACTATATTATTTATTATTATGCTATAATATCGTAATATATACCTACATAATATTGTATACTCTATGGTAGACTATACTACTATACTATACCACATATTATTACTATGTACAATATCCTACTATCTTATTTCATTACATTTATTTATCTTAATTCCCTTAGTTATCCTTGGTTTCTCTGGCTTCATTGTCTGTTGCTTTATATTACAGAACATTGGTGCATTCCACTGCCATTTCAATCCTATCTTAACTTTTCGCACAGAGCACAATATTTCCACATGTGTTCCGCATACTCTTCCCGGGGAAGCGGCATTCAATTGACTAGGAGCCTGTACCACTGCCTTACAAGCATATTGCCAAGCCGAAGGAAGCTGAGCCTGATCTGTAAATGTTCTCATGCCACAGAGGAGAGGAAAGTTTGTACTCAGCGTGCCTAGAAATGCAGACCGCGAGGCGAGCGAGGCACGTGAGCCCTCTCTCCGTGGGGGTCCGCTCGGAGCTGTTAAACTGAATTGGCAGCACAGTTTTAAAAAATCTCCTTTCTCGAAAGTACCCACTTATCAACTACGATTACACTGTCATATGAAAAAGACGCACTCGAAAACATCCTCGGAAACTTTAACCACTGTGGTAATAAGGCTTGAAATTCACGAGCCGTTTTATTAGTTAAGTGGTACCCCACTGAAATAATCAAACCTCTAAGGCACATACGCCGTTATTGCCACACTGGTCAGATTTATCGAAGATGTTCCTAACTGGCTTTCCTTTTTTTTTGAACGTCAACAAAACCTCAATTGACAACTGCGTCTTGTCGAGATTTGATTTGCGAACTGCGGTGCTATTCAATTACGCAGCGACGAGCGGTTGCTCACCGATAGAGGGCGGTAGGAGTCTCGAGAGCCTCGTGTTACCCATTGCCGGGTGCGCCTTATAGATATGCAGGCGTAAGCGTGCACAGCTGAGCACTAGGCGTGGCATTCAATACCCGGCTGTTAGTGATGACTCCCAACAACAATTGAGCGCTAAATCATTCGTGTGCGTCAATCAGTGCAGGGTAACGATAACCACGAGATCAAAATGGGACGAACTCCTCCAAAGCTATATGTTATTTGGTCATTTTATCCGTTGCTAGCGAATATATTGTCTGGTATTCCCAATGAATATAGTGCGTAAAGAGTGTGTTATACCATGGTCGTCGTGGTTGTTCCGGAACGCATTAATAAGCATCCACAGTGCGTTATGATAACCGATGATGATTGGCGCCGGCGAGGTGGCGATCAGGCAAATTATGATCGGATATTTGGTGTCCATATTTTGAACACAAAAGTTGCCCCAAAGCCTCTCTTCTGCACTTTATGCCTCAACAAGCTCCCGAAAGCTCGAAAGCACTAAAGCATGTAATAGCCGTGGTTAGCTGTAGCGAACAGTCAGTGAAGCTTTCTTATAGTGAAACCCTCGCTGACTTTCCTAATCGTGGCTGCAGCAGCTCCCGTCTTGAGGAGTAGGCAAGCGCTTCGCGTCGCGTATATCGCACGTGCGCGCCAAGCCACGTTCCCGCGAAATCAAGAGCGCGCGCGCCGGTTTCCATTAGGTCATGCTCGCAGGAGTGAAACGCGAAAAGTGAGAACCAACCTTAACCCTTTCTTTTGGTCGTCCTTCTATAAGAATACACCTTCCCACAACATTTGTTCCCCTCGAAAAGACATCACCGTCGTCCCCGTGACGTCACTGCGCGGAAATTTCACAGTGGGATTTTGCAGGAAATGCTGTTAACGGTGTAGCGTATAGACATAAACATGGCGTCGCATTAAAGTTGTCACCGGTACGATGCACAGAGCAAACAGTGCATGACATCCCACGTTGCATGCATGACGATAAAGAGAATATAACGCATCCCGTTTAGTTTTTACACCGTGTAAGTAAAGGCTTCACGAATTTTTTCGCTTCACGTACATTTCCCCAAATGCGTTGCATTTGCATATGCGTTCTTTATCTTCTCCAGGCCCGTCGTAGTGGCACTCGCCATCGTTCAACTCCTGGAGGACGAACGCAACGGCGGCATCATGCTGTGCCTGCACAAGATTGGCAACAAGTACCACGAGTTCCCGGCCCTGCCAAATCCATGAACCACCCTCTCTTACAACTTCCATACGACCACGTTGTTCCTTTTAGTCACCTTTCAGCAATAAAACTGCCACTTGTCCATGACGTCGAGACCAGCAAGACCTCCTCACTATCGTCGTTGCGTCTCTGAAAAAAACATTGAAACAGACATTTTTTGAAGTGTTTCTAGACCCTTCCACAACCCGTACTTTAAGGTAGTAATCAGGGCGATCAGCCCTTATTTTAGCTGTCATCGAGCTGACGGACAGGAATTAAGAGGTCTGGTGACCTCTTAATGACGCCTGGTGCGAACGCGTCCACGACGCTCATCGCGTTTCCTTTGTGCGTTCACGACAGGAGTCATTGATATAAAGTCAAGCATGGCTTCAAGTTAAGATGCATTTCTGAATACGGGGATTAGAGAAGCGTTCTGGCGTCTTCGTGCGTTCGCGAAAGCTCACGAGCTTTTCAGCCGTCTCGAGAGTCGAGACGCGAACTCCCGGAAGCTAAACAGTTCATTCATTGTTCGAAAACTATTCCAAAAGTATTCCATATTTCATTCACTTCAAGGTGCAGAGCTGCGCTTGCGCTACGCGAGATTGTGTGGCACCGAGCAGGGCACAATACCAGAAACTGGTTTTGTTCCACTCAGGTATCGGAAGTCTGTGGGAGAGGTAGCCGTAAATAGCTTCTATACAGTAAAGAACGCTACGACCGCCAATGGAATTTTTTTAAAAGAATTCTGCGAGACCGACATTTCCAAACCTATTCAGAACGAGCGCCACTGGTCACTGCATTCGTACAATGGACGAAGATGCTACATAGATCGAAAGAACACGAGTCGCCACAAGTTCTGGCATCCGTAACACATGCACTGACACACCGTTCTCAATACCAATTTCATGACTGCTTTCTTGTTTGTTTGCTTGCTTGTTTGTTTGTCTGTTTGTTTGTTTGTTTGTTTGTTCGTTATTCGACCTATTTTCTGGCTTAAACCGAGAAACGTGCTTAATATTTTCTGGCCCAGTGATTCCGGTTGGGATCATAACGCTTTACAACGAATATTCGACATGACAAAGAAGAAAAGACGAAGCTGCCCTGGCAAATGAGAGTGCCAGCAACTCGAATAGCTTAAGTTATGTCCGATTAGTGCTGCAGGCGATTCTTTCTATCCAAAATTAGAAAAACTCCAAACGTCACCACATGCTGAGATTAGGCATCTGAGTCGCATTTTTGGACCAATTGGTGGAACAGTCATGGACGGTGCGGGTGCGAAGACGCTATATACAATACCTTTTATGTGTTATGCTATTTATCATGTTTATGTGTTATGACTGAGTCTCGGCACCACCGTCGGTCAACAGCATCAAACTGCCTCCATTATAGATCCGTTCCAATTTCAATTTCACTTTGTTATCTATTTAACAAGTGGTCATTGCGTACAGGTAGTATGCAGACGACCATTCCGAAGTCAACGACTGGAACGGGAGCCTCAGCTAAAAAAAAAATTGTAGAACACGTGGCTTACCGCAGCCAAAATTTTTAAAAAGTACAAGGAAACCAAATGAACGCGCCAAATGCAATAAATTTTTAAGTGACAATAAACAAAGTACATATATCAAAAAGCATAACTATACAGCACAACATATCATTGTCATTAAACTATTTGCAAAAATAAAACATTGCAATTCTTGTTTGAATGCATTCAAAGATGATGATTTTTAAGTGAATGTGGTAGGTCATTTGATATATTTAACGCCGAAATCGAGGATGTGATTTTTCTTTAGTTGATGTTACATTTAGTTAGCGGAAAGTTGAAATTTAGCGCAAAGCTACTGCAGTTGGTATTAGGAAGTAATCTGCAGTCTACAAATTCATAAGCAAGCGGTTTGTGAAGTAATTAAAAAAAATACTTCTATGATACTTAAACAAGGTGCAATAAAGTTAGCCTGAAGTAATGTCAGATCATCAGAGTAAAAAGAACTGTTGGTAACTATGCGATTCACCTGGTTCTGTATTGTGCTGAATAGACGAGAGCTGACATTTACATGTGTTTCCCCAGGAAGCAATATCATAAGTGATATGCCTATGAATCAACACAGAGTATGAAGATAATAAGTCGTGTGCTGAAAAAAGATGCTCGTGATTTAATCAGTGTTCCTATGCCGAAAGCTGTCTTTCTTGTTTAACAAGAGCAATGTGACTAGTAAACATCAAGTTCTGATCTAATTTTACGTCAAGGAATCGCACACAGTCGGCTGGAGGAATAAGGTGCCTGTCGAAGGTTACGTTGGGTGTACACGGGAACATCCTCTGCTTCGTTCTAAATATCATGAACTGAGTTTTGACCGGGTTTAAAATTAAAATATTTAACTTACACAATTTTACAACTTTCGCAAGGGCACGTGCCCGTCGCTGACTCAAAAAATGAGGGCGTCGATGAAATGTGTCAAGTCGTCAAGTATTTTAACAATATTTGCACCTTTTCGGCGGGGACGAAAGGCAACATCTCAAGTGTATTTTGCAGATTTATGCTGAATTTTCGATAGACGTTGAAACCATAGAACGGCCCCCTGACCATGCTGCTCAAAAAGTCATTTTATTTTCCTGAGGCCGTCTGCATGCTCCTGCTTTCTTGCCATTCATCACCTTTCTGAATTCACTATCAGTTGTATCCCATTTTGACGACTACATTCCCACGGAATGGTCATTGGATTAAAGCCGTTTAAATCAAATTTACCGTGGGCACGACAGCCGCTTTTTCCCACTTCGAATGTAACTCATACATTAATGAGCGCGATCCTTAAAATTATGACTTCACAGTCTAGAAAATTATGCAGATCACACGCACTGTGGGAATCGATGTAAGCGAAGCTATTTGGGCTGTTGACCTTAATTGACGATATCTAGCGATGATGGTGACTGCAAATGTCTCCTTTCTTCAGCGTCCGGTGCAATATGAAAGTGTTGAGTTGATGGTAAACGTTACCTTGCATGTAACACTGCTGGTTATCTACGTAGTACACAGAACATACAGATAGACGTGTTTGCTTGAGGCATTCTTGTGCGCCATTGTTTATGACCTATGAGAAAGTTGAGCATTGTCTTTGCCTCACATGGCACCTCGCGTCGCGGCAGAAGTATTGGCAGAATTATGAGGCTGTATGTGCCAAATCCACAATCGGATTATGAGGCACGCTGTAGTGGCGGACTCCGGAAATTTGGACCACCTGGGCTTCTTTAACGTGCAGCTATATCTAAATACACGGGTGTTTCGCATGTCGCCCCCATCCAAAGGCTGCCGCCGTGGCCGGGACTCGCTCCCACGATCTCGAGCTAACGACGCTCCTTACGCAACACTTCAGTCTTATGCGTGGTTGCGAACATGAGTTAAGGGCAGGAGGGTAACACGCCTTCCCGAAATGAAACATCCGGAATAACCCCTTGATCGACGATTGGACACATGTCAACGGCCCACGATACGAACCACCCGGTATCACTCGGTATCAGCTTGCAAAGTGGGAACTAAGATTAAATGTTTTCAAGCGGATAGGCACTTAAATATAATAAAGAAATTTTATTGAAATTTCCTTCACTGCCATGAGGAGAAAGCTGACTAATGAGAATTTAAATTTTTTTTATTCTGAAGACCTCCTGTTAATATAAGGTTGCTGTCTTTTACAAACTCCTAATTTAAAAGTAAGGTATGAGCAATGCATTATTGCGTTAAATGTGTAAACGCACATGTAAATAGAGTCCTAGCCCATTTCCCAGTATTCACTCAATGAAAATGTAGTACGTCTATACTGTCACGCTGCACTGATCTCAAGAACAAGGCAGTTCCAAAAGAGTAAGTCACGAGCCTAACTCATTATAAGGCGAGGCTGCTCTGAAAAAAAAAAAAAAACACTCAAAGCACTACGATGGCTGCCGCAAAGTATAGTGCATCCTCTGAGTCTGATCTACGAGTCAAGGCGTCGGTTCATCAGATTGGAATGCTCGTGCATTGCAGCGCATTCACGGGCGTTCAAAAGGGATCGAGAATGTAGACCAGTATTCGCTTCAAGTGCGCAATCAGATTAGATAACGCTCTTTCGCTACTGAATCCACGACAACATTCTGGGTATTAGAAACACATGCGACGTGACTTGAGCTAAACGATAACTTTGGACCAGTGCTTAGACACCAAAGAAAGCTCACCCGAAAAATAAAAAAAAATAGTTTACAGTTGCCTTAAATGATAGCTGAAACATAGCGGTCGTGGCAGAAAGGGCCCCCAAGACTGCACAGTGGCGCCGAGATACCAAATATTCAAGAGCTAAACACTTTCCTATTACTGGTATCTTTCAAACCAACATTTCCGGTGTTAATGTAGCCCTCTAATCCGGGGACCAGTTCCACCACGGGCACTGTGTCGGAGCTCATATTTCACGTGACTGTATGTATGTCAGCATTAATTGTCACAATATCACAGTATTTCCTTCTTTATGTCTTAACATTAGACAGCCAAAATATATGCAGCAACCCCTCACCCTAATACTTCAGTACTTTTCGTCCTAACTTGCATATCCGCGCTGCTCAATATGTTACAAAGTACTAAAAATGTATCTAATACTTTCCCCCAGGCTGCTTTGTTTACTCCTAATGACGCCAGGAAACCCACCCTGATGCCGGCAATATTCAGAAAAATAATCGGAAGCATGTACAATGTAGCGCTGAGGTGCTTCTTGTTTAATGAAGGAGAACTTAAAGTTAGATTATGGGATTTTACGTGCCAAAACCACTTTCTCATTATGAGGCACGCCATAGTGGAGGTCTCTGGAAATTTTTACCACCAGGGCTTAATTAACGTGCACCTAAATACACCTGTGTTTTTGCCTCCATCGAAATGCGGCCGCCGTAGCCGGGATTCGATCCCGCGACCTCGTGCTCAGCAGCCCAACACCAGAGCCACTGAGCAACCACGGCAGGCAATGCAGGAGAATCGACTGTAAAGGCGTTTAAGATCATGACCGTGATTTGCGCCAAGGAAACCTGTCCAAGCTTTCACACTTCCTTTATAACTAGCCTAATACACGATCAATATGCCGGTTGCTTTTAACGGCCCCAAATAAACCTAATAAACCAATACAAATATTGGTGACATCATTTTATCATCCGATTCTTCAGATTCATACTCTCTAGATACGGAGTAAGTTGAGAAGTCTGCCTAATAACGAAGCTACGTTAATTAACTTTTCAATAATTGTTCTTAGGTGGCTAAAACAAATGAGTAGTTTGGAGGCCATCCTCGAGATTGTTCAGCTGAGCGAAGAAATTTTTATTAAATGGGCTTCCATAAGAGCGATTCGAACAAGTATTTTGCAATTAAACGCTATCTGAAAGCGTAACTGACACAGAGAAAGCATATCTGTCGGTTCATCCTGACCGCACAAAGCCTTGTGTGATATTGCCATCAATAACGTGGCTCCGCGAGCACTTTCCTGGTGGCCAGTCCGCTTACCATTTTTATTCACGTTGTTTCCTTTTTTTTTGTTTTTTTGAAGGCAAGCAGTTTAAAGATTTAATGTCAATAGGGCAGTGAACGTGTGCTACCGAAAGTTTGCTTGGTCGCAGAAGTGATAAATGACCCAATGATAGTGACGACTTAGCGCGTCACTGGCATCAAGGCAATGCGCATCAAGACAATAAATTATTGCTCATTTCAAATAAACAGTTAGTATCTAGCAAGTATAAAAACTGACATTTCTCACTTACGCCTCCAGTATTTTATAGTAATTTTTTCAAATATCTAAAATACAAAAAAACCGAGTTTTAAGTTTACAACTCTGTAATTCAGCAGCAAAGTGCAATGTTAAAAATTTCTCAGCTACGCCCAATAATATGTCTAAAGCGGACATATACCATACCTGATACACCTCTCCGTACTGTACCACTGTTTTTGTTACTATGAGTTTTGAAAAACGGCTAGCATACATTGTAACAGTTTTACGTACACTATGAGTTCACAAATGAAATTTGTTTGCTTTAACTTCTTTAACAGATGCAGTTTACATAACTGTGTTGTCTGTTTTTGGTGCAGAGTTATAAGTTTGTGAACTTTGTGTTCGTATATTTTCTTAACCTACGTACACGTTTTCGGGCAATTTCTTTAGAAACTGCAAAGTCATAAATTGAAATTGGGCTCCCTGAACCAGCTGACGCCTAGCTTAATATCCTAAATGCAACAAAATTTGTCCACGCTGGTACACTGGTTGCCTCATAACAGTATTTCTACGTTTTACATGTATTTCAATCCGGCAATCGGAATAGGTCCCAGCTTCTGTCCCTATGATGAGTTTGTGGCATCACACCCGTGTTCTTAGGGCCTTTTTTTTGACAGCGAAGCAGTATATGGCTAGCCTATCCGTCCTTTCATCCGTCTGCCGCCTGTGCATCGAAAACTTCTCCGGAGCAACCTCATGGGCATGCGCGAATTAAAAAGAGGAAGAGAGGCCCGCAATTGGCTGCGCCATAGTGACGTCGTTGATCTCCGTCGCAGCCGAGCACCCGCGCAGCAGTTTTTTCCTGGTTCATATGCGGCTCCGAAATGAGTAGGCTACGCGTCATGCATACTCCTGAGGAGCAGGCAGCTTACGGTCAGCAACGCTGCGAGCAGAACCGGGAACGCGCTCGTCTACGCCGTTCCGATGCTGCAGCCCGGGTACAAGAACAGGCTTGTGTATCGGGGAGCAAGCAGCAACAGCGTACTGAGATCCGGCAGCCTACCAAGCCGTCGTTTAATGAACCGTCGGGATTAACCCGGTGATAAACACCGGGGCCGCACGTTTCAGCTTCGCTGGTTAGCCATCTGTACGGAGTGCATGGGCGGTGATTTTTTTATACGCATTTGAGAACACGCTTCCATATAGAAATTTGAGTCCAACAGGCGCGGCATTTTCGGGCGACCACTTGTGCGGATAGTTTCATTACTGCGAGAATTCGCGTGAATGGAGAGCGCAATCATGGGCCTAAGAGGTCGACAACGTATCTGGCGCAGTGCCAAGTTTGCTACCTTCACGAAGTGTCGAAAGCGCTGCCGGCCCTATACTTCGATGCTTACAGCGCCGAGTCTCCCAACATGTCGTAAAATTATTTCATTAACTGCTGCTTTCGCAGGCCCCACACTTATCTTATTTCATTGACCGCCGTTTTACGAGCTCACTAAATATCGCGAGTGGGCCGAACTTGGGCCTTCCAGCACAGCTCCCCTGGGATTCAAGGTCAAGAACCTTTCACACTGTCTCTCTTTGCCTTTTGTAGAAAATTGTATATTCATCAGAATAGACTTGCATAACACGACATTGATTACCAATGATCCCTTATTCACCAAGTTCTTACTCTAGAGCTGTTCTTATCTAGCTGTTCGTGCTATCTAATTATATTGCAAGCGAAACCGACCAGCCAATGAGAAAGTTCTTACGTATGAAAAGGTTTTTAAATTTCACCAGTGATATCCAAATCCAGTCAGTAATGCCAGATGTTCTTACGAACAAGGAAGCTTTATTAATCTGACCCCTGATTTCAAAATCGAACTTGTAGCTGCGTATCTTTTAGCTGAAGTATTGTTGTTCTACATACGCAAAAAGAAAAGACCGCACCCGGATGCGTCTTCGCAGAATCATAACCTGATTGCGCGAAGAGCTTCAGTTGCCTGAAATTAAACGACATACTGCAAAGGCCGTAATCATTCCACACAACATTCCACACGCCACTCATACCATGCCCCTAAATTTCACCAAATATAAGAACGGCGCTTTGCTCTGGTTACCCAGGACACCGTAAATACCTGCTGTGAGTCTCTTATAGCGTATGAAAGAAGGGAAACAGAACGAGAGATCCAGTAAATACTTATGATGCTCTTATGGAAGCGAGAAATTTCAGTTGCGCCACAGAATATGCCGAAGCTTCACCGCGTTTCCACTCAGTTCAAGCTCGGTGTGCCGTAGACCGGACACTTGGGAAGCATAGCGTAAGATAACGCTTTCGAGCACTTGCTATCTGATTTTTTTCCCTCGTACATACTATAGACTGCCCCACAATCCAAGCAGAACAGTAACATCATAGTAAAACACTCACTGAAACGACCGATTGTTTATTTGTTTGCTAGTCATATCTTGCATTTTAGCAGGCAGCGCGGGGCGACTAAACGCACGAGCCCAATAGCGTGGGAAAAAGAGATCCGCCGCATATTAGCCTACATCTCTCGTATGACAATGATGTCTCCCGACGACAAATTGTACATTCCCTCTCATGTCGCAGATGCTTGTCCAGGTTTGCCGCTCGGACCGAACGCGGGTGGTGCGTCCGGCGATCCCGCTTTATGGCTGCACGAAACCGCGTCTTGATGTGCTCTCAATTGTTGCGTGCCGAGTACCGCTGATGTTCGAGGGGCGTTGGCGGTGGCAGGCTCGTGCTTTGCATTTCCGCAAGAGGCCGCGAGGCCCAGTCCGTGCAAACAATCTTCCATCTCACTTTGTCTTTTCTTTTTCTTTTTTTTTTCGTGTATGCGTCGGAATCTCGTACTTTCCATTGTTCTAAGACGACGGTATAGAAGAAAGGGCAAAGGCATTCTTTCATTTTTTTTTCTTTTCCGATGGCCCCGAAACCGCTTCAGAATGTTCCCCACCAGCAGGTGGTCGTGGGAGTTGACGTCGATCCGCTGAACAAGGCGATGGGCGATTTTAATTCCGAGGAAATCATCGCTCGATCTCTGTCTCTCGTTTTCCTCAACGGTTTAGCCTGCGCATACCCCGCACTGCACTCTTCCGACCACGTGCTCTGCGGTTTAGAACTTACATGTAGCCGGTAAGAGCGATCTTCGATTGCGGCTGTCGTAGTGCCAGCGACGTCACTAGCGCTAAAGCTCGCCCACAGAAAACAAAATTCGTGGACGCTGGACTACACGGACTTCAGCTAAAGTTGCTATGAAGGCACTGCTGCGTTTTCTGTAAGGTACAATGGACTGTGCGAAAAATTGTCGTTGTGAACTGTGGGGTGTTTGATATCCTAGTTAGGCATTGACATTGTTTATGGCAATGTGGCGACTTCACAGACTATGTGGCAGCGTCCACATGGACAGTTCTACGTAGGAGGAGGAGGAGGAGGAGGAGGGGGAAGAAGGAAGAGGAGGAGGAGGAAAAAACTTTATTCTTGTCCTGTGCAAGGTGTTGCCACCTGCCTGGCTAGTCCCATGTTGGGACCGGGAGGTCAAGCCTCCTAGTCCTATCACGGGCGTACTAGACAACCAGGACTTGAGGGATATGATCTGGAGATCTTATCATTGCTAAAAACCGATTCCGGGAAATGCCAGGGCCGAGCGACCCACACTCCCAGAGCAGATGTTCATGTCGCTCATAATTTCCTTCACTTGATTTCTTTTCTCTTCGTTTTTCTTCTTTCTCTCATACCCAATGTCCCTTTCCCCAATACAGAGTAGCAATTAAGATATATTGTCTGATTAACTTAAAAAGGGATGAATGCGAACCAGTTGATCCGTTTCCATCGGCAAAAAAAAAGCGCGAAAGAAACATGGACAACTCAGGAACACAGGAATGCTTCTCCTGTGTTCCTCGCTTGTGTGTGTTTAGTTCGCGCTGTTTCCCACCGATGGACGTCTGATTATTTTTTTCAGTTTTTTTTATTGACACGAATAAGTAAGGAAATGTTGGCACCAACGTATGGTGCCGACTACACTTTTTCACATGAGTGACATGGACATCACAAGTTAACGCATAATATCCCATATGTCCCATTGTATGAAATAATAATATAAAGTTATTAAAGGCACGATTAAGTGACACAGTTTAAGCTGACTATAGCAAGTGCCATAAACACTACAGGTACATACAGATAAGCAAAATGTCAGAACAGATAAAAATACCACATGGCACAGTAACACGCTATGAATGTTGCAAACTCTACAAGCGCAATACACAAACACGAAATGTCACGTGATAGAAAAATGCATAAACAGATACATTTACAGATTGCGCGTGCGTGCTGTGAGTGTAATTTTCCCATGGTCAGTCTCCCCTGTAATTTTTCTCCTAATATTTCTCCTGCAATATCAATGATCTCGGAAAATCATTTTACAGCAGTAGGTGCACGTTTTCCGTAAGCATTTGTTGACCATGGTCGCAGCAGTTCCTTCAAGCTCACTGGCCTTCGTTCGAGTCCCACGATTTCTGACGCGAGTCAGTTTCTTGGCTCACGCTGTTTGTGAGATTGTAAACGCAGATGTACACCTTCATTTGTGCTGCCACATTCTCAGTGGGAATTGTCAGCATGACCAATACGATATAGAAACTTCTTTTGCGTACGCGATGCCAAGTCTCAGACGGTGAATAAGTATTTCGAGACGCCTGTTAAGCGCTATCGTTATATAAAATTCAATAGTGCAGTCAAAATGAGAAAGCTCGAAAGAGTTGTCAGTTCCATCGATTCCTGTGCTTTGGCTACTGCGTGAACATGGATCCCTTAAAATGCAAGGTATTTCGCCCTCCCTGCCTTTCGTTTGGTTTTATATTTACCTTCCTAAAGCACGAGCGATTATTGACACGCAATTGGACTGTAGGGAGATTAGCTGTACTATAGTTCGCATGGCACCATGAATGCTCTCTACAGAGTATCATTGTTCAAATAATTATTACGAGGGATAAAGCAAGGAATGTCTCGGGCTGGTGTCAATGTTAGCGTGGATGTTGGCTGGTGTCAAAGACATCGGTATATGCATTGTTTATAGAAAACGAAAGTAACTTCGAATGACCCGGTAAACAGAAAACATTTACGAAAAATAGCAGCAAGCATTTTTAAGTACTAAACGGTTACGTCCACACTGGTCTAGAAGCCACAGGCGTTCTTGAACATGGAATGAAATTATGCAGAATCATGAAATTTCCCCCCGGTAATTTCGGCAGGTGCTGCCCGTGAATGGCACTGTAACTATATGTTAAAGACGAAAAATGTGCAATATCTGCATTGTTCTAGTGCCCATTTATGGAACTGGTACACTGAGGATAACTTCAAATCTTCAAAGGCACAATAAGCCGTCAAACAGAGCATCACATCGTACAGGCGTAACACTGATACTTGGAGTTTTAGCGTACATTAGGGAAAATGCAGGTGTGTCAGAGAGTTTCAAGTTTTCGGCTTCGAGCAAATTTCTTTTTTATTCGCTGCACTTGGTGGCGTAAAATATTGACGGCAGTTTTGCATCAAACGTACAGCTCAGATGTTTTTAACTGTTTTCCTCATTCGGTGGAGTTCATAGGCATCCTAGGCAGCATTTAAAGTGGTCTCCGAGAAGAGTTTATGCATGCAGTGCTGAAACTTATTTGCAGCATTTGTGACAACATCAAAAGAAACCACTAAAGCTGTATTATTGGGCTCACCTTAGTACACGAGTCTATAGAACGAACGCTACTCTGTTGAAGCTCTTCGATAACGAATTCTTCGTTTTTGGCGCTCCTAGGGACGTTAAAGAAATCAATCCGCAAGTATCTCACTGTCAGCTATAAGATCCACGCATCGCTTCTCTTGTCTGCACGCATGCATTAAAGTACTTCAAAGAAAAGCATTTGATAAATAACTTCCACGCATTTCCGTTCCAACTGCCCAAGTTACCAGGAAATGCCTCAGAAAAGATGCAAACGCGAGCAAAGCATGCTCCGGCGTCATTCGTACAACATGGAATTTTATATGGCAGTTTTCAACGCAAATCCGAATGTTGTAAGCGCACTGCTGTTTCTCCATTGCGCGGCATTCGTAGCACGGCCGCCTGCAGACAGTTGTATTTCACTGTCGAGATCAAGTGCCGCATTCACACTACTTCCCATAATCGTCTATTTATTTTTCTTCTGTATCGTTGTAAGTGGGGTTACGTACGAGCAGTGCCATGGCTGGATGCGTGGTCCACTACCAGATACTCCGCACAGTGTGATCTCTCCTAAAAACAGTGTGTCCAACGTTGTGTCGACGTGTTTCGAAGCTCAACGTGTCCTCTCAAGCTGTTTATTCGACCTTTCGCATGTATCCCACAAAGTTGTTGCCGATAAATTTCAATTCTTTTTAGTGGCTTTTGTATAAGTATTGATAGATCACAATATGAGAGCATTTCTGTCGTTGCACCCGGCTTTGGAAAGAAGAAAATTCTGACACAATTACTACTTCCGCTGGGTTTTCATTGTACTCTCAACATGAACGCGACCTAAATCGAGCACACTAAATAAAGAAATTATGTTAAAAGAACGTGTTATCAAATTTAGTGGAATTAGTGGAATGGTTCTTCGGCTAATGCCTTTGAGTTACATCCGAACGAGTGCCATTGCAACTGGAAGGAGTGCTGGGAAAGTTTAAACGACCATGATGGTCGCTTCTGGCGCAGCAGACCAAGAATGTGCTTGGGCCAGGAGGCCACTGCCTGCCGAAGATGTCCGGACTGGGGCGTCAGTTCGTGTAAAGCATATAAGAAATGTCTCCGCCTCGTCCCGATTGCATTCTTATCGTGGTGAGAAAAGCCCAAGCGTCCTCGTTCACTAGCGTGAGAACTGGCGACGTACTTGCGCACCGGTTCCTGCAAGCGTGACCACGAAGTCTTTCGATGCCACGGTCGGTTGCCTGCGGTGCGAAATCTTATCCGCGATCGTGGACACGTGCCTTGCGATTGCGGAAAAGATATCGTCATTGTGCCCGGATCGGGCCCTACGCGTGACGCCGATCCAGACACGGCGGTTATTATCGAGTGAATCGCTCGGGGAAAGTACACTGTAGTACGTGATCCGCGAAGGCGGAGAACTTTGTATTTTTAAAGAAAGCATTTCTGCGCAACACTGCCTTTTTTATTCGTTTCTCCGGAGGAAATAAACCTTTATCAGTCTACCCGGCCTTCGGCATCAGTCGGCTCGATAGATCTTGCCGTTGGAGCTGTTCTTCGCTTGTCTCCAATTTCATCGACTTGCCTAACAAGGGTGGCCGATTGTAAGCTTGTGATTCTCAGACTTTTTTTTCTGCGCATACGAGCTCCCTGTATTAGCAGCGAGATATCCTAACCGTAAACCAAACCGAACACATATTCGGTATTATTTTGAGTGTTACGTCTGCCACCGTCGTCGTCATGAGTGCCCGTACTCGTAGCAGTCCGTTCATTTCATCCTATGGGTGTCCGATTATCTGAAATTTTGAATGCTTATCGACCACTTTTTGCCCCTTGATTCGAGAGTTCACTATTCGAATCTTGAGTACATACGTGCATGCATTGGAGTGTACTAAAGGCAAGATTGTTGTAACATTTCTTTATGAGAATTAAGAGAATATTCGGTGTCCGATTTCATATTCCAAGCTCGGTTATCTCGAATGAGATAACCGAGCTTTCTACGATTCAATTCAAACGTTTCGCTTTTTGAACACTCCAACTTTAGGCAGAGAGAACACACGTGAACGGCATGTAAATTAAATTGAAGACCTAATTAAATAGAGAGAAACCATTCGTTATCGCAGAGGCTACGGCGTGCAATCTTCGTTTTTAATATGTCGTATGCTCTGTAACAAACAGAGGCTCATGTACGATGTACGAAACCTTAGCACACCTAGCAGCTTCCATGGCACGGCAACAACTTATTGAAACGGAGTACCTGACAGGATTCGCGCAGGTTCTGCTGCCACGCGAATCAAACTTACGAAGCAGTACAACTCTAAGGTGCAAGCATGGATCAACTGGCTCCTGCATTTCTATACAAACTGCCCAAAAAACCTCCTGCAGTTCAATTTGTTGCACTTGTCCCTTTTATTTCGTTTTTCGAAAGCGATAGTGTTGGACAAGGTTAGCAAGCAGTTTCTCTTGCAAAAAGAAGAACACAAAAAAAACAACAACGAGTTACTGAACTGAGCGACTCCAGAATGTGAACGCACAAAACAAACAATTACACGCAAAACGAAGTACGTGGCGCATTTAACAGGGTCTAGTTTGCCAAAAGGGCCTAGTTTGCCTCTAACCAATATCCACCCAAGACTTTACAGATTTATAAGGTTAGTTTTATTGCAAATACCATTCTTTGCCTACTTCATCCTTTTGATACTGCCTATCTATCTATCTATCTATCTATCTATCTATCTATCTATCTATCTATCTATCTATCTATCTATCTATCTATCTATCTATCTATCTATCTATCTATCTATCTATCTATCTATTATGAATATTTCTCTTGACATCCCGCTCGAAATTGGGCGCAACATATTGTCACCCAGCCTGCTCAAGCTAATCAGGTATTATATAGATATATATACATAGCGGTCTAGCATTTTGAATCTCTATCAGTGATCCTTTATCTTTTCATTAGTACTGCTATCTCTAAATTGTACACTTACCCATGCCTGTAACTACTCCCAATCTATCGATCTTTACCCAGCTTTCTTTTCCTCCAATACTCTAAACGTCTCTTACTTTTCTCTACGGCTGAGCAGTCGTTTCTTCCATCTTCTTTGAATACCAGCGCCTCTGAAAGGTTCCCTAAGGCTCTTGCGGGTTAAAAATCTCTACATTCCGCTACGATGGGCTTAGTTGTTTGTGAACTTTTGCTGCAAGTCACACGCCTCATCCTGTCGCGAATGCTTGTTCCGGTTAGTTATTGTCCTCAGGCAGCCAGTTCGGGCCTCAAATGGCGAGCCATTGCCCTTTGTGTCCAAAACAAGACGGAGGCTCACAGCAAGATGGATGTTAGAACTGATCAACTGGGGAGAAACGAGAAATATCTCTGAAGCCAATGTTTCGGCAAGTGCCCGTGTCGAATCGCTTGCTTCAGTGACATTCTTTATCCTCCTGCCACATGTCCTGCCACAGTGAATGCGCTTTGGGCTTGTGTACAATTTGTTCTCCTGACCTTCTTTTTTCTTGTTTTCTTTCTGTAATTTGTACGTCTCTATGGTCTTTTTTGTTTCCACACTTTCATTTAATTTAGGGTCTCTGTTTCTCAGAGTCTTCTCCATGAGTCCCGGTCGTCTATTCACACTTTCAGTTGCCGTTTGCTTGGTAGCCAACCTTCTTGTCCGCGCTATAGAGGTACAGATATTTGCGCAATTTGGACGTCCACTCCTTTTCATCCATAATCACGCGTCTTTAGGCAAAACTAAGATTGCTCGGCGCTTCCCTGACTTCAAAGGAGGCAAAATACATGTAAATACTATTTCACGAACCTTCGACCTCTTTGCAGACTTCCGTAGAACTGATATATACCAGATCCAGCTAGTTTTATCGGGTGCGACCGGTAGTTCACAAATCTTTACAAGTGAGTGAGAGAGTGACTTAGAAGCTAGGTTAAATGGTTTCGCAGGGAAGTAACGGTAGTGCATCATTAAGCCTATCTTCATACATTCATATCATCCTGTGTTATGACCAATGCACCGATTCAGGTTCCTCTAAAAAAAAATGGTTTATCTTGCGTCACTAAACCTTCCTATATTGCGTCCTTCCGTCCTCTTTTATGCGCATTTTGATCTGATGATCACATGCATGATCACCATTACGGATGTTTGTCCTTATCATATCAGCTTACTCGAACCACATAGTCTTTTATTACTTTTCATATCACCGGCGTTTGCATATTTTTTTTAGTACTAACGGTGCAGTGGCAAAACCGTCTCAACTTCAGGCCATACGGCTTCGGGCACGCATAACCCGAATTCACACGTGTCTCCCTATCAAGTACCTGGGCGCCCATATACAGGGAAGTGGCAAGTAAACTGAACGCAACCACTGAGTTAAAAGTAATATGCAGAAGCCACCGCGTGCGTCTGAGTTTAGTAACAGCGCGTGCCAGTCGGCAGCAGCCGCTAAAGTTAGCTAGCACTTCTGAAAGTGACGTCACGCGTACGTTTACGTGATGCAATCTTCACCCGAGATGCTCACGATCGCTATAAATTGGGCGATTCTTATCGATCGTTGCCAGCGTTGTTCACTTATGGCTCTGTCGTGCCAAACGGGGAACAACTTCTGTGGGATCACAAAGGGCGATAAGCAAGAGTGGCCGATCGAAAAACGAAGCAAGCGCAAAATGGCGAGCGCTTTAGTGTCCACAAGTGTCGCACGCCCGTCTCCGCGACTATCGGTATGCCGCGGAATTCCTTCCAACCCTCCCCCCGCCACCCCAACCCACTGTGAACACAGGACAAAACGTTTTTTCTCGTGGTGGGGGGGGGGGGGGGGGCGTCCTCTCGGCGGAGTCCGAATTTCGGTCACGTTCGCGATCCCGTGTACACGACTGTGTCGGCCGCGCCGCAATAAAGATTGCGCCCGCACTCTCGCCCTCAGCCTTTTAACCCACCGCTCCCCTTCTCCCCGCTTTCGGTTTGGGACGTGGTTTGCATTTGCGCCGCAGATATCACCGACTCCGCGACGACCACTCTCAATAACCGACAAGCGGTCGTGAATGGCTGCCGGAACTGAATGCGCACTTGGTCCTTTCCGTTGCCTTTTCTTTTTTTCTCTTCTCTATCTTTTCTTTTCTCTTTACTTTCGGTACTTCTCACAGCCAGCGCCCAGCGGCGTCGATGCTTCGTCTGGCTACCCTGTCCCAGAAAGCTCGTCGCGACACAGATACCGCGAGGCGACCTGCGGTTCCTCGCACGGCCGCGAAGCGGTCGCACTCGTATACTCCGCTTGTTTTTTTCCCTGGACTGTGTTTCGTTGGTGCGCTTCTCTTCACGTGTAACGACGGCGTTAGCTTTGTTTGCTGGCCCTTTTCGTGGGCAGACGAACTCCGCAGGGAAGAATCAACGTGTATGAGGCCGCCGGATGACTGACACGTAACGAATGCTTTGGGAAGCTCTGTGAAAGGCCTTCTGCTCGCTGCTGGTTTCGATTAACGTGAATGTTCGGCTTTTTGGGATACGTTTGAAGAAAACAAACTCGGGCAGGAAGTGGGTACACCTGTGCGTGCTGGTGCAGCTCGCCGAGTCCGGGTAGGCTGTCCTCTCGTTAATACAAAGAAGGTCCGGCATCTTGCTTCGAAAGGTAGCAGAAAGGGAGAAAAAACGTTTATTGAAAAATGAACTAAACGACCAATCCCTGCGGGGCTTCCAATGAGAAGCCCAAATTGGATTAGTTGTTTCGCTCCTGAACAGGTATAGCACCAAAATGTGTTTTAATGGTTTATCGGGGCGAAGCGGTCCATCTTCTGTAGTTGTTGAATTTTCTGCATGTTGATTTTCTCCCCTACTTTTTGTATGATATTGATCCCACTGTATGCCATGCTATGGTGCACGGAATCAGTCAAGCCTTCGCAGGCTTTTTGTCCGTGCTCCAAACATCTGGCAGATGTTGAATAAAGCTGAACTAAATTGAATTGTATTGAATCTTGGAAGGGGCCGATGCTCGTAAGAAGTTCGGTGCCTTAGAGGCCTCTTTGTCAAATATGCTCTTAACGAGTATAAGCCCATGATGTTACTAGCGCGGGGTTGACTGTGCCGAATTACTTTGTGTAGGAAGCAGGGAAGAATTCATTCGGATGTGCAAACAGGATGTGGGCCCAGTTGTCGCATATTTAATTTCTTGAAAACTCCCGCGACAGACATGACCAAGAGGTCAAGAGGGAGACCGGGTCGGACAGGCTCCACAGAAGCAATGAAACAACGAAACGGTCCATTAAGCTTATACGAAGAGAAAAATACTGAATGAACTGAAAAAAATTGTAAGCAAGAATTATAGATCTATAGTTCGGGAGTCACACAGCGGAATTATTATACACATATTGCGTAGCTGCTCAGTTTCACCGACAACGCTTGACAGATTTGGCGCCTAGCATGCAGAAGACGCACAAGGAATTCACCCTAATATCTTGAACTTTATTGCTTCTCTCATATACTATTTATTTGCTACAAACTGCAGTGCTAGAGTGCTCAGGACACACGTCTTTTGCGTATACGTACATAGTTGCACAGACGCCTCTCTGGATGATCTCAGTCGTGATGATACAGGGTGGATCTCGTGCGACGTCGAACATGGATGCGGTGACACCGTACATCGGCTCCGCTCCATGTGGTTAGTACTCACATGCACTCCATGTGGTTAGTATGCGCTCCATGTGGTTAGACATGCACTCCATGTGGTTAGACATGCGCTCCATGTGGTTACTACTCAGCGGGCGTCCTCGCGTAGAAAACTAAGTTGCGGCGCCCATCACTGTTATAACTAGGCGCCGAAATAGAGCTGCTGTCAAAAAGAAACGGCGGAGTGAAGCAGCTCGCATCAGACGCAGTCAGCAGGATGAAATGCAGCGGTCGGCGTCCAGTCGGTGCGTTGATGAAAGAATCCGAACGCCCGCTGTTTTCGCCGAAGAACCGAAGAAACAGGAGCGCCCACGCATCCTGCTGTGAAGGCGCATAAAAAAACGTACGTGCTGAGACAGTGATCTGCAGAAGACGGTTGAGGGACTTCACAGCGCGAATCGTGAGTACTCAAAAAAATAAATAAATAAAAAGAACGTCCAAAGCGGCCTCAACGTCTTCCTTTTCCTGTAGCGCCTGACTGGCGCGGAATAAACGTCGTTAGTGCCTTCCGCGGTGCGTAATCTATTTTTCGAACTGTTTGGACGTAAGGCTGTCCTACTTAATTTTTCTTGCAACGGTGCCTGCATTTATGCGCGAAGCAGGATTGCAACTCAGTCTCTCGTTCGTTATATTTCTCGCTCCGCGCATCATGATCCCAGTCACGTCAGGTTGTGCATGTGCAATTTTTTTTTGTCTTATCCTTTTATCTTCATTATTAGTATTCCTGACCGCTTTAAATCACTTCTTGTATTTAGCATGCTCGCTTCCGCCCATATAATACATACAGCTTCGCCATATATTCGTAGTTATGGGTGATGTCCCCCGATGGAGTTATTGTGTATTTCTTTGTAGTTAATCATGTCTGTGACTTCATTAGCGAATATCAAATTAAGTTTTGTACTACAACCACTACTACTAACCACGTCTGTGAATAGATCTGGCCATTAGTCTTCGAAAAGAGAAGTAATCAAAACGGTATTTCGGCCATGTGTACCACCGGATAAAAAAGGAAAATATAGGTTCTTTTTTTGATTAGGTGGGTTACTTCTACCACGCCTAACCATTCTAGTCATGAAAGCAATTTTCAGCAACACAGTCAAGTCACTTAGACACAATGCAGCAGCAGCCGTCGTCTCTCAAGTTTCTTGCTTTGCAGAATGTTGACACCACCAGAAACGCTACATGGTGTCACGTTAAACTAACATGCTGATGGTAGCTGGCATTGCTGCCTCTGACAAACACAGGTTCACAGATCGAAACTTGGACTGGTTTAACATTTTATGGTTTCCTTCATGGGTTCTTTATGTTCGTCAACTTTCACTGGACATCGAATATCATCGGTGATAGTGTTCACGTCAGGTATTTTGTACCGCGCGTGGTTGTCCATGTTGTTAAGTTAAAGAAATAACATAAAATTAACTGCTACAATCGAAGCTCTTCTTGCGTAGCCATACTCTTTGTTAACTTTAATATTTGCCTTTGCGGTAATAACCTTGATTTTCAGTTTCTTTGCCTGTCAGCACTCTTTTTTTGGTACCGAGATTCTATACCTTAGTTTACCTTTTGTAGTGAGTTTAATCTACAAGTGCGATATATGATTGCTAATTATTCAACTCGTAACTTCAAACAGATCGACTCGACAGAGCCGTTTACACCGGGAAATGCTCTTTTTATTTGAGTAGGATGGTTTCGTGAGTGACCTGGAATTCCATGCTTGAGGCATTCTTTATTCTTTTTAACCTTGACATGTTTTCGTAGTTAGAGCTTGCCTAGACCTTAATATCTTCACACGCATCGCAATCAGAGTGAACAAAAAAGCCTTCGGCTCTCCAAAGACATGTCTTGCCCGCGAAGACCGCCGCTCAGTGGGCGATGCAATGCACAACGTTACACCGCATTACATCCCACTAAGCTGCCTCGAATTCGACTGCATTTCATGCACGACGACAGCACTAGCGCCAATGATGCAAAACACCTGTAGAGGACTTCTTACGTAATGGTCAGCGAGCGCATATACTGCTGGCTGTTCTCCCACAGACTCCACGCCCCTCTCCCAAAACCCATCAACTCGCAAGGTACACTGCACCTGCGGTCAGCCGTCGTCTATAACCACGTCGAGCCACGAGAGGGCGCAAGAGGGATCAAGACATTCAGCGGCGACCCTTGATTGACCTTTGACCGGACGTAAACACCGCTCGGCCATTCGCATATGATTTTGCTACCGCTGGACCGCAGCGACTTTTCCTTCGCGCTGCCACCGAGTTCAGTTTCTCGAGGTCGCAGGCACTCCATAACAGGTTTCTAAGCTGCTCGCGTCGTCACTTTCAAGCGCGGGATCATTTTTCTTTCGGATACCCGTTCTACGAGCTTCGTGTCGCATTTTTTCTTGGTCATTCGTTTCCTTCCGTTACTTTCCCGTTTACCGGGCAGGCTCGAAAGTGAAAGATGCCCAGTCGTGGCGTTACTAAGTTGTAATGACGAAGACGTGTTGGGTAGTTGGTAATAATGACAAGTAGCAAGCTTTTCACTGACCTGCGTGAGCAATGATCGCAAGTGAGAATGAGAACGCGTTTCGTTAAAAACATCGTTTGTAATATGCGGCGCCACTCGAATGTCAACGCGAAGAAAGTAATGGCGGCGTAGGTGCAAGGAGGAAGGCGAGCGGAGGTTGGTGTTAAATGCAAAAAGCTGGGAGAGCACGTAAATTCTAGAGGTGATGTTCCGTTCCAGACGACGCTGTAGCAGACGAAACGCTGCGCCTCGTCCTGCCACAAATGGCCGACGTGTCGCATTCGTTCTTCTCGGGGCGACGGAAGCGCAATCCGGCGCCATCTTCGTTTGATATGCATGAACATCCACGTACGCTAGCCCATACCAGACGGCCAAGTTATACGCATTTTGATTAACTCGCTGTGCTTCGCAGACCACGCGCTTTAGCACCTGCTCCTAGCATCGGGATACCGCAGCTGCGTTTTACATACAGTCAACGTCCGCGAGGCAACCGGCACTACAAAACGCTTTTTTTATTATTACTTAAACAGCATTCTTCACGGCGCACGCTTAGCCTACTTAACGGCTTTCAATCTCAAGAGCATAAGCTAGAGGAGGAATTAATCAATGAGAACAATTAGGCGCAGCTTTCGTCTGCTTAGTACCTTCGTCTGCCTAGCGCCATGTCAAGTCGAGGCACGAGCATTATTCGTCACAAGCTGTAGCCTGCAGCCCCATACTGAGCGCCGGTAAGACTGCGTGCAGCTAGGATTCAGTGTTCCGGCTAGCTACAGCCCCACGTCTTTTGGCCCACTGTATCGCTCTTCTTTTCCCTGCACGGTGTCGCAATTTTGCGTCGACTGTGCCACTTCCGGTAGAGCGACCACCATACACCGTAATGGTTACTGAATGCTGCTTTCCTTTATTTCAATAAAAGCAATAGTTGATTTTGTCAAGGAGTGTCCTAAGTCCACCTGAAAGCAAAATCTTTTGCAAACCATTTAGTCACACTTAGTCGCGAGAGCGGTGAAAAGCGCCGATCCGACAATCCCTTTCAAGAACGAGAATTCCACTGATAAATGGTTTTGTGACGCCGAATATAAACCGACGCGGATAAACATCCAGGCTGCAGTATATGCTTTTCGAATTGGAAGCTATAGCGCGCGCGTTGTAGTCGCTACGAGAAGCGCCACCTTACACGCCGACTATAACGCATACAGTCTGCTTTCCACGCCGCTTTTCATTTTCAAAGCTCAACGGGGGGGACTAAAAGTAACTCCGACGCCTGGCAGCACCGGTACCTCTTTTACACCGCCGCTTCCTTACCCATCCGCCCTCGCAACAGTTCCGGGCCGATAAGAAGGTAATATATAGTTTCGGTTCGAACGGCGCATGGAATATACATCCTCGTCGGATCGGGGCGATAACGTTTGGCAGGGGCTTCCTTTCCTGCGGGACGTTTTCCTCGGAATATAAACTGTGAGACGAAATTAAGGCGCCAAAACCCCAACGTTCCGGTGTATTTAGACTGCGGTCGCATAACCTATGCACACAGCGCGGAGACGTAGTTTCACGTAGGTTGCCGCATGCGCGTTCGAGAATATGGATAACGAGGAAACAACGGGCGCCCGTAAGCTGCAGAAAGGTGAGCACGTTTCTGTATAGGGTTCGTGACACCACAGAATAGCCTCCACCGAGAAATAACGAAAGACAGTCAATTCTTTATCAACTTTTTTTTGGTCTGTGAACAGTTGGTCGCGTAAGGCACATGGTTGAAAAAAACACACAAAAAACACACACACACACAACTCCGCTCTAACAAGTCCGCTCCGCGAGAAATAACGAAAAGCAGTCAATTCTTTATAAACTTTTTTTTTCTGTAAACAGTTGGTCCCGTAAGGCACATGGCTAAAAAAAGAAAAAAAAAAAACTCCGCTCTAACGCGGCCGGACCGCGATCGTTTTGAAGATATGCAGATAAGTGGAGTGCGTAGAATACGGAATCGTATACTGATCGCAGTATTGCTTTATTTTTTTTTTATTCTGTCAATATTACGCGAAAAAAGAAGGCACACAGTAATCGCTGCTCGCCTGCCAGAACTAGCAAGGAAGCTGCACTTTCTTTTTCCATTGATACCTGCAGTGTATGGATGCAAAAGATGTAGGTTATCAAATGAGCTTCAAGAGTTTTGAAGTTACCCTGCATACAGATATCACAGCGTGTGTGATGCTCGCTGGTATATATATGCACCTAGGCAATAATAAACTCATCCGTCTAGCTTACTGGTGAAGCAGCCCACTGACACGGACGCAGAGAAGACACACAAGACGACAGTGTCATCTTGTGTGTCTTCTCTGTGTCCGTGTCAGTGCGCTGCTTCAACAGTAAGGTATGATGATCAATCATCAACTAGCCCAACTTTACACATTACTGATCATCAGTCTAGACTCACTAACCATTGTTACTGCGGCTGAAAGAAGGAAGCATCGAGAAAGCAGTGCTAAAAGTTTGAATGAAATATTCATCAATTTCAATATAATCTGCACATATTCGTAGAAACAATTTTTTTTCTTTATCCTTTGTTTCCTGTTTTAACTGAGCTTGCAACTTGATGATGGGTATATCGAGTTGCGCCAATCTTCAAGATGTTTTTCTTTTAATGGGTGCTCATTGACATGTGACTGCCTCCAAATTTGACATTTAGACAATTGCCCCCAAGACACTAATCAAAAGTTAATTAATAAAGTTTAACTAGGCAGTCTTCCGAAGGTCGCCTTATTAGTGGCAATGTAAAAGCCATGGACGGTGGCAGTGCGCATTAATTTTTTATTAGAAATGATCAAAAATAATTACAGCTTGTATGTGTGCGAGCACGCACGCGGACTTTTTTTTTTCTCATTCCGTTTTCACGGGAATGCGACCGCCGTGATCGGGAGTCGAAGCCGAAGTTTCGCACTCGGTCGCGCAGAACGTGGCCCATGACGCGCCATGGCGCGTGACCTTGGTCGACAAGGGCGCATGCGCGACATATTGCTCCCAAAACAAGCAGCGCGAACGGGAGTTCTATTTCAATTCGTTTCATCAGTGTAGTGTTGCTTTCGGAGTTTCTTTCCAATTTTGTTTTTGTTTATTTTTTCCAGTTTGTTAATGTGACAATTACGATCGTAGCGGAGAGTATTAACACTGCCATTTTTTCCTACAGCAACCCCTGTAGTCATGGGTATTAACATCGTCAAGCCTTACCATTAATTAGAAACTCCGGAGAACCTCCGACGCGATAGCCTCGTGACTACGGCGCATGCGCTGCTGAGACCGAGGTCCCGGGTTCGATCCTGGCGGCGGTGGCCGAACTTCGAGGGAAGCGAAATTCAAAAGCGCTCGCCTGTTTAGACTGGGAGGATGTTAACGATCCCCACGTTGTCAAAACTATTTTGGAGCTGCGGCGCGCTTCGTAACCTAATATCTCGGTCTTGGTGCGTAAACCATGAGAACTTATTTAATGTAGAAACTCCGGCGAGTGATTTGAATTAACCTGCGCACGCTTCGAGGCGGCATTTCTGTTCTTGTAGGCCATCCTCCGCCCGCTATTTCATTTTTGATGTCTTTCATCGAAATTTACCATTTCATTGTCAAATTATAGAGGGGAGGAAGTGTGCAGTTGGCCAGTTCATGTGGTGCGTAGAGCAAATAACCTGTCGTCTATTGCAGTAATATAATCAGTGGCCAGGGTAGGGAAAGCCAGTTGAGGATGACAGCCAATAAGGTTGTGCAATGGCAATAGGAAATTTGTAAACATAGCCTGGCATCGGTTGACGCAAGACACGGGTAATTGGAGACCGCTTGCAGTATCTTTCGTCCTTCAAGCAGGGGAGGGGGGGGATAACATAGGCCGATGATGATTACCATTACAGAGGCAATAATACGTCTTCGTGAATGTGCGGTACTGTATAGACTGGGTCCCGTGTAACGCTCCCTCGTCAAGGGTGCTCACGAAATGCGAGTACCGGACGCGCTCGGCTGCAATGAATACGGTTGTTAAAATGCGTCGCCGCCCGGCTACGCTCCTCCTACAACCTCAAGACGCGAAGGCTGGCTACAGTATGGCGAAGCTTCGCGCGATCGCGTCACAGCGAGAGCAACGCAAACCGGCGAAGTAGACGCATTCTAGCAGCCGTCCCAACCTCGACAATCGGCCGTTTACGACAATTGTTACGTAACTCTCCGCACGCAGCCGCACAAGGTACCGCGCCTGCGCGCTCGCGCTCTCTCCCTTCTCTCCTCCTCGCCACGGGCCGCGTCCGAGTTTTCTTCGCGGAGAGCGAAACAGGAGATACGCGATCAAGGAGCGCTCGACGCGAACGTCGGGCGACATCCGGCGGGCACCCAATTAGCCGGCGCCGACGATGGCGAACCGAGAGCACGAAGACGACGACGAAGACGACGGCGCAATCCCGTTGCGTCTTCGCCCTCTCCCCCCGCGCGGCCAGTGCGATGCCACGCCGCTTAGCGATCTGGGCCAACGGAGCGAGCACGCGGCACGGGCGCCTCCTAACGATTCACCGGCCCACCGCACCCCCTTCCGTGCCACTGCCGTATCCATCACGCGGCGGTGGGAATGCGTTCGCCTGCACCAGCGTCGGGATCGTGATTAACGATTCATCAGCGCACAGACGGCCCGCTGCTCTAGTTAAAGTTAAGGAGCGCGCCGGCCAGCCGGCGCCCCCCCCCCCCCCCTCCCTCCTACCGTGTTTAGTTTAAGCAGCCGTGCTTCTTTGGCCTTGCGGGCGTCGAGAAGCGGGTGCGATTGTTTAGACCAGGGCGTCTACCGCGCCGGGCGGAGCAATTCGTCATGCAAATTGGTCGGTGGCTTCGCAAAAACCAAAAAAAAGAAAGAAAGAAAAGTGAATTGAGATGCGGAAGCGACGCAATGCGCAAGCAGTCGCCTCGCGCCCGGGACTCTCGGTAGCATTGCGAAGTTGCTGGCTTGTCGTAACACGTGTTATCGACGACTATACGAGTTGTCTGCTCCAAGCACGCCCAGTGAGCGCGCCGGTATATGGGGACTTCTGAGAACTAGGCTTCATCTGATGCTGCGCGGCTCTTCGTAATCTGGCGGGGCTACACCCAGAGAAAGCCCCAATGAAGGGCACAGTAAGAGCGTTCCAGGAACTTTGAGCATCCAAACCGATCTATCACCTCGTCATTTACAAGTTCACATCCTGTGACCAAGGGGATAAGGCATTCTGGAATAGTTTCCGAGAAGCGAAAGGCTTACGAGGGCGCAGCCCTGGCTCGGTGCCTAATGACGGGATTTGTGTCCTTCCGGGCGAAAACGAGGTCAATTAATGACGCTCATCCGTCATACGGTTTTGATGCGTTCTTTACGTTTTCACACTCCTCTCTACAAGTGCAAAGCATCACAACTCAGCAGCACTGGCACTATGGGGCCAAATTCGCACAGCCTTTCGTTGGTATGCGTATTTCGCGTTGGCCGGCGGCCTTTTCTAATATTTGCAGCATCGAGTTTGGCTACATTTGGCTCCTAAGAAAAGAGTAGCAGCTTCGCCCGAATGTCTGACCATTAGTTGAGACAGCAAATTAGCAGACATATATGCGAAGTAAGG
Source organism: Dermacentor andersoni (assembly GCF_023375885.2). NCBI lineage: Eukaryota > Metazoa > Arthropoda > Arachnida > Ixodida > Ixodidae > Dermacentor > Dermacentor andersoni. The sequence continues at coordinate 38,719,820 of NC_092823.1, read as the reverse complement.
ATAGTAGTTTCATCGGCCTTATAAACTCGTAAACGTTCGCTTACTAGCTAAATTAACAGGCTCGATGTCAAATACAAGCAAACGTGAACACATCTCACTCGATGACCGCGCACATTCGTTGTCGAAACACTGGAGTGACGAAGTGCGGCGACCGCGCCATACGCAGCCGCCGCCGGAGTAGAACGCCCTCCCCCCCCCCCCCCCCCCTACTCCCCCGCCCGCCGGAGCCTTGCACGCGACACGCTTTATCCCCGCTTTCCTCCCTAGCGCGCGAGTGATTGAACCGCAATCGTCGGTTCACACTCGCACGCTTTCCCTCGCACATGCAGCATACCGCGCGCGGCGACGATGTTACCGCACTTGGACATCATACGGAGCATCACGTCGACGCCCACGCCGACGGTCACGATGATAGGGGAAATGCGCCTGGAGTGTCAGTATAAGTGCTATCTCAATGAAATTTTAGCCTATGGGCCTTCTGTGAATGCGGGCCCTAACCTACTGAACGACGTTCGAGAGCTAACGAAAGTGCGAGAACTTGAGTTAAAGCTGACGTACAGTTTCATTTACGATCGGAGACCGGTTGGAGTGACATTGATCAAACCTGCACTGTCGTCTGAACGACGACACAACGTCCACTGCGTTAGCTGTTTTCAGTGGCGTGCAGAGTTGAATTGAAACTCGGCCTCCCAGCACAACGACACCACGTTTTCACCGTCATGCCGCAATCACACACATACATGCAATGGGGCAAAAAAATTGCAAAGTTACGAGGTCAGTGTCTCTTGGGATAAAAACATAATGAGGGTTCTATTTGTGAGTCGAGGCGCGTCTTTCTTTTTAGAGAAAGCTGATACGTGTGATATGGTCGTCTGCATCTGATGACTGGCGCTTGTTCGTGCTCGCAGTACGCAGCGATCGAGGTAGGGCCCTAGGCTTGGGAACACAGCCCACACCTGCCGCCCCTGAGAATTCTCAAACCACGGTGAAACGTGAGAAGTGAACAACCAATCGGACCAAGTTGAGTTTCTTCCAAGAAATTTCCAAAATTTGGTGAGGGTTTCCTTTTGGGCAAACTCACTTGTGTTAGGCTAAATGCATGACTTAGAAACGAATTGAAGCACTTGTAATGGAATTTACCGAACACCAACTATTGGCGCTGTGCGCAGGTCGTACGCTCTGAAGCCCCTCTATACTAAGCTTAAGAAGGGGCCTTAGAATGGTCTCCTCGACGGAAAGAAAGAAGCCATCCCGAGGGAGATGTTTCGAACAAACCAGGATAGCGTAAGTCACCTTTGCCCAATGCGGAAGTTTCTTATCCAATTCGCTCTCCGATGCGCGATCATTCCAACGCGATGACGCGCAGGAAGGTACGCAACAAAGGTCTTTCGACATCTTTTTTTGAATTTTCGGGCATTTTGCGCGGCGACGTCACCTTGATTCGAGAACCACGAGGCATTCAGCGCGTGCCGTGACACGTGACCCGCTTTCGCTACAAGCCTGAACCTGAATCGTCTGTTTGTCGGCGACGCCGCTAGGTAGCAAGCGTCTGCTTGGAGTCGCGCATACGTCGATCCAATGTTGTCACTCCAGCGTCGCTCTCGCAAAAAAATATAATTCGTGCACCGCATTCTCCCGTTCAAAGAGACTCTTCCATTGACGCCAACTAGAGGTGGAATGGCCTTCCGAGTTTCTTAGTTAAAAAACGCCCCAGTCATTCTAATTCTAATCAAAAGTCGCGTATTTCGGGAAGGGAAATTTGATGAACCAATTTTCTCAGGGAAGGAAATGGTACAATTTCTAGCCCAAACCAAGAAGTCAACAACAGTAGAATACGTATGCTCATGTTTGCAAAATCACAATCCTAATTGAAGCTTAGCAAACGTTGATACAGAGGGACCGTGCCAGCAGGCGCGAACCTAGTTACACCCATTGAGTTTTATACAAAAATTACTACTCGTCGTACTACTGCATCCTCTTCTCAGCTTCCGCGCCCCCACCAAGATACGGCGGTTGCGCCGGCGCCAACGGCATTGAACGCACAGCCACTTATAATTATCGCTCTGAGATTAGGAGGAAGCTTTATCTCTGTGGCATTCTTCAGCTTTCTTTTATTAAGGAGGAATGGGGATATCAGGAAATTATACCAAAAGCTTGTAAAATTTGTGGGAAATAATAATTTCCTAAATGAAAAAGTTACTCACTGCAGTCGGTACATTTCAACATTTACATTTAAATTTCAGAAACCTCATTTAATTCTTTGCGGTGGATCGCAAGAAGCAAGAAAATATTTCTCTGTTCGCATGTAACTACAGGAGATCCCGAGATAAAGCTTCCTCTTACACTTCCAAACGTGGAAGGATCCTTTCAAAAGTTACATCTGAATATGGCAATTTACGTTACTTAACAGGGAGAGTCGGGCTAATTGGAGGTCGATATTGGAATGCATCATGTAATCACGGAAACGACAACGGACGGAGAAGGAAACACACAGGACAGGCGCGGAACGACAACCGATGATTATCTGTTTTACTTTGCGGCGCTCTAGGTGATACACCGCTTTCAAAATAACCTTGCTACGAAGTTCTAGTATCTTTTATTACCCTTACCCCCTATTCCCCAGCACAGGGTAGCCAGTTGGTCTGATAACCGGCTAACCTTTCTGTCTTTCCATCTATTCCTGCTTCCTTCTTCTCCTCCTCCTCCTCTTTGCTACGAAGTGGAACTCACCTTGGAGGTTGCGCCGCTGGAAGGGACATTTCTAACGAAATGTACCATATCGCTCTTTTCGTGGTCTCCAAAGTTCACTTCTCCCACTTAAATGGAACGCGGTCTCACTTCGAATCGCCACGTAGGCTCAATTTAAAGAAGCAGATTTCACGGACAGTGCTACGTATCAGTCTTCGTTAATGTCCGACGGATCCTGTTCGCTACAAGCCACAAGTCTCTGTATACACACGTCCCTATTCGAAGGAGACGGAGCAGAAAGTACCTAGAAAATTAGTGTCTGCTGCGGGCTAATACCAAGACTAACTTTCCTTCATTGAAACTGTTCTTTGAGGACACCTTAATTCAAACCTTTAGCTAAAGGTTCAGAGTCCTCTGTACACTGCCAAGCTCTTGGTGACATCGGCCATTATTTACTAGAGGGTTTTCTGAATATCACACGCAGCGTGAAGTCTTAATAGATGGACCGCAGTTGACAATTGATTTCAGTGAGGATATTGGACATTGAACAGAGAGGTGCTTCGTGTCCTCCGGAATTCTTGTTGTGATATAGAGCTAGAGGGCATTGACGTTGATTGACGTGATATAGATGAGGTGCCAACGTTTGCGTCCATATTAAATTCCGTTCTTGCTGGTTGTATTCCTTTGTTTACCAGAAGCCCTTGAGTTATCAGAAGGAAAGCGATAGGTAGCGTTAGGACAGAGCATTCGCTGGCAGCTGTTGAAAAGGCTAAATCCGCCTGCAGCAAGCGACACTGATCCGTCCCCTTTCCATTTATAAAGTGTAATGACTTGCAGTAACTGCCAATGTGGGCTTGAAGGGCAAATGTGGTGCTACCTCGTTGTCATCAAAGGCAACCGATAATGCACACGGAAACGGCATCAACACGGATTTACGGTATCGGCGATCCATCGCAGCGACAGCGCGCGCAAGCATTTCGCGAGGAGCAAATCCCGGGATGGCGATTGACCGTCTGGTAGAGGTGAAACAAAGATGAAGTTCCAACAGTAAGATCTCAAAATTATAAGTTTGTCTAATGCGCGTTTAAGGGCAGCTTGGCCCACTCCATTACGAGTCGGCGACCCCGTGAGATGTGATAGTCAAATCTCCAGTGAGGACGAAACAAATGGTTCAACGAGGTGGCGGCGTGCGTATTATGCCATGCGTATTATTATGCCGCAAGGGCGTCTGCGTCGGCAGGCGTTTGGTGTGTTTGGGTGAGGGAGGAAGACGAAGTGCCTTTCAGGCAGAACACCGAGTCTTCCAGCTCTACTTATTTTGTGGATTTTTTTTTTTAGACTTTGCCAGTGAACTGCTATTTCCTCCTTAACTGCGATGGAGATGGAGTCTCACGCGCGTCCGCCGGAGTCGGCAGTGCCCGCGGCGGCTGCCTCCAGGAAGCGCAACGGCACTGAGAGCGACACTGACAGCGACGACACCATGCAGTACTATGTCAGCGGTGAAGATTCGTGTGACGACGCCTTCGAGCTGGTGCGGAGTCGTAAAGCAAAACGAAGGTTTCTCAGCGCATCCTCGAATTCGAGTGAGTCCACCGTGAAATCTTCGCGGAATACCGAGGAGCTCACCATCCTGTTCACGCCAGTTCTCGCTACTGACAACCTGAGACGCCTCAACAGGCAAGCCGTGTCTTCACATCTAGAGGCACTGGTTCCGAATGAAATCAAAGACATCAGAGTGAACACCCGTAAGAACGTCCTAGCGATTGACGTAGAACACGCGGCTGCGTTGGATTCTTTGCGCAATGTCACGGAACTTGACGGGATGAAAGTCCGCCCTCATATTCCGCTGGGCAAAGAAATCAGTAGTGGCGTAATTTACGATGTTGATGAGACCATTGTCGACTCCGATCTGTCGATCTTAATCAAGCCAGCTACAGAAAACACCATCATCACAAACGCGTTTCGGCTCGGCACGTCACGGTGTGTCAAAATCATATTTAAAGGCGAATCCCTACCATCGCATGTAAAAGTGGGCCACTTCCGACACGCAGTTCGCCCCTTCATACCAAAACCGCTGCAGTGCTGGAAGTGCATGAAGTTTGGGCATGTGAGTAGTGTGTGCAAGAACACTACCGTCTGTTCTCGCTGCACTGGGCCCCACACCACTAACACGTGTGAAGCCAGTGTGCTGAAGTGCACAAACTGCAGCGGCCCGCACGATGCCTCCTCGAAGGAATGCCCGTCAGTTCGCAAGGAAATGGCAATATTGAGGAAAATGGTTAGAGACCACTCGTCTCACCGAGAGGCAGCAACATCTATTAGGCGGCGACGATCGCGTCGCCGACGTCGATCACGAACCTCCAAAGCCTCTGCAGAGCGCCAACCACGTACACTGCCGCCCACTCTTCCGCCCAGGCCAAACGCAGTCAGCTCAAAGGACAAAGATGCAACGAGCAGCCCTGCTGCTGACGCGTGGCCTGCACTCCCGAGGCTACATGCTCCTACTGCGCGAAATCAGACTTCTACAGCAAGGGACACTTCGACTGTTCCTGATAAACTGACGGACCAAGATCAACAAATTGTTGTCATGATCAGCTCTCTGGTGAGTGCTATTCGTGTTCTTCTGGACAAGATACAGACACCAACAGCTCGAAGTGCGTTGCAAGTGCTGGATGCGATCAATCCGATTCTAGCGAGCCTTCAGAAGTCCAGTGCTTGAGAACTTCTACAGCAGAACCATGGCTCATCGACAGCAACAACGATCGTTCCGGGATGATGTCAGAAGTGCCTCCATATTCCAATGGAATGCGAGAGGCCTAAGGTCACGTATTTCGGATTTTCGACAGTTCGTGTTTGACTACCACTTTCCTATACTGGTGATCTGTGAACCGAACTTATCAGCCTCCATAAGACTATCAGGATATGAACCTTTTGTTTCAACAACCTGTGCCCGTAGTAGTAAGGTTCTGGTTTATATTCGCAAGGACCTAACGTATTTTTCGCAACCCGTAGCGCCACACGACGGTAACCAATACGTCTGTGTCAGTGTGAAAAAGCAGAGGCTGTCTTTTACTATTATTGGCGTCTACCTATCCCCAACAAGTCAGCTTGACAGCAAAAGACTAGAAGATATTATGGCTACTACTCCCGGTCCTTGGATAATAACAGGGGACTTCAATGCTCACCACCATATATGGGGAAGCTCCAGGATAAATTCGAGGGGCACGTCACTAATATCCTTTGCATCAGGCCACAACCTGTGTCTTCTAAATGACGGAAGTCCGACATTTCTGCGAGGAACAACGTACAGTAGCTGCCTTGACTTGACTTTGGTGTCACGTTGCCTGACTTCGAGCGTGCAGTGGTTCACTGATATTGAAACCCATGGGAGTGATCATATTCCGACCTATGTGAGAATCAATGGTCTAGACGCCGCATTACCGGATGTATCTCGTCAAATCGATTGGTCAGTCTTTCAAGATCGAGTAGAAGACACCTGCAAGAAACATATCGCACGCAGACTAGAAGACATAATTGCAGACGCAATGCAAGAATGCACGCGTTGCTTCACACATTCAAAAAAGCGTACAGAGAATGACATTGAATTGGAAAAGCTTCGTACAATACGTCGCCGTGCTGAAAGGAGGTACAGGCGCACAAAGTCAATTCTTGACCTCAGAGAAGCTAGGCGCATGCAAAAGAAGATAAGACGCCGAATGGATAAGCTAGCGGATCAAAGATGGAAATGCTTTTGCGAGTCACTAGATCCCCGCAAGCCATTGTCCCGTGTGTGGCGTACCCTACGGGGTCTTTGCTCAAGACCCCAGCAACGACACCCTTTTAACGCCCTCGCTCTCTATCAAAACCGCCGCGAGATAGACGTTGCAGAGGAATTTTGCGCGCAAATCGCCGGCGGCACAGTTTTAGTCCCTGACATGGCTTTAAGCGACATCCCCGGTCCACGAGATACCAGCATGGAGGCTCCATTCTCTATGGAAGAATTAGAAGCTGCTATGGTGCTCTGTAGGTGTTCGTCTTCACCAGGGCCCGATGGCATAACATATACTGCTTTGCGCCACCTAGGCCGAGAAGCACGAAGAGAACTCCTCAGCCTTTTTAATAGTTCATGGCAAGATGGTGTCGTCCCACAGGAGTGGAAACGCAGCCGCCTGGTACCGCTACTAAAAGCAGGAAAGTCGCCGCTCGAACTGGCATCGTATCGGCCTATAGCACTTGCAAGCTGCGTCGGGAATCTCATGGAACGCATGATCCTCATGCGTCTCGAATGGTACCTAGAACACCACAAGATTTACCCTGATTCTATGGCGGGATTTCGACGAGGCCGTTCATCGATCGACAGTGTCATCGATTTAGTGTCATCTGTAGAACAGCAAAAATCTTGGAAACGATTATCAGTAGCGCTCTTTCTGGACGTGAAAGGCGCTTACGACAACGTTTCCCATCAACCCATTCTAGACGCACTTTTGACAATTGAACTAGGAGGGCGAGTATATCGATGGATCAGAAACTACTTGACACAAAGGTCCATGTTCGTACGTACGGAAGATGGTCCGACTACCGACCACTACACATGCCGAGGAGTTCCCCAAGGTGGGGTTCTAAGCCCTATTCTTTTCAACCTCGCACTTCTTGGGCTGGCCGAATCCCTACCGGAAACAGTGAGTGTCTCAATCTACGCCGACGACATCTGCATCTGGTCATCAGCGGTCACTCGTCTGCAGGTTCGCGCAAGGCTGCAGAAAGCAGCAACACAGGCATCTCACTATCTTCACACACAGGGCCTTACCATCTCAACAGAAAAATGTGCGTTAGTCGCTTTCACACGAAAACCAATGTCTCATTATCCAGTGTGCATTAATGGCCAGCCTATCCTTTACAAGAGAAATCATCGGCTTTTGGGCGTCATTGTGGACCGGGACCTCTCTTGGAGCCCTCATGTTGCCCACTTGAAGAAGAAGCTCACATCTATTGTTCATGTCTTCAAGTTTATCGCCGGGAAGACATGGGGATCCTCAGTGGGCTCCATGCTACAGCTATATCGAGCACTTTTCATCGGATTGCTACGTTACAGTTCTCCCGTGCTTGCTAAAACATGCAAGTCAAATCTTCGAGAACTACAGAGCGTGCAAGCACAGGCACTACGTGTTTGCCTTGGACTTCCGCGGAGCGCCTCAACAGCAGGAACCATCATAATGGCTCGAGACCATCCGATCGCGACTTACATCAGCATCGACACGCTTAGGGCCCATGTTCGTCATGTTTCACGCATGCAATCAAGCACTCTTGCCTGCCTGCCAGAACGACGACCACAGGCGTCCTTCTCCAACGAGGTCAGCATCCATCGTGCCTGTCTACCATCGGGCTTCACACCCTCAGCACGTTCAACCTCAGCTTTGTGGTGTTTAGAACAACCTCAAGTGCGTCTCACAGTTCCAGGGATAAGGAAGAAGACCGACCTGCCTACCTTGGCCCTGAAGCAAGCAGCTCTGGATTGTTTGAACACCTTCTACTTTGACCGAGTCCACATCTATACGGATGGTTCTTCCACTCAGACCAGCTCCACCGGCGCAGTGGTTATACCATCACGATCAATTAGCGTTCGATACAAGATTTCTCATATGACATCAACCGGATCGGAGCTTGTTGCCCTCCGAGGTGCCGTTGATTACATTAACAACCAACCCGCTAATCGGTGGGCAATATTCTGCGATTCGAAGGCGGCCTTACAATGTCTTGTGTCATCTCTTCGTCGCGGGTCGTGTGAACAACTAGTGTCGGAGATACGAGAAATGCACCATCGTATGATAGCGAAAGGACACGACGTCGTGTTTCAGTGGCTGCCTGGCCATTGCGGTATCTCCGGCAACGACCTCGCTGACGAAGCTGCTAGGAAAGCACACGAAGGAGCAACCCTTGTTTCTGTACCTTTATCTCGGACCGACGCAGCCCAACAAATAAGCAAGGTGGCACACCGTATGACATTAGAGAAGTGGCACACATCTGAATTCACCCAAGAACAATTGCATTCCCTCGACCCCTCTATGCAACTGCGGCTGTTACCAGGGCTTCTGCGAAATGAAGAAACAATGCTGTGCCGCTTACGCTTGGGCGTCGCATTCACCAATGCATATACGTTTTTGATTGGAATGACTGATAGCGCCGACTGCAATGCCTGCGGTGCCGAGGAAACTATAGAACATCTACTGTGCTACTGCCCATCTTTTCAAAACGAAAGACATGACCTCTGCACAGCTCTCAATCAGCTAGATAGAACACCGTTCACCTTGAAGAAGATCTTGGGACCATGGCCTCGCATATCGCAGCTACAAAAGGCTACAAAAGCTCTGCTGCGATATCTGAAGGCAACTGGATTGAGTCAGCGTCTGTGATCCGAACTGAGTGACCGAACGATATACCCAGTAGACTTTCTCTTCTTCTTTTAATCTTTCCGTCCCCTTTTCCCTTTCCCCAGTGTAGGGTAGCCAACCGGGCTCAGTCCTGGTTAACCTCCCTACCTTTCCTTTATCATTTGCTCTCTCTCTCTTGGTGTGTTGCGACACCACGTACCCGAGCACATGAGGGTTGGACCCTCCCGCGTGTAGCCGTGCGCGGCTTAGCCGTGTCTGGGGAAAGGGGGATCCTGGGAGTTGAGCCGATGCTGGGTGTTTGAACCTTTAAGGCCCCCCGGTGGAGGCAACACACCTCTTTGGCTTCTGCTTCACACAGACGGCACCTCCAGACTGACCCACTTGGAGGAAACCGGCAGTCGCCTTTTCCTGTCTCTCCCTCTTCAAGTCTTCGTCTGTCTCTCCCACATTTTGGCCTTTCCTGTCTTCTTCTCTTTTCTATTGACTGCCTTTCTCCTTGGCGGCAAGAGTAAACCCTGTGTGGCTATACTACTTTGGGTACACCATATTTGGTTACAGTGACGGCGTACGACTGGCGTCGTGCCAACTTGTATGGAAGCTCTGCAGCACTGCCGTGTCCCCTCATTGGGCTCCGTAGTGGGTGGTCTGCGCTGTTGCCGAATTTTTATGTGTTTTCATGGAAACATCTTTCCCCCACTTCCTGATCGCCCTCAGAAACGAGGGCACACCGAAGATGTCTAAGTTTTTTTGGCAATCGTACGCAGAACTTCCCCGCTTTCATGTAATCCACTCTGATAAACCTGTGAAAACGGTGCGAATGATCTCATCCTTCGTAGTCTCGAAATCTCTTATGGTAGTTTTCGGTCCCGGACACAAAGCATCGAAAATGGCTAGTGGTGATCTTCTCCTTGAGCTCCGCGATCAGAAACAACATGGAAAACTGTCCAAACTTGTATCTTTTGGTGGTGTTCCAGTAAGAGTGACCCCACACCGTACCATGAATACTACCCGCGGCGTTCTCTCCGATACTGATCTGTTAGAATTGTCTGAAGCTGAACTTCTAGAGCATTGGAATGATCTGAACGGGATCAATGTCAAAAAAATTAAAATAAGGCGTGACGGAAAAGAAATTGATACCGAGCACCTAATACTTACATTTGGCTCAAGCAATCTATACCCGACACTGTCGAGTCAGGGTATGTGAAAATCCGTATCAGACCGTACATCCCAAATCCTCTACGATGCTTCAAGTGCCAGCCATTCAGCCATAGTACACGGATCTGCCGATGCTGTCAGACTTGTGTGAAATGCAGTGCTAACGAACACCTCTCTGAATCATGTCAAGACTCTCCCCATTGTGTGAACTGTGATGGGGAGCACGCTGCGTACTCGTGGTCCTGCCCATCTTGGAAGAAAGAAAAGGAAATTGTGGAAATCAAAGTAAAAGAGAATATATCATTCAAGGAGGCACGCAGGCGGGTTTCATACCTGCTCAAGAACACTTTTGCCGATGTGACGCGTCAGGGGGCAGCGACACAACGGTTTCCGGCGGCTGTCCGACCAACACGCAGTGAGTCGGCAGTTACGTCATCTGCCCCCTCGTCCCGGCAGTTGCAGCTAGCGCTTCTCCGCCACCCCCGCAGAAGAGGCCATTGACCTCCGGGCAGATGGCCTCAAAGGTCTCGTCTGCCGAGACGAGCTTTTACCGCTGTAGGAGTGGCGGGTGACAGACTGTGATGTATCCTTTGTAAAGGTCACAAAGCACGCTCCTGACCTCGAAATCGCTATGCGTCTCCGTGAACTTCAATCGAAGTACTCCTGTTCCAAATTCTACACAAACGCGTCAAAATCACATGCTGACGTATATTATGCTGCTGTTGGTCCCTCTTTTTCTAAATATGACGTATTGAACCCCCTAACAAGTATCTTCACTGCAGATGCCTATGCAGTACTGTCTGCAGTAAAACATATAAAGAAATTAAGACTTGACAGAGCAACAATATTCACAGACTCGTTAAGCCTTGTAAAAGCGCTAATTTCTTTACAAAAGCATACAAATCCTGTTTTAACTGAATATTACTCACTCTTATGCAACGTTTATTTTTCACATTGATGCGCTCATAACACGATGTAGGGAGAAATATTATGGTCTTCAAGGTAGTTGATGCCATGAGTGTGTATGATGTGCTCGAAGTGACTTAGAAATAATACTGGCTAAGGAAATGGGACGATAATTGAGCGTAGAAGGAACATCACCTGATTGAAAAATGGATATAATTTTAGCTATGCGCCAGTCATTAGGAATGAAGCCAGTTGATAGTGAATGGGAAAAGACAGCGGTTAACATGAAACAAATACTATGCGATGTATTCCTTGAAATTTTATTGTTGAAGACTATATGATCGGATCTAGTTGACACTTTAAGATTGGTTAGTAGAGATAAAATACTGGCTCACTGATGACTACCTCATGTATAGTTATTCCCACTAATGCCCTTAATGTACGTCATGAGTTAACGTTTTCATGAGTGGAAATAGTTACAATTGTATCCTTACAACCGGGGATAGAAACACCACCAGAATCACTAAGACTGATATCAGCACGAATTCCTGGGTTCACCACACGCCAAAAGCGACGAGTATTATTTTTTAACACGCATGGCAAGTCAAGAGAAAAAAGGGTTTGGCAGTAGTTGCAACTTACCGTCACCTTCGTTTGATCTTACCGGAGGCAACAAAAAACTACCCCGTCATGAAACTTCCCAAATCGGACACGTTCGATGTGACTAGCTTGCTTCATAACGCGCTCTGCCGGCGAGGCTGCGTGAAAAGAAATTCAGTGCAGCGCCTATTCAATCAGTGTAGCAACGGAGCTCTCAGAACAGACGTTCAGTACGTTCTCAATCCATTGTAAATTGTGTACCGCGCTGCCCGTTCGAAGCTGTCATCAGGCACAAAAGAGTGCCCACATTCCCAACGTCGTGTGTGACACGACCACTTACAAACCACAAACTTAGTTCGCATAGTTCAATGATCAGGAAAAAAGTTTGTCTGTGTGTGTGAGAGAGACAGAGGGAAAGAGAAGTGTTGTCCCATCCTGAATTCAAAACATGGTCGGCGTGAGATACAAACCTGTCGGTTGTGGCGTCCTTGCCGGTTGTGGTGGCCGTTGCGCACACACACACACAAAAAAAAAACTCCTGCTCGCAATTTGCGATTCAGATGCTGCGCTGCATAATTATGAGAGGCGCGTGCGGTCAGCCGGAAGACGATTCCGCTCGTGTAGCTGTCAACCTCTTCAATCCTTTCTCAGCGGCGCCGTAACACCTGTTCTACACCGGCCGAGTACAAGCGGGTCTCAACGGATTTCACCGCCAGTGCGAAACTCAACTTCCGGGATTAAGTCTCGCACGGACGAGTGCGAGTTCTCTTGACGAAGCGTGCCCGCTCTGCAGCTACACGCCAACGTCCCAGTTAAGGTCCGGTAAGGTCGCTCAGTGGCAAGATGTATCCGTTGTTTTGATAGGGCTTCGTGATTTCCGTGTGTTATGGATCACCTTTCGTTTCTTTCCGGCATTTTAAATGGCGTTCCGCGCAGTTGTGTCTCATCGTGTGGTCTCAGAGCGGACGGGCATCAATAACGAAGCTTATTACGTACACTACAAGGCGGGTATGGCGCAAGAAAGATCAGTCATAATTATCGCTGGCCAATCCAAACTGTTCGTTGATACCTGATGTTTCAATATCTTTTTAATCTCGAAATACTTTTAACAGTTATATCTTGTTTTAAAAAAGTAAATGAAAGAACTGTGCATTGTGTCGCAAGATTAGCCGCGCTGCTCTCAAAGATGCTGCTAGTTTCCATGTTGGTTGAGTGAAGACCTGCTTTGAGAACTGGTCGGTATCAATTCACAAAATTACAGTATCTACGCTTAATTCATAAGTTAAAAAAGTTAACTGAAAAAGCTTGCTATCAGGATAAGGTTACCATTATTTCTCATCGAATAAACGTCTGCCCTCTCTTGTATAATCTACGTTAGGCTGGGGAAATGTACTATCTCCGATCGGCGATCTTTTTTTTTTATTCCGTTATAATGTTTGAAAAATAGTCTGTCTTGTAAGTTTTCTGCACAGTCCAATCTAAAGCATTCATCCTATTTAAGGGCAGTAACATTAAATTCCTTTATTTAGTGCCACCGTAGTGCTCAGCAGTTGAGATTAACATCATTTTAGATTAGCAAGTTAAGCTTCTGTCAACTATAATTCTCGTCAGTATATGTTGGCCTACACCCGGGCTTGATGAGAACAGGGCTGCAGTATACCTATTATATAACAAAACACCTGAAAACCTGATCATTATCTTTGTGATGACATTTTTATTAGGCACTAGTGCACTAATGCTATGCCAGATAATATACTGAAATTTATGTTTACTTGATCAAGCACTCCCGTGACTTTTCTGCTTTCTTTTGCATATTGTTTTCTGTATGCACTGTGAAAGCTAACAAAGAATTTGCGTCCTTGAATATGATGACGGTTATTCCTCACTGGCGCGCGTAGTTGTAGCCTTTGCATCAATCCGGTTGCTTGTACCTCCTGACTGTCTACCTTGTACTGAATGAACATAATGCCAATGCAAATTTCAAACAACCTGCTTCAGTTATTCAGCAAGAAGAAAAAATCGCGTTGTGTATCGGATCAAAAAGGGAAGCAGTTATTTGTAGCGCGGCAGTAAAAGTCCCCTAACTTTCCCGAGCGTCATATTGTTTATAGTGCACGAAGCAACCGCGCAAAAGCACCCAAGGCGTGTCCGAAACAGCATATGTAGATGTCTCGCGTACGAAGCTAAGCAGCGTCAAGTCGTTGATCTCAATACGACATGCCGTTTCTCTGTATCGAACAGAGAGTCTCGCTTGCTTCATGGGCAGCACCGAAAAGCAGAGAGAAATTTATCTGCTAGAAAGTGCAGCTTGGTGAAAAAAAAGGAACTATGTATATATTGAACCACCCTTCCACTGGTCGGGAGGTGGGCGTTTGACCGAGAAGGCCTTGACATCCTTTTCTGTCCCATTATTGTCTTCTTCAGACAATAGCAGCGTAACAATAAACGTTCCCTACGTGACCTCTCGATCTGCACCTTCAGACTAGCATCAGTCTTCACGTTCCAGCATTACGCAGTCTATATTGGCGAACAGATAGCGTGCTACGCACCTAGTGTACCTACGCTACGTGGGGTATTGTTATGCCTAAATTATTTATTTCGACGTCCAAAACCTGTACAAGTGCGAAAGTGTTATCCTAATATCAAACTGAAATGAATAAAACAAGTCCTTAGCATGAATTCATCAGCATTTATGAGACGCTACAACACCATACGCCCAACTGTCGAACGACAGCGTTCCGAGATGTGCTCTTGCCCCAAATGCGTTGTTTCTTATCAGTACTTCTCGTGCTACCGCGAGTAATCAAGCCACAACAGCGGTTAAATGCATAGGTCATTTATCTACGTGACACGATACACGGTGCACAACCAACGTTCAATATATTCAACGCAAAGATTAGGGCGAGCATGATGCTTACTCCAGAGCAGTTAACATTCTCCGTTTTACCATAAGACCAGGGCCATATCGTTATCTGTGGCCACACGGCCACATGTATCATACGCGGCACTTGGCTTTTCAAGTTGCCTAAGCCACTTGACTATCACGTTTGAAACTTTCAAAACAAATGTGCATAGTCATCGCTTTCACGAGGAGAACAAGAAATGCGTTAGGTCTACATACAGCTAAACAAGCGAAATGCTATTAAGGTCACAAAAACAAGAAACAGCGACGCGCTCGAGATGATAAGGTGACACGAAGGCTCGCCGTGCCCTGCATTCGCATCTCGCCTGTTAGATGCTCATTAACATCTCGGTGTGGCGTCCCACGCCTCTCTTTCTTCAATTCTTTTTCTTCTCAGTTACCAAAACTCTTGTATCACCACCTCGCCACGCACTTCCGTACGCAGAGTCGGCTCGCGCCGCTCCACGTGTTAATGATAGCCGGCTTCTTTCGAATAATGAACCCCGTCGAGCACACACTGTCCCCACGCCGCTTCCGAGCAAGAAAGAAAAAAGACACGCTCAACTTAGCTAACCAGAAGCAGGCTCCCCGCCTATGCGGCACGTACATACAGCACGAAACACGCGACACCCCAGTGCGATGAAGAAGCCAGCTGCCTCGCCGCCCGGCCCAGCCTCGCCGCCGGCCCAGCCTCGCCGCTAGTTTCGTCCGTAGCTCAGAGCGAGCGGCGCGAAAGGGTTGGTCTGGCTCGCGGCGGAGACGTGGTCAATTGCTTATGCCGCGGACGCACTGGAGATGCACGTACGCGATAGAGACGGGCTTCGTATACGGACTGGACCGAGCCGGCGACGCTTGGGTACCGCGTCAAGCGAGTGCGAAGCACGCGATCTGCCGAAACAAACACAAGAAACCACGTGGAGAGGGAGGGGTTGCGATGCCTGGGAGAAGTGGGAGGTAGGGGGGGGGGGGGAGGTTCCGCTCGAGAGGAATTATGAGCGCGGCGGAAGTGAGAAGGAGAAAGTGACCGCGCTGGAGCTCCGCTCGCTTCCGATCCAGGACAGAGGAGCGAGCCACCGGGCGGGAGGCAGCGCGGGACCCCGCCGCACACACTGTGTGTGTAACCACGCGGCGCGGCGGGTCTTCGGAAGGCCCCGGCTCTCTGCCGTTACACTTTCTCGATCCTCTGACTAGAATTTTAGATCTAGATAAGCGCGGATTGTGTGTGTGAGCGGCGCGCGGGCGCTCGTCGCGCTTTCATTCTTTTTTATTTTTATTCCGCGCCTCTAATTTTGTTTTTCCTTCCGTTTTTCTTCACGCGCTGCCGCGCGACTGGGCGCCGCTCACGAGGAAGGCCCGCTCGCTCACACCGGGATGGTCTCTGCAGGTGCTCCCCCTCGTCCAGGAAGGAAAGAGCAATCGTCGGAAGCGATGCCATGTCGGCGAGGCTGGTCCACCGCCGGTCCCACGCACCTGTGGCGGCGCACCCCGGCTCCCTCGAATACACCAGCCAACTCCCCTCCCCCCTCCTCTAACCCCCTCCTTCCTCCGGTGACGTAGACTGAAGGTAACCGAAGGGGCGTGTGCAGGTCGAGTATATAAGACAGACCGCGGCCGCAGTGAAGTCGCAGTCCTCTTCCAAAGCCCTCTTGGTAGCTTGTGCTCGAGAGCAACCGACCAGCCGTCGACATGAACTCACTGGTAAGGACACGCTCGAGAACGCCAGCACGGCTTGAGGTTCCATTGGTTTGGCATAGGGACTTCGGCGGTCCCGCTTCTGGCCTTGTGGTTCACCCAAACCTCGTGCGTCACCGGGGTACCCGCGGAAACGACATCCAGATACCTATTTAGGCGCGAAACCTCTATATACCACTTGCTTCATAATGGCTTACAGTCAAGCCATTTCATAGTTTATCATGCGACTGGCATGCGCATCGGCCTCAGTGCTTGTTAACATAATTTCAGGAAGCTGTCAGTGGTTCTGGCAGCAATTCTGACAGCGTCGCATAAATTCATCGTCGTTCAGCATAATTATTCCGTATGACGTTGATGCTCAAGAATTTCCTGTCTTTCGAGGCTTCATCTCATGACTATGACTATTCGATAGCAGTCGCAATGCGCAGCATGGTGTAGCACTGCCATATGTGCTAATACCACGGGGGAATAGTTCACTGTAAGAGTTATATAGCCCAGGGATGCCATGACCCTCTTAGAAGCACAAGTGCACCCCGTAATCCCTGTAGCCCTTCCACCTTTACATTTTCTCAACTTTCCGCATACTGTGCGCCAGCTGTTCAAACAATGCTTCGTAGCATCCCCTAAGCGTCCCCTAAGCGCGTAAAGTATAATCAAACGACGCCAACCCCCTTCCCTGGCCGTTGTGCAACTTAGTCAGCACGTAATATTCAGCCCATTTGATTGCACAACGACGGGAATCAGCTGACAGCAGAACATTGCTCCCAGCCAGCTCATCAACGTGAAATACAAAACTCCGCTGGAAGCAATCCGGTTGACCTGGCTTGGCGATTCCGCGAGTAATGGTAGCAGTATCTCGAGTGTACGGCGCCAGATTTAGTTGACACAAGTGATATGCTGCGAAGTCCAAGCCGCCTTGGTCTTGATCATGCTCATGTATCAGTGTACAGATTCTGTGGACACTACTTGGCGTTCTTTTCTTCTCATTTTTCTTTATCAGATAATATACGTAGCAGTGGACATCCCCATTGGACTTGTTCATCGGTCCTAGTAAGGAGGAGAAACAAAACCGCACTCGCCAAACTGAACTAGGCTGATGTCTCCAACGCGCACTCTGATTCGTATAAGGCCCTGAGAACCGTTGCGTGCAATTGTAGGGCGGCTATCTTTACGCACGACCTCCTCCGCTTTAAGAAGTTTCTCAGTCCTTTGTCAACACTCTCTGCAAACCCTCAAATTCCAAGGGAGTCACACTGCTGGGTCCCGTGTTCTGCGTATTCGGCAAAACACCCGATTTGCCGTTTGAGACTCCCGAACTCTGTGCTGGTATATGCATTTTTTTTTACTACGGTGCTCACAGAGCGTCTACATTGCAGGGAGTCACCATAATCATCACCACACAGTGGCCACTCCTCCGCGTCCAGCTAACAAACCCTGCGCTTTGGGCGCTCTCGCAGGTTTGCACCGTCTTCGTCAGCGCCCTACTGGGCAGCGCTCTCAGCGGATTCGTCGGCGGCGGTGGCGGCGCTGGAGGCCTCGGTGGGGGCTATGGCGGTGGCGGCTATGGAGGCTATGGAGGCTACGGCGGAGGAGGTCTTGGCGCCGGCGGCCTCGGAGGCTACGGTGGAGGTTTGGGCGTCGGTGGTCTCGGAGGAGGTGGCGCTGGTGTGGGTGTCGGCAGCAGCGTTGTCCTGCTGAGCGGTGGCGCGGCGGGTGCCAGCAAAGCCGTGGCCGGACCGGCGTTCTTGGTGCGCACGGTGCATCACGTCTCCCAGGTTCACGGCGGCGGTGCCATCGTGGCCCACTCGGGTCTCGGAGGCGTCGGAGGAGGCGCCGGCGCGGGAGGATTCGGAGCCGGTGGCCTCGGAGGAGGCGTCGGCCTCGGAGGAGGTTACGGAGGAGCCGGAGGCCTCGGCGGAGGATACGGTGGGGGCTACGGCGGAGGCTATGGTGGCGGCGCCGGCGGTGGAGTCGTCGGCAAGCTGCTGCTCGTCAAGCACCACAAATAAGCGCCCCCATGCCCACCCTCATTTTCTTTTCCCTCAAGCAGGTGAGACCGGGCTGCAGGGAACGCCCTTATGCATTTTGCTAAAACTCCTGACTCAACGGCGAGGCATAACGCAATCACGCTGCACGTGGAGCATCTTGCTGCCTAAATACAGAGTTACTTCGCGTGCGGTGTGACGTGGCTCTCTTTAAAACAACGCTAATATCGAAGCTTATACTTTTCAACGACAGTTCATAACTTGCACACATTGTATCCGCCAGTCCTCATTTGTCACGCATCAGCAATTATTTGACGGCGTGTTACGCGGGTTGCGCGTGGTTGTTGTGGCTTTGACAAAATGCTTTTATGCAAAACTATCAGCCATTGAAGTCGGCCTCTTGTTGTCGGCTGCTGCGTACTTGAGTCACATGGCCGAACGTGTGTCAGTGCGCGGATTCTGGCAAAAAAAAAAATAAACTCAACATTGTGGCTGCTGCTTGTCGACGAGTCAAGTTAAGGAAGGAAGGAAAAAGTAGAGAAGGAAAGGCAGGGAGGTTAACCAGTTTAGCGTAACCGGCTTGCTACCCTACACATGGGAGAGGGATGGGGGCGATGAAAGATGGGGAAGGGGGAGAGAGAGAGAGAGCACATAGCACAACACACAAACATCGTCCGGTAGAGTCCATCAATCTGGCATTGTACGTGATAACACTGTCAGAGCCGCTTGTCCAATCCCGTCTCTTTCAAAAACTGAAGTAGTCCCTTCGTCGCCTTCACCTGCGATGTCTTCTGTCGGCGGCATGTGAAAATCGTGTCGAGGGACAATGGTCTAGTGTCAAGGTGCGCGAGAACGGATGCCAGGGACTGTCGCTGAACATTATATTCAGGACAGTCGCACAGAATGTGTTGCAGCGTCTCCTCGCAAAGACAGGCATTGCAGAGAGCGTTGTCGGCCATTCCAATGCGGAATGAGTAAGATTTCGTGAAAGCCACCCCTAGTCAAGTTAAGGTTTCCGAACGATGTGTAGACCTGCTTTGCCGAATAATTTTGTTCAGTGTGTAATCATTGTATATGGTAGTGATCAAGAAAGAAAGGCACAATCACGATAACATTTCTTGGTATCTCGGTACCAGAAATCGAGAACATCGAGAAGTAGGTTCTTTTGGCTTGAGCCTCCCGGAAGCGGGTGCCAACAAGCGCCGATTTGTCCTCCTTCAATGTCATGCACGAAAACAGATAGAGAGCGTGCGCTGCAAAACGGCTAAAGCGTTATTTCCACTACATTTTATCCATGACAGAGTGAAGAGGCGTCCAGTCCAAGCTGTGCAGCACCGACCTTCACGCCACAGCTTCGCCGACTCGCGCCTGTGATCTAAGTCGAAGAAACCATACTATGTATTCCTGATGGATGTAAATACACATCAGCTCGGATGTTGCTTCCTGTTACAAAACACTGTTGCCTTGTCTTATTCAAACCGTGTAATGAGTGCACTGTATCAGCTCGTCACCATTCCTTAGCCCTGTGGAGCGCTGCTGACTATCACGGGGCATGCGCACAGCGCTAGCCCCGAAGCGGGCAGCAAACCAGCTTTGCAATGCGTATTTTTTCTTTTATCTTGAAGAAAGCGTGTTCTTTCTCTTTTTCTTTAAGATCGCTTGGAATGTGTACCACCATATAGGGTTTGTTGAAGCTAACTATCTGTAGAGGCCAGCGTCACCTGTGCAATCAATCGCAAAGTCTAGATGGCTAACTAAACAGATTCCCTAATTACCGTTTCAGTTATGCAGTTTTACTGGCATATCCTAATGCTAAAGCTGAAATCTAGCAGTTGCGAAGTCATGCCTGCTTAGCAGAAATCATGACCACGTCCTGTTTTCGAAAGATGCGCCTTGAAAATCTACTATAGATCCCATTGGCATTCCAGTTAAGATCGTCTCGCTTTGCTTGATGCACGCTTATCGGGAAACTCGGGTGACAGCCGCTACTTGAGCAGTACAAGATGTTCGCTCCAGCCATTATGTATAGCTACTCTGCTACGCGATAACAGGGCTGCGGACACTTATCTGAGATGCCCATATATTTCGCAGCGCACATTCAGGTGCGATTTCTCGAAAGATGTTATAACTTTGGTAGGTCTTAAAAGGATGCATTACTTCACTTCTTCTCGCCCTCAATTTCGCAAGTGGTAGAATGCCCTGAACCCAATTCTTAAAAAAAAAGGTAATTAGTGAATCTTTTGAAATTGTCCAATGGATATTGAGATTTGTTGCGCAAATAATATTTTTTTCCTCCATAGACACATACGAAAGGCGGTACAAAGCTATCTGCACAGTGAACTCTTGAAAATCCTGTTCAAAAGAAAAATTAAAAAAAGAACATGATATCATTTCTGCACAAAACTTTAGGTAGTTGATGAAGTTCCTTTAGTAAAGAGTCATGAACATGCTTCGTAAATGTATGGCATATATGGTTCGACCTTCGGATATGATTCGCCCAACACACCATATTGTCACGTGGTAGTGACGTATAAAGAACACAGTATCAATACATTGAAAGACGAAACTAACTTTTATTGGGCGAACCTGTGCCCACAAGAAAGGCTACACTTAAAGAACGGCGACAGCGGCGAACACAGTCGGCGATCGTCAAAATCTGATCAGCGAGTCAAGCGCGTCGGCTTTTATACATCAGTCGTCGAATGTTCCAGAGTAATCGCTGGGACCCGCGTGCCTTCCACAAAGTTCTGCATTATTCGCGTCGCGCATACATGCAATCAGATTACACAAGGTTTGGTTACAGACAGTGGATGGAACTATCGATAACATTCCATAAACTTCCGATACATGCAGGCACGTCCTGCACTGTGCGATAACATTCGTTAGCCGGCGAAACCTGGTTGCCCTATAAAGATACACACTTAGACGTGTCAATATCTACACTCATATCGCAGCCGAATTACTTAAAAGAGAAGCTTCGCCAGTCGGAGACGTCTCCTGTCTACTCGTTGCGATTTGAAGCTAAAGGAATACTTGCTGAGACTTGCGAAACAACTGAAATCACTCGGATATCTCCACATGTGTTCGTTATAGAGAGTCTTAGGCAAACGTTCGGATAAAACTGCGCCACACTTGGTGTCATCGAGCGGTATGACGACGTCACATGGAACCATAATCAATGCGCAGATGATAATGACGTTGACACTACGCGTACCTCAAGGCTCGGTGCGGAGCCTCAACGTTTATTGTCATAACAAAGCCCGACGCCGGCTAACTATGAGCACAAACTAGGAAATTCAATGCCTGTAGCGCAAAAGAACGTGTTCGTTGACTCTACCTTAGTCAATAGTTTCAGGATTAACAATCACGCGTCTTAGAAAGGACTTGTCCTGCGTCTACGTTCCTTTGTTTTGGAAGGTGTGCGGTTGTTACACATGCAGACATCAAAAAGGCAACGCATAGATGCTGGAAGGTGTCATGTGATGTACCAGGAGACCTGCAGATTAAGTATAGTTGTGTACAAATTACACATCCCTACGAATAAGGCGCTTCTTCTACGTGTCATCATCGTCATCAACATCATCATCAGCCTGATTACGCCCACTGCAGGGCAAAGGCCTCTCCCATACTTCTCCAACTACCCCGGTCATGTACTAATTGCGGCCATGTTGTCCCTGCAAACTCAATATCATCCGCCCATCGCCCTGCGGCTTTCATACTCAAGCGCTGCTGCTGCTGGAGCCTCTCTCCCCTCACCACCGGCGTCAGCTGCGGTCGCGACTGCGCATGAAACCGTAACCAAAGACGTTGCCTTGACACCGCATCAACCACCACCGGCAAATGACAGAAAAGAAGCATGCATCTCGGGCAATCACAACACGCCATGTTTGCCAGCCTCTTCGTTCGGAAAAAAAGACTGTGCTATTAATGACGTGGCCGATCGCAACACGCCATGTTCGCTGGCCTCCCAAGCAGCGAAGGACACGCATGCTGTGGCTGATAGCGCCTCCACTTCGGCTGCTACCATCAGTCCACCTGATCGCACCGAGATATTAAACACGGCTAAGCCACCTGGCCGTGCGATTTCTACGTTCGAAACACCTACGAAATCTGCTGTGGCTTCATTCGCCTCAATTGCGTCACTTACAAAGCTGCATTCGATTTGTGGCTTTTCTGCAAAAGCCACTACGCCGTTGCATTTGAATGAGCCCCCGGCTGCCGAAACTGTCGGCTGTGATAAAATCGATCCCGCAGCCCAACTGCTACCGTCATTATCATCAGCATAAAACAGCTTCAGCGTCGGAGTTGATAATAGCGTTGGACTCTCGCCAAGCCTGGATGAACTCGACGTAGAAATGGCGCTACTACGATACGTAAAGCGTGCCCCCGCTTCAGCCTCTGACTCGGACGGCACCACGGATCGCCGCGCCGAGTTACAGCTGCCAAAGAAACCTCGACCTTTTTCGATAGGGTCGAAGAACTGACGTATGTACTGCATGTCCTCTGGACTTGTTCCCGGGGTGCCGACTTGGAACAACACGACCAGGTCAGTTCTCTGGCACGTTCAAAATTCAATATGGCTCATTAAGCGCACAGGGGTTCTAAAGTCCCATAAAACAAGACAAAATTATCAGTGTGGCCCGCGCTAAAAATTGTGTCATTCTGTGTTAGCAACAAAGAAATTTTTTCACCCTTGCACATGTTCTTGCTTTCAAACGCACTTTCAACAAGGTTGTTGTTCTCTTTCCCGACACCACGCTCTAATTGAGTCGGTATTATTATTTTCAGCAGAGCTTTCTTGCGAGATCATCACGTTCTTTATGATGGCACAGGGCGGATATTGGCATTTGATTGTGTGCTATTTTCATTTAGGTTACGTATTTTGTGCATCTATGGACCCGCACAGGCCACTAAGTCCTATGATTTTTTCGTGACCTGGAGGTGTATTTTCTGGACGGTCGTCACGTGGTGCTTGTTGGGGATTTAATTCCGCTTTAGATGCGCGAGTATATGGGCAAGGCCCGGGCAGGAATCGCCCTCATTGAAACGTGCGGGAGTTGCATCGCCTTGTCTAGCACTTCTCGTTGCTAGATACATATCGATTTCTTCACGCATGGTTCTCCATTTGTCTGAAAGTGGTGACGCGGCCCGTCGTCAAGCAGGTAAGACCGTGCCTATGTGCCAAACAATTTAGCTCAGTATGTCTCACCATCTGATGTGATAACTTTACCTTCATCTCCTGTTTATATTTTCAACAACAGACCAATTAAGCTTGAAGTTTGCTTCCTTGCTTCCTCATCAGTAAAAGCTTGGCGCCTAGACATACGCCTCCTACATGACGAACGCTCACGCTCTTGTTTGTCAAGAGTCTTGCACGCCTCTCTCTCTAGATCTGACCCAGAGTCATGGGACGCGCTCAAGGTGCAATGGTGTCTGCATTGTTCAGTTGAAGGACGGGAACTCAGACGGCGTATGTCAGAACTGGCGGACACTGCAACAAAGACCGTATTGCCCTTCGGGTCAGTCAATTGACTCCGCTGATGCGGTCATGGCAGCGTGAGCTACGGAGACGTTTCCAACACCGCATCGCAGCGTCGTCTTTGTCAGTTGCTGCCTGGCGATGCACACGTAATCCGTGTGCACACCCAGAAGTTCTGCGCGAAGACAGCCGAATGCATTAGGCTCTGTGGCCCCAATAGCACTTCGTGTTGTATCGCCTCCCGCACATGATTATTCGCTCTTTGTACCGCATTTTGAAAGTGTGGCGCGTGCGACAATGCGCATGAATCATGGTAACGCAGAAATGCTTAGCGGGCTGCCTCAGGTGGGACCAGAGGTCGCTGAACGTTTTTGTGCACGATTGTCAGTTGACGAGGTGAAGGCAGCGTTATCTCCCGCGAAGCGTGGCTCAGCCCCAGGCCTGGACAGGTTATCCGTTCAGTTTTATCTAACACGCTGGGAACATACTGGTGGCACTTTTGTGGTTGTTATCAGCCGCTGCTTCGAGAAATTTTAATTCCCATCTAGTTTTCACGACGGTCGTATTGTGTTGATACCTATGCAAGACCCACAATCACTTCGTCCAGAGGAATGGAGGCCAATCACGCTTCTCAACGTTGACGAGGAAACTTTCACAGCTGTTGTCACTCGGCGCTTAGGAAGCCTGATGCCTTCCTTAATAGGACACCATCAGGCACGCTCAGTCCCTGGCAGAGAGATACATGGTCTCTCGTTCGTTACATGTGGCCTAGTGACGTGCACGCTTAACAGGTCAGCACGTGGTATCGTTGTTTCAGTAGATCAATTGTTAGATCATCGCAGGCGAAATGCGAAGGTTCTGAGATCGTTCCCCACCTGCGGCAAGTTGTTTGTTCATCCACTTTCATTTCCATGAATTTATCGTTTCTTTATTTCATTCATTAGGTACGTGTAATTTCCCCTATGTTTTCCTTGCTGTCAGTGCTTGTTGGCTCCTTATGATATGACTAATAAAAATCGGGCCCTTCGGTTGACCGCATTCTCGTTAGATCAAGAAAAGGCATTCGATCGCCTTGAACATAGCTACATATTTAAAGTACAAAGTTCGTCAGGCTTTCCGTAAAATTTTGTTGAACTAATTAGGAATGCCTATTCAAATATCCGAAGTACATTGTTTCTTGATTGTCGTGAAAGTGCACCATTTTTCTTTACTCGTCGTGTTTGTCAAGGGTGCCCTCTATCCCAAGTACTGTTTGTGCTGAGCCTTGAGACATTTCTGCGCGCTTGGTACTGAAAGACCCTTACGTGTGCGGTCCCCCACGGCCTGGTAGCGGCGTTGTGACATTGCATTTTATCTCAAGAATGAAGCTAGCTTATCCCGTGACCTTCCAAATTTCACTGAGCACAGATATATTTCAGATACGGCGCTAATTCTTTTTAAATGTCGTTATTTGTTCACTGGTTCACCACAGACACACCTAAGTCCCCTTTCCCGTCTTCAAAAGAACGATTCCCTTCGTATTTTAGGTCTTGATTACTCCTATGATGGCATATCATACTCTGTGTGGCTCTCAACTCTTGAAGATCTGAGGCGAAATAATCAGGATGTTCAAGGATACGATTTACCCTTATTAGAAAGAAGGTACTTAGCACAGTGTCTATTTTGTGGCCAAGTGCGGTACGTTTGTCACGTTGTACAGCCACCATTACGGGTTACTAGCTCCTTGCAGCCTCTTCTTGGTTCCTTCTTCTGGTCGGGCAGTATCGAACCGGTCTGTCGCTCTGCGCTTGGGCAACCACGATCTCTCGGTGCGTTCGCGCTGCCATCCGTGTCTGTCCGCTGGCGGCTGGTTGCCCTGCGATTTTTGCTTTGCCTGTTACAGCGTGATGAGTGTCCGGCCCGTGAAGTCGGCTGCTATTTCCTTGAAACAAAAATTCGTTACATGCTACCGGGCATGCACTTACATCGCGGACCACAAGTGTTAAACGCACCCGCATTTTACTCTAAGGCCGTTGCATTTTATCGACACGTACAACAGGTAAGTCCTGATGTAGACGTTCTCGAAAACCGTGCTGTAGATGCAATGTCAGCCTTACTGCTTCCTCTAGTTTTCTCAGCTCGTCGTGCACGTTCGAATGATGCGTTGTGGGATTCGATAACGGCGTCATTTTTGCCTGGCTAACTACGCGACTACGTGGGGCGTCTTGGGGGGCAAGTGCTCCTAATGCGCGACAGACCAGTGCGGTGGGGCATAGTCCCATCTTTGCTGTGTCCTAATTGCCCCCTTCAAGAATCTAACAAACATGTGCTACTGCAATTTGTCCTTGCTGAGATGTTTAGGAGGGCCGTGCATGCTGGTTTCAGTGCCCTTGGAGTTAACCGCTTTATTACATCTGGTCGCTGCTCACGTGGCTGCTTCGCGCGACATTTAATTGCTGCGGGGGCCTTTTTTCTATACCGTAAACCGGTGCGTGACAGTTGTCGCGTGGCATTGTCGCCACGCTTTGTTTCCACTTCTGGCGAGCTGCTGTCGCTTCTGTCAGAGGAGTTCTTCCTTGAGGAAGAGGAGTTCCTTCGACAGTGGTCATGCCGTTCCCTGTCGCTGGCTGATGGACGCGTATGACTCAATTTTCGACCATGCTGGTTCTTGTAGCCAGGCAATCAAAAGTATTCATTGAATGTGCACAGAATGTAGGTGCCCGTGATTTCTGTGTGTGCGTGCTCTCGTATACATGATCACTTTCATATATACACATCTAATATAGCATCACTACAAAATTATGCAAAGTGTCTCGTCACATCATCATGGTACATGACCATTCTTAATTTAATTTAATTATGGGGTTTTAGGTGCCAAAAACTATTTTCCGATTATGAGGCACGCCGTAGTGGGGGACTGCGGAAATTTCGACCACCTGGGGTTCTTTAACGTGCACCTAAATCTAAGTATACGGGGGTTTTCGCATTTCGCCCCCATTGAAATGCGGCCGCCATGGCCGGGATTCGATCCCGCGACCTCGTGCTCAGCACTCCAACTCCATAGCCACTGAGCAACCACGGCGGGTTACATAGCCATCGTGTACACTGTATATATTAAACGTCATTTTATATATATGACATTTATTTTATGTGTAACTGTGTGTTTACGTGGGTCTATGTGGTTATATGTTAGTGAGTGATGACTCGGACACTACTTTGGAAACGTGCCGAGTGTACAATGTTTCGTACTTTGTGTATGTTGTCATCCTGGTGGAATTGTGGCGTGATCGTGACTCAAGTGCTCGTATCGCCTCTTGTCGAAATAAACTTTTTCGCAGCACATCACGTCACCATCGTTTTAGCTGGGCATTAGCCTTCAGAACTAAACCCTATCGTCGACGCCCGTGAACACTTATGTTGCGATAATAATGCAAAGCATTCTTTGTCTCATTCTGGGCACTTGGCGGTAGGTAGGTTGCTGCCTAGTCTCGATTTATTGAAATTAAAGCCGAGTGACAGTGACAGTTCATGTCTTTTCATTGCGTTTTATTAAAACGCTGTGAACCAAGGTTTAAGCTTCGCTTGACGTTGATGTGCCGCAGCAGACCAGCACTTTGAGGCGTCTGGTGCGTGCGTGATGTTCCAGTGTATCGTGTTCTTTCCTCATTTTAACTCGTGCTTTGGGGCCCTAAGAGCACCATCTTTGCGATAGGACCACATTCCGCAGTGCTGTGCTCGCAGTAACTAAAGTTACATCAGAACTGTGCGACGTTGTACTGTCTTCATGATCAACTCAGCTTGATCGCGTTTTAACTTTTCTACGCCAGAGTACAAATATCACCGTCGTTTTAAATTCTATACCCACATGACATGGTCACAGGATGGGGCAACACCTTGTCGCAGATCTCGTCCCATTCCGTGTATCTGCTCGCTTACGTCTGTTAAAATAGCTACACGGAACCCAACAACCGGCATGCCGTGTAAAGTCGCACACATAGAACGGACACAGGAATTGTGCAGCTGCTGTCATACGATCGTAGAGACAGTCGTCGCCACCTTTATGCTGTCGTCGCACAGGCTTAACTCGCATCACATGCACTGTACTCTATTTAAACAAACGCGTTGTAACAGTTTGGTACTGCTAACGGTATCACCTAAAAATTCGGTACTACTAAGATCTGGTAACGCTTTGCGAAAACCCAAACAGTCTTGCATGCAAAACGTTGATTCCCACCATCCGTAGGATCCGTGCAATTCTTATGGACCTCGTTTCCCCCGGCTCTCTCTGCACTTCGATGATTTTCATACCAATAGGTGCCTGCATGACTACTGTAATTCGCCTTTGTAATAACCACCTCAGCGAAACAAAAGTGAAGTATTTTTTTTACTTTATTAGATCCATGCCGTTAACTTGCTTCTAAGAACACTCGAAACGCTAAATGCGGCTTTCATCGTCTTCAGAAGGAGCTAGATCATTCGCCAAATTTATATTTATGGGAAGTAGGGGACATCTCAGGCATAATCTGCAGGCAAATCTTGAAGGTTGTGCATTAATTTTTTCTATGCTTAGCTATCTATTCTCACACTTACGGTTTTGTGAATGTGAAGCCACACACAACGAAAGCAGAGGTCAAACTGCCTCGGTCATCGACTTGGCTCCTTTCTGTTCACGACCACCGCTGGGGTGACTCTGAAATCGTAGCATACAGCTGAAGCCCTTCTTTTTGTTGCAAATCATTCTTTGCCTCATTCTTGGCATTTTGTGGTAGGTAGGTAGGAAGGTAGGTAGGTAGGTTCCGGTCTCGCCTCACTTTAATAAAAAGAAAGTAATTATTTGACCTACTGGTGCACTGAAGCTCTGTCGTTGGAGCACAGTAGTCCGGTGCTCTAGCCACTAGGCCATAATCGCTGTTTCTTTCGTTATTGCCTGTAAAGCACAATAAAATTTCACTAAGGAAGCAATCGTACTACCTCCATGCAAAATTAAGCTTTAAGGACTTTTGATGTAAACACAAGCCCAGGATAGCACGCACGCTTCTCTCGTTCCAAGAGCAGCCAGCTCTTGTTATTGTTATCGTTTTTGTCGTCGTCGTCGTTGTTGTTGTTGTTGTTGTCGTCGTCGTCGTCCTCAGTGGTTGTGGCGCATGCCCATAGTTGGGGTGCAGCCATGATTCGGGTGTTTAAATTAGGTGGGTTAAACCAAGGGAATTACCAATTTGAACACTGGAACTTGGAAAGTAAAATTTTTGCGAGCGGCAAAAAGAAAAAACAACCAGAAGAAAATCATGAATGAATTACATGAACTTATAACAAAGTAAATATATAAATAAAAGAAAATTATGGTGGGTTGGGGTTACAATTAGTACATTCGTACTCGACCTTCAGTCGAATTAAGCGATCATAAGCTACACAGGAGTTTCACAGTCGTTGTCATGCTGCTGTCGTCGCACACACACGTATGTTCGCGACCCACACGCAATACTACTTCATTTACACAAGCACGTTGGTTCAAGTGGTAACGGTCTGTGGAAAAGCAAGCAACGCTAGATAGCCAAGCACCTGGAACATGTTTCGCATAACGTTGATCCACACAGTGCGCAATTTAAGCGAGATATTTATGTGCCTGGCGTAGACGTCAGTCCACCTTTTTTAACCTAGTGCAGCTCTATTGGTGAGGACTGTGAAGGGCAATTTACGATTGTGGCACCATACTGAGAGGACATAAGACTGACATCACAGTCCGTGGCTGCAGAGATCTCGCATGTTTGCCTTTGAAGGCGCACCAGCGTGATTTCGAAGGCCACGCAATGTCCAAGGCAAAGACTGGTGACAAGGTTATCTACTCAACCCCGCAGGGGCGTCAGCAGGCGTTTGGTGTGTTGCGACACCACGTACCCGAGCACACGAGGGTTGGCCCCTCCCGCGTCTAACCGTGCGCGGCTTAGCCGTGTCCGGAGAAAAGGGGATCCTGGGGGTTGAGCTGATGCCGGACGTTTGGACCTTTACGGCCCCTCGGCGGAGGCAAAACACCTCTTTGGCCTCGGCTTCACGTATACGGCACCTCCGGACTGACCCACCCGGGGGAAATCGGTAGTTGCCTTTTCCTGTCTTTCTCTCTCTTAAACCTTCATCTTTCTCTCTCACTTTCCACCTGTCCTGTCTTCTTCTCACTTCATTTACTTCCAATTCTCCAGGCAGCAAGGGTTAACCTGGTGTAGTTCATCCAACCTTGGATCTATTATATTGGGTTATAGCAGCTATGTACAGCTGGCGTCTGCGTTTCCTTCGGGTCTCGCAGCGTCCCCTTGTTGGGCTCGGTGGTGGGTGGCTGGCATAGCTGCCGAAATGTTATAAGTTATTGATGGCTTTAAGCACTCTTCCCCGACTTCCTGATCGCCCTCTTTCGAAAAGAGGGCGCACCGAAGAAACTTTTCAATTTTTTGCGCTACGTAAGGAATCCTTCCCGCACTACCACGTCATACATAGTCAGTGCCCCGATAAGACAGTAAGAACCCTTTCACCATTCACCGTTGCGAAAGTTCTCACCGACGTTCTGGGTCCTGCATACAAAATCACTAACATGGCTAGCGGCGACCTACTGCCTGAAGTACGTGACCAGCTCCAACATGAAAAGATTTCAAATATTCTGGCTTTTGGTGATGTTGAAGTCACAGTGACGCCACATTGCTCTATGAACACATCCAGAGGTGTGGTATCAGATGCCGATCTTTTGAACCTGAGTGAAGAAGAACTATTTGAAGGATTGAAGGAACAAGAAGTTGTCAAAATACAACGAATAACGATCAAGCGCGACAACAAAGAAATTCCTACAAAACATCTCATTCTCACGTTTGCTACAAGTGTTCTACCAGAATATCTCGATACAGGATGCACAAAAACACGAATAAGACCATACATTCCAAAGTCACGTAGATGTTTCAAATGTCAAAGATTTGGCCATGGCTCCCAAAGCTGCCGAGGCCGTCTCACTTGCGCAAAATGTGGTCAAGAGCACGCTTCCGACAACATCACTGGCGCCCTCCACTGTGTGAACTGCGACGGTGATCACGCCACATATTCCCGATCATGTCCGACGTATAAAAAAGAAAAGGATATTACTACACTGAAAGTTAAAGAGAACATATCGTTTCAAGAAGCGCGGAAAGGTGTTTCATTCATACATACCGCACGCTATGTTGGTGTGACGCGTAAGGAGGCAACGCCGCAGCAGACGCCCGCATCCGCCCGGCCCACAAAGAGTGTGGCCGAGGTTGTGCCACCAGACCCCTCGGCGATAGCAGCCAGCGCTGCCTCGCAGTCACAAAAAGAGGGCCCATCGACCTCAGGGATGGTAGGCATGAAGGTTTCATCTGCTCAGGTGAATCCTTCACGACAAACGCGCCGCTCACAAGAGCGGACATCCAGTGCCTCTCAAGAGGCAATGGACGCTGCTTCCAGCCAGACGGCGCAGCAAGCGCCCAAGGACCACCGCCAGTCTCAGGACTGCGGCAAGAAAGACAAACTCCGCATTACGGGGCCTGGGAAGGGCCTGTTATCTAAATCAATTTTCCTCTCTAAACACACAGCACACACACACTATTAACTATGGAGACACAAATATTACAATAGAACGTCAGGGGTCTCCTACACAACCTCGATGATGTCAAGGAACTCTTGCGTAAATATAATCCAAAGGTGCTGTGTGTACAAGAGACCCATTTAAAACTTACACAGACAGGCTTTTTACCGCAATTTAACATTTTTTTGCAAAGACCGTAACGATGCTTTCGCTTCGTCCGGCGGTGTCACGATTATAGTTGATAAACGTGTAGCATGTCAGGCCTTGGAACTCCGAACGCCTCTTGAGGCAGTTGCGGTTCGAGCCTTACTGTTAGGTAAACTCCTTACAATCTCTTCTGTGTACATACCACCCCACTATCGACTCCGAAGAACAGAATTTCTTAGTGTAATTGATGAGCTGCCTGAGCCCTACGTACTCGTTGGGGATTTCAACGCGCACCATACTCTCTGGGGAGACTCTCGATGCGATGTCAAAGGCCGCTTAATGGAAAATTTTCTTGTTTCTTCACGTGAATGCATATTAAATAAAAAGGAGCCGCTATTCTATAGCACAGCACATGGCACGTACTCTGCGATAGATTTAGCTATCTGCTCGGCTACACTTGTACCATGCCTAGAATGGGAGGTGGTTAAAAACCCATATGGGAGTGATCATTTTCCCATCTGCCTCAGAGCTTTAGAACAAAATGAATTCCAACCACACCCCCCTCAATGGAAAGTTGCATCCGCAGATTGGAAAAAATGTGAGGAAATCACCCAGATGCAGCTAAACGCTTTTAAAGATTTTAGTGTGAACGATGCTATTGCTTATTTTACCGCTTTTATAATTGACGCTGCAATAGAGTGCATTCCACAAACGAAGGGGACTAAAAAAAGAGGCACGCGCCGTGGTGGAATGAGCAATGCAAGTTTGCGCGTAAGGAGCAAAACAAAGCCTGGCGTTTACTACGTCAATCTCCAACGGCAGAAAAGCTCATCAACTTTAAGCACGTGAAATCCAAAGGCAGACGAACGCGTCGTATCGCTAAAAGAGAAAGCTGGGAAAAATACGTCGCAAGCATAAATTCCTATACACAAGAAGCAAAAGTCTGGAACAGGCTAAGAAAATTAATTACTCGACAAACCTACAACATGCCTTTGGTTGATGATGAAGGCCGCAGCCTTCAAGACCAGGCGAACACTCTGGGAGAAAACTTCGAGCGAGTTTCTAGCTCGGCGAACTACTCGCAGTCATTCCAGAAACACAAGCTAGCGGAAGTGAACCGTACAACCATCCTTTTAGCATTGCTGAGTTCAGAGCTTCCTTGAACGGCTGCACGAAATCGGCACCAGGAGCCGACACAGTCATGTACATAATGATAAAACATCTGCATCCTGACACGCAGATGGCTCTGTTGTCTATTTTCCACACTATCTAAGAAACAGGAGACATCCCATTGGCATGGAAAGAGGCGATTGTAGTCCCTCACTTGAAGCAAGGTAAAGATTCGTCCTCTGTGGCAAGCTACCGGCCCATAGCACTCACAAGTTGTCTATGTAAACTCTTTGAAAGAATGATAAATCGCAGGCTCTTACACTTCCTTGAATCAAACAAGCTCCTTGACCCATATCAGTGTGGTTTTAGAGAAGGCCGATCGACGACAGACCACCTCGTTCACATCGAAGCATATATTCGCGACGCTTTCATACACAAACAGTTCTTTCTTTCTGTATTCTTATACATGGAAAAGGCTTACGACACCACGTGGCGGTATGGAATTCTACGTTACTTATCCGAATTGGGCGTCCGCGGAAAAATGCCTAATGTAATCGAAAGCTATTTATCAAATCGCAGATTCCGTGTTAGAATTGGTAATGTTCTCTCGAGGCCATTTCTACCGGAAGCTGGGGTACCGCAGGGTGGCGTGCTTAGCTGCACACTTTTTATCATAAGAATGAATTCCTTGCGCTCATCAATACCGTGTAGTATATTTTATTCGGTATATGCTGATGACGCTCACATTGGATTTAAGTCATGTAATCTCGCTACCTGCGACCGACAAGTACAGCTTTGTTTAAACAAGGTTTCTAAGTGGGCTGATGAAAATGGCTTTACGCTCAATGTCAGCAAGAGTACCTGTCTTTTCACACAAAAAAGACTTCTCATAGCAAATCCTGAAGTTGAACATCAGGGACAGCACATACCTGTGAGCCCAGAACACAAATTTTTAGGCGTTATTTTCGACACGAAATTAACTTTTACTTCACACCTGAACTACCTCAGAAACAAATGCCTAAAAACCCTGAGCATTCTTAAAATTTTGTCACATACAACGTGGGGTAGTGATAAGAAATGCATCATGAACCTTTACAAGAGCATCATTCGAACACGCTTAGATAATGGGGCAATAGTTTATCATTCGGCTAGCCCTAGTGCATTGAAGCTGCTGGATCCTGTCCATCACCAAGGTATCCGCCTGGCGACCGGTGCCTTCAGGGCAAGTCCTGTGGAGAGTCTTTACGTTGAAGCTAATGAGTGGTCGCTTCATCTTCAGAGGTCGTACTTCAGTTTTACGTATTTTCTGAAGGTAAATGCAAACCATGAACATCCCTCTTACCCAAGTGTAAACAACATGACATCTGCTACTTTATTTAATAATCAACCGGCAGTTAGAGAACCCTTCTCACTGCATGTACGGAAACTCCGTCAAGAAATGGGTGTTCCACTTTTTGAAAATCCTCTTATGGCTCCTGTCACGCTATGTCCACCGTGGCAATGGCAGCTCGTTGAGTGTGATACTTCTTTCGTTGAAATAATGAAGAACGCTCCCCAGATACACATTGAAATGCGCTTTCTTGAACTTCAGTCGAAGTACTCTGGCCAAGAATTTTACACAGATGCCTCAAAGTCGCATGCCGGCGTTTCGTATGCAGCTGTCGGCCCATCATCTTCAGAATCTGACGTCCTGCACCCGGAAACAAGCATATTCACTGCTGAGGCATATGCTGTGCGGACAGCTGTTAAACATATCAAGAAAACAAAATTGCATAAGGCCATTATATTCACAGACTCTCTTAGTGTCGTAAAATCTCTAATGTCACTCCAGAAACGCAATAATCCTGTACTCAATGAGCTATATTCCCTCCTGTGCACAGCATATACATCTAATCAACACGTCATAGTATGTTGGGTACCTGGGCACAGAGGCATTAAGGGCAACATGCTTGCAGATGAAATTGCTACATCCATTGCAACGAAAGCTTGTAACTATTGCGTAGGTATCCGAGCCTCAGACTTAAAGCCATTTTTGCGCAAAAAACTGAGACGGTGTTGGCAACAGAATCGGGACACCGAAACCTCTAATAAACTCCATTTGCTCGAGCCACAAATAGGAAATTTGCCACCGATAACAAAAATACGGCGAATCGAGGTCATTTTCTGCCGCCTTCGGATAGGCCATACGTATGGCACGCACTCTTATCTCTTGACCGGTAGCGAACCTCCCATATGCTGTAGATGTGGCGAGACACTAACCGTCCTCCATGCCTTGCTGGAGTGTAGAGAATTGGAAACTGAAAGGAAAAAACACTTCCCTCTAGCCTACCGACAGAACATTCCTTTTCATCCTGCAATGTAGCTTGGTTCTGACCCATTTTTTTTCACAGAAAGTCAGTTTTTAGCTTTCTGCAAGATGGTAATTCATTGCAAGTTATAGGCCGAAGAGATTCGTAGCACAGCATCTTACCAGACGCTGCTGCTGCGATAGTAGCATTTTTTAGAGCACGTGCCCACAGGCCCTTGCATTTAAGGGCCTCTTGAGGCAATAGTGCTCTTAGCATTTACATATTTTATTCCCTCCTTCAATCAGAACATATATTTTAAATTCATAGTACATCTGAAAAGTCATTGTGACAATTTTAATCGATATATATTTATTTTACCATTGTTTTTAGGCCCCTATACAGCCAGGTTCCTTTGTTACAGCCAACCACGACGTAATTGATCATTATTTCCATCACTGACTCCCTTGAAACATTGCTTGGCGCTCTTTGGCCATGAGTGGCCCTTGCGCCATAAAACCCCACATATCATCATCATCATCGTCATCTACTCAACTGCTTGCTTTAAACCGTAAATTATGAATAATAAAGGTGGCGGTGCGCCTTGCGGTGACGGAGCAGCCGAGCTCCACTGTATGTTTCTACTCTCTCGAAGGGCCCTTCACCAGGTTTGGCATTGCAATCTGGTAAGCGGGGCGCATACGTCCCACAGGGGCCATCGTGTCTGCAAAATATCAAGAGGCTGGGCGATGCGAACGCAATCGAAATTTCAATCGGAATCCTGCACACCCTACCTCTGTAGGGAGTGCTGCTTCCAGCCAGAGAGCCAAGGTCACCCTCACAAACACCTCTGTGCAAGACGCACTTCCTGCAACGTCACACTTTAGGCCACTTGACTTCAGTAAATCATCCGCTACACAAGGCGCGACACCGGCACATGGAGGGCGCCAAGCAGAAATGAAGAGGAAGAAAGAAGAAAGATGCGGGGCTCGTGCCAACACGCGACACCGTCTTTTGGCCCCGGTATGGGAGAAGGCAGAGCAGAAGAGTCGCTTGCACGCGCTGGTCGACGCAGCAGGAGTTGGCAGCAGAGCCCACCTTCTGGCAGCATTGCAACGCGACATTTCATTTTCTCCAATTGCTTCTCAAATATTTCGGCAAGACGTTTCCTAGAGGGTACAACTCTCAGTGCATAACCTGAAATTTGGAATGGGCTCTGGTGAGTGGCGATTTAATGATATCTGGACACGCTGGCGCTCGCTCTAACCGGGCACCGGAGTGGATAAGCGGTGTTTGGGGAAGACGAACGGCTTCTGGCAACCAGAAGAGAACATTACAAAGTGACGATGCGAACTACCGTTTACTATTGCACTGCTGCGGCTTTTGCAGCAGCTCTTGGAGGGCAATAAAAATAAAACAACGCGCCATACAAAAAAAAAAAACGCTGGAATATGCAAACTTGGCTTGCCGAGACAACTGAAGCGCTTATATTGGAAGTTGCTGGCGCCAGCCGGTCGACTAGACTTTCTAAACCTATACGCACGCGATCAAGAAATAAATGGAGTCAGGGCCAACTAAAGGGCGCACGCGAAAACCGGAAAAGAAAGGATCAAAGAAAGGGACTATGTCGCAGCTGTGCGAGAGATCCAGACACATAAAAGGCGACCAGACACTCCCCGTCGCGTGGTCAGCACGCCATCGGTTGGTACTGGTAAGCGCAGTCGAACGTCCGGTGGAAGTTTGCCGAACTGCGAACGGCGAACTTGAGCGGCGTTCGGTCCTCCTCCTCCTCGCCGCAATAAGTGCGCGCAAATCGCAGGTAGTGCAGCGCGTCCAGTTCCTTATTGTGGCGACGTTCTGCGCTCAGTCGGGTCGCCCTGAACGACACCTCGAGGGCCCAGCGGGCCCGCGTGTGCCGCAGCCAGTCGCTTTCGTTCACGGCGAGCTTCAGCGACTGCCGCGAGTACTTGGCGAAGCAGCGGACGTACGACGAATGTTGGGAAACGAGCTCGGGCAAGCTCATGCGGAACAACGTGGCGGCCACCAACGCACCGAGCGTGCCAGAGTTGAGCGTCAGTTCGGTGGCGCCGCCATAGTAGTAGTCCGGCAGGAAGTAGTTTGTCGGCATGAAGCCGCGCTTGGCCGGCGCGTCACTCCGGAAGTCGGCGGCCCGGAAGTGACGCTCTCCGTTTCGTCGGTAGAGTATGAGGTTGACCAGGAAATCACTGCCGTAATTCTGGACGAAGCTGCTGTCATTGGGCCCGGGTGCCTCTGCAAAGACGTGACTGCAGCGTTAACAATGCGAATATCGCTCCTGGCATTGTGAGACTACTTTCTTTCAGGCTATCTCGCTATCCAACCACAATATACGGGCCGAGTGCCAATGTGGGCAGATCCCGAAGGTAGTGCAGCCTTAAACCTGTGGATCGTTCCCGTTGGTACGTGCACCCGGGAGGCACATACCAACGGGAATACCAATGAACGTGTCTGACCCCAACTTGAGTATATGCCACTGAGACCGCTCTTCGATGACACTCTCACGCCAACTTGGGATGTGCGCGAAATTCGCGGCGGTGACGCTAGATGGCGCAACCTGTCAACAGAGGAGAGAAAGATAGCAGCTTGGCTGCAGCACACGCTTCATAAATTACGCGTCTCGGCTATTCGAATACATGGATGGTCATCGTAGACGAGTTCTGACCGAAGTTTCCTGTTAACTGGCTCTGACGCTCACGCATGCTTCTGCATGCATCCGTGCGGTGCTGTAAGAAACAGCGCCGAGCTGTCGTGCATTTGTGGCTGCACAACTGCAGCTTCTGGATTGGCAACTCTGATAGCAAGAGGGGTTTGATAGCGCTGCCGACGCCGCGCAAATATTGTGCCACAACTTTCATAGTCTCCAATAAAGCTTGGTGCTGGGCTAGTTGGTGATGCATTCTGTAAAACTGATGGTAGCGCTAAATAGGACGAACACACGGTGAAAAGAGGACACGACGACGAGGAAACGCGTTTCCTCGTCGTCGTGTCGTCTTTTCACCGTGTGTTCGTCCTTTCTAGCACTGCCATCAGTTTTAAATAATTTCATAGTCTGTTCGTCAGATCGTCATTGCCGCGTTGAACGCGTTACAACCATTCGCTATTGCATGCGTCATGCTCACCGTTGTCGCGGACGAACGCGGTCTCGAGGGCTTCCTTGTTGAGCTCGAAGCCAATGCCGAGGTGGAGGGCGTTGACAGCGGCTAAGCGTACGTTGTTCCACATGTTGTTAAAGGCCACGGCCGCCTTTCCCGTGCTTAGCCCGGTCGCGACCATGGCGTCGAAGGGAACGGTGAAAAGGTACGCCACGTTATCCAGGCAGATCGACCGAGCCCTGCAAAGTGATTGTATGGCTATATATAAGCACACCCACGCAATTTCCAAGAAAGCAGCTTGCTGTGCACGAGCGGGTAATGCTCCCCATGAATGCGTGTATGAAAAGCCATACACAGCAAGTAGACCACGGAAAGTCAGGTGAAAAGGTAAGTTGAGATAGCGCGGTATACTCTTCATATAAGCACACACCCTTCTCGACTGCTCCACGAACAGCGACGCGCAATTGCGAGCACAAAGGCAGACTGCTCACCAAGAATGGTGCTTCACGTGTTGACACTCACGTATGCTGTTCAGGAAGCATCAGGAGCCATAGTACTGTTTGTTTGAGTACTACAGCAATGCTCGGCAAATAGCCGATCACGGAGGGGGCGCAGTAAGGCTTCGCTGGTACTGACACGGACCACGGCGAAGTTCGGCTGCGTAATCGATGCTGTTCAATATTGTAATTAGTCGTATGCAGCTATCTTGTGCGAAGCCTGCACAGACAAACTGCCGCAAGTGACATCACGTAGCTTGCATTCATGTTCGCAACGCGAACCTAATTCACGCAAGCACAGAAAAAACAAAAACACGTAGACTGAACAAGCACTGGTCGAGTATACGTGTTCCACGCTAAGTTCGCCCTGCAAAAACGAATGGAAACTGCCGCCACCAACTAGACCGCCTCGCTTCATTGACTGACATCCAGTAGACGTCAGTCACATGCACCAAAGCTTGATGCTTCTTCTAAAACGTACTTTTCAGCGCCTAATTCGTTTAAAAGCATCAAGCCTGGATTTAGGGGCGATACCACGGGCGTCTTCTCGCTCCCTCTACCTTTTCTGTCCATTCTCCCACAGGGCACACAGGCATCTCACTGAAAATGCATGACTGTTTTCCTCACGCGCATTGTAAAAAAAAAAAAAAAAAAAAAAAAAACAGAGGAAGATAATTAATCGCCGTCGGTAGGCAAGCAGCAGCCGCGAGAAGCGGATAGATGGATGGATGAATAACTTTATTGAGGTCCCTCGGTGCTCGCGACTTAGTGCGCAGCGGGCCGCTCCCACGTCGGGACAGAGAGGCCATGCCCCTCTGCCGCGTCGCCGGCCCGATGGACAGCCCAGAGCTGTGCTTCAAGGTCCGAGCTGCGTAGAGCTCGGTCCTACTCTTCCTTGGTGGTCCTGGCCCCCTGGCGCCAGGGGGCAACCTCAGAGCATGCGAGCAAGGCTAGCTGTATCTTCACAAAACCGACACGCATTGTGAGGGTGCGCGTCCGGAAAGGTCTTGTGCAGGAAGGCCGGGCATGGGTAGGTGCCCGTCTGGAGCCGCCTGTACGTGACTTCTTGTGCTTTATTGAGTGCTTTGTGTGGAAGCGGCATGGTTCTCTTAACTTATAGTGCTGGGTGAGATCGTTGTAAGTGACGAGGGGGCCGCGCTCGCAGACTTGGCCCCTAATTCTACTACTGTGCATGCCCTTGACATGCCAAAAGTTTAGAAACGAGCTCAAGATAAAATGATGCACTTTCAAGCCCTCTGATACTGAGACGCGGCGTCGCAGACATGACATCTGGTTTTATGGAGATAAGCTTACCACATATACTTAATGGCATGTCTTACAACGCACAAGTATATAACACACGCAAGTACGAATGTGTTTTCGTTACTGTCACTTTTGAGGCTGACAGTACTCGCCCTGTATTAGTCCTTCACCACCTATAATGTGTATCTCACCAGTACGAATCACGTCCATGCATTATGGGCCGAAAGGATATAATACAACGTGCAGGTTATTGTGAGAACCAATAACCTAGAGATGACATTTCAGTTTGCCTCCTTTTCGTAGACGGGTGAACTATGGTTCTCTGAATGAAACCATGTAGCTTAATCGGTGGGCTAGCTTCTTCACCGTACTAGAACACTGTTAGTGCGACGAGATGGGGTGGGGAATGGCTGCTCAAAACGTTAGCTACGAATATCGAAGGAAATCAAGTGACTAAATATAGCAGGCGTCATGCATAGCTTTATATACATTAAAATTACCACCTCGCTTATTACGTCCTCCGAAAATTCGTCTCGGCCGGCGCCCGACTAACGAGACTGGCGATAATCAAATAAGTCCCATGCACAGTGTATTGAAAAAAAAAAGCGGTGCTTACAAACATTTTACATTGTTTCAAAGAAAGCGAGTGACACGGGGATGCTGAAAGGCAGGGAAGTCAGCCTAAAGAACATGTTCCTGCCCTGCCACTTGACGAAGGGAGAAACGCACCCGGTAGGGTCAGAGGATGACGGTCAAGCGGGTGAAGGTGATGGAAGAAATACACCATATGCGGCCCTTGCGTGCCCTGTGGTCGTCGAACTATCCCGTAGGTATGCTATGCTGTTTTAGTGTTTCGCAATTCCCATTAAGTCACGGGAAACTTCATGCAAATCCTGTAGTTACGCTTTTGATTAGCCGAAGAGCTTTCAATTGTGGAGTGCTTGTCAAAACAATTGCTCCGCTAATGAGTTAAAGCGCAAATAAAAATTATTTGTTTTTTTTTTTTTTTTGTACAAATATGCCCTTCGTGGCTTAAGTGAACGGAGAACGGCTTTGTTTTAGTTCTCCTTAATGTTTCACTGTCTTTGGGCTCTTAGACACGCCCCCCCCCCCCCCCCAAACCATAAAGCCTTTACTATGCTCCAGCAAACGACCATCCTTGCTGACGAATAGCAGACATTGCAACCGAGGATTCGATATCGGACTCACCTAAACGGCTTCATCAATCTGCGTCGCTGGGCCTCGCCGCGCTCCAGCTCCACGTACGGCGCCAGCGGGGTGAGAAGCGTGTACAGCTTGGCGGCCTCCAGTGGCGCGGACCTCAGCTCGGCGACGACTTTCGCGATTCCCTCGGAGTTGGACGACACGAGCTGCACGTCCTCGGGTCTCGACACGTTGGCTGCGCCGGCTAACGCCCGCTGCCAGGCCTCCTTGTCGAGCACGTCGAACACGCCGGTGTGGACGGCCTTGGCGAGTGCCTCTCGTGGCGCCCGATGGACGCGCCTGAGCGAGTTATCCAAGCTGACGATGTTCGCGGACAACCGCTGGGCGCTGTCATGGTCCACGACCTTGAAAGAATGTTGATAGTGGTGATCATTTCATGCTCCCCCTTTAGTACAGCAAAAGGAGATTCCTGTCGGGAAACGACGGCTTGTGGAGCAGCGCCCAGAGACGGACATCAGTGTTGAGCCGCACTCTTGGACAGAACAAATAACTTTTTTCTTAAAGTACACTCTTAGGCAAAGTTCAGTCTCAGTCTTAGGTCACCATTGTCGCAGACACCAAAGGAGCTCCGTTACCAGCGCTGTCGCAAGGGCACCCGTTAAGCTCCAGCCGCCAAACTGACGAATATTTCTGGTTCGTAAGTGCTCTTCGCCACTGTTCAGCAGCCTTCGCTGATGTATGTCCGGCACTATCAGGATTGGCTAGAATTTGATCTTACGAACAATTCTAGCTTTAGAACATCGTTTGTGAATACGGTAGGCTCTTAGGCAAAAGTACACCCTTTAGGGTGTATCTCTGCCACAGAACAATAATCGTCATCTGTCTTGCTTGCGTTTGCTTTCTTGAAAGCGCCGCGACCGCTACTTTCCTGTAGGGAATGCCATGCCATGCTGATAACGCGCATGCCGTTCGTTACTGGGAAGTACCGGGCTCGCCACGTTAAAGAAAGGAAATGCGGACACGACAGATGACGATTATTACTGTGTGGCAAAAGGGTGTAATTTTGCTTAAGAGTATAGGGAAGAGAAGGTTGAAGAGGAAAGAAATAACGATATTAAGAAGTAACCATACTGTCACGTGGCCGTGTTGGTGAGGAATGAGACCATGGCCACAAGTGAGAGTGACAAAACTAACTCTTCGTTCGGCTTCATTCGAATCTTGTGCCCACAAGAGCAAGTTACACTCGGGTGCACAACCATAGCCGTGAGCATAGGCATCAATCGCCGAAATTTGATCTGCGGGTCAAGCGTGTTGGCTATTTATACATGACTTGTAATGCATTCCAGGGCTATCGCTGGTACTCGCGTGCGTTCTAGAATGTACGCCAAGGTTCGGCAACAACATAGGCTAGACAACCGATAAGACGAGTGACAACATTCGGGAAAGTTTCTGTTCAGGAAGACGCACCTTGCTCTGCGCGGTAACATAGTAACATTTGTTAGAGGGTGAAAGACGGTCACTCGTCAAGAATACACGAGTACATGCGTCAATGAGAAGAAACAAATAAGTGAACAAGAGCAAAGGATCGCAGCAGTAATAGCTGAATTGCTAAAGCCCGCCACATGGCGTAATGCGGATAATGCGGGCTCCGTTCCCACCTGCGGCAAGTTGCCCCTTCAACAACTTTCATCTCCCTTTTTACCTTACTTTTTGTGCCCTTTCAATAAACACAACACTAAACTTCCAGCATGCTTTCTTTGGCTTCATTGCCTGTCTCTTCGTATGATTGCGAGTAAGAAAAAAAATTGAGATCCTCGAATCCCCTTAGTATATTCTCTCAGTATTGCAAACGCTGCACAAATTTCTCGTTAGTCAACAAACTGAAAAAAAAATTCGTCGAGAAAACTCTCGAGCACTGTACGTTCAACTCTCTCGTAGCTTTAGCAATAAAATAGCTCCTGCGGCACTTTGATAACAACGGCAGGCACATCGCATTCTCTAATAACGCTTTTTTTTTCCCGAGATGACTCTCCCCGTTCGGAAACAATGAAGCGATCACGATTCATGACATCGTGACCGGTGAACTAAGGCGTGAATAGGGATGGAGGTAACGGCTACCCTAAGCAGAAGGATGACAAAAAGCGTATGTGAAAAGAAAAAGACTTTGTCATGAATATATCCAAGAATAAAAGAGAAGTACAAGTGTGAGCATTTCTCCAAGAATGGGTGTACGGTCCCAACCCTAACTCGCTCCTTTATAATGCCATAAGAGATCGACCCCGAATTTTCGGCCGTATTAAATGGAGCTGAAAAAGCTGGCCCCGGGGCCACTCTTTTGAAACAAACTCGTTTACGCCGCCGCCGCAACCACCACCACCACCACCACCACGTGGTCATCCGCAGCACGGTTATCTACCTGTTTGCCGCACATAAATTCGAATTCATACCTTCATTGAGGCAGCTTGGTGTAGCAGGAACCGCGCGAAGTCTTCGTCAGTCGAGGAGCAAGACAGGCACGTCCCTGTCTCGACCACGGCTGTTGACACGTCTCGCCAGGTCACGTTCAGCACCGACGGCAAGTGGGTCTTTACAATCGTGCGAATCATGAGAGTAAACAGGGTCTCGAAGTTCCCGACAAGCATCCACCCGTGGGCCTCTATATTTGCGGCGTCCAGGAGTTGCACAAGGGTGGAGCTCCTGTTGGGCACGGGTGAGAAGTTGTTCACAATAATATAGGCTTGGTTGGTAATACATAGTTACACTGGAAGCATAGCGCGCGAAGGACGATCGACGAAGACTAGACAAGACAAGCGCTAAGCGCTTGTCCTGTCTAGCCTTTGTCGATCGTCCTCCCCACGCTATGCTTTCAGTGGGAGAAGTGGTAACTGAAAGGGTTCGCAAATGAGGGCTACAGGCGGTGCTGCCACGGTGATCGGTGGCGTAGCGCGGAACAAGCCATGGAGGCGAGCTAACGCTAGGGGTCGTATTTGACGGCCCTCGCATTCACTCGTCCACGCGCGTCTTGTTTTGTATTTTTTTTTTCGCTTTACACCGCTGATCGCCGTCAGCGTTGAACATCTCACACGTGGACAGCGCAGAAAACCGATTTAAAAGAGGCAAAACACAGGCCGCTGTGAGTCGTTACAAGCGCCATTTGTCGGAAGCTGTGAAACTTTCAGCCATTACAGTTTTCATTCATCCGTTCCACCTTCAGAGATATTTATTTCTTTCTCTTTACAGAAAGCAGACATGAATGCCTTTTTTTTTTCAATAAACTGTAATGATTTTTTTTTCCTAGACAGCCTGTGCGCTTGTATACTTACAAGTGGGAAGACCCTCAAGGACATGTCTCGGAGAATTCTACAGTCGACATGTATTTCAGCCGTCATTGAACCTTCGACTTACTTAGACGTTATTTAGGGATTTCCTTCCAGTCTACCTTCTTCATTTTTTTAACGGACGGCACGTCTCAGGCCCAAGTAACACAACTTTTACGTAATTTACGCGCATGAATACGTAGTGCGAGCAGTGCGAAGCGATTCTAGGGGTTAGTCGCAGACTACGATGGAGACTGTGTGTACTAATTTGGAAGCCAACACATTCGC
This sequence comes from Dermacentor andersoni, assembly GCF_023375885.2. NCBI lineage: Eukaryota > Metazoa > Arthropoda > Arachnida > Ixodida > Ixodidae > Dermacentor > Dermacentor andersoni. Next base: position 38,675,264 of record NC_092823.1, on the reverse strand, counting down.
GCTAATATGTATCTAACGCTTAGTACAAGCTTGTGCTTTCTTTCTTCTAATGTATGAGCACTCGTATCACCCTCCATCCGCATTCGTCCTCTATTTCTGTATACCGCTAAAACGATAATTCGCGGTCCTTTACGATACCGCCTCGCCATAAAGAGACGACACGTTATCCGCATAGATGGATGAATGGATGGATGTGAGCGTCCCCTTTGGAACGGGGCGGTGGGTGGCGCCACCAAGCTCTTTTTATTTTATTTGCCTAATGCTCTACCTATCTTTTAAAAAGAAAAAAAAGGGGAGGAAAAAAAAACCCCACGGTGAATACCCATAACTAAAGTTTCTGAACCCCTGTTGTGAACTTTGTACACCCCCGTTGTTTGACGCGCACGCAAGCTCGCGCGCGCCACCTGCTGGTGTAGAAGGCGACGCACGACGCGTAAACGCAGCCCATTTTGTCCCGCGGCTCGTTACTACGGCACTGCTCGCCGGCCAGGGCGCCGCCGGTGATGTTGCCGTGCAGGGCCTCCACGTAGTCGTGCCTCACGCTCTGCTCGTAGGTCAGCGGCTGGCCGTCGTTGTCCAGGCTGCGCCAGCGACCGCACGCGTACTGGTACACGTCCTGCCAAGAAACAAACCGCGCGGAGCCGCGTTTGTTCCTGAAGCGGATGAAATATAGATATGGGGGGGGGGGAGGGGGGTACGCGTTTTTATTGGGCTGGGGCAACACCACCTAGATAGCACAAGGCCTTTTCGCTCCGATCCATGACGTCATGCTACCTGGCCCGACTGCCATAGAATCTAATGGGGACGCTCCCGACTAGGCAACAGTGATTTTCACGTCACCGCTTTCATCACCCCAGCCTTGTCAATAGAAATATGGGGCCAGGTAGCGTGACGTCATGGATCGGAGTAAACAGGCCTTGTGCTATCTAGGTGGTGTTGGCTGGGGCTGGGGGTTTTGCGAGAAGAAAACCTTCTCGCAAAACTGAATAATCTTGCTCAGAAACTCGAGCTCCCCCCTGCTGAATGAGCGTGATGTGGACGGTTTGCATCGTCAAGCCAGCACCTGTGAACAAAGTGCCGATCATTCTGATAAGGTTTTCCCGCCAATCTGTGAAAGTAAATTGGCTTGCAAAGCGTGAAGTTGTGAAGAAGTGTGATAAAGACATTTCCTTTTTCGATAATCTGACGGCACTGAACAGAAAGCTCTTATGGCTTGCCAAATCAAGAGCACGCGAACAAGGCTACCAATTTTCGTGGTGTTCCGATGGAAAGGTCTTTGTAAGGAAAGAACCTGGCGCAAGGGCAATAAGGATTGCCTCTGAGCAAGACCTTGAGCTAATTGCTTAAGTTGGTTTCTTTTTTATTGCTGCTGTTGTTGTTAACATTCACGATGTATTATACTTGCGACTCCCTTAACACGTTCATAAATGAAAATAGTTATTGTAAATATTTTCCTTGTATCACTTAAATGCACAAAGCCTCAGAAGTAAGATTGATGAAATTGAGGCTGATCTCGAGCTCATAAAATATCACTTTGACATAATTGGATTTACAGAAACATGGTATACATTAAATAGCGATGTTACACAGTTAGCAGGTTATGACGTCTCTGTATTTAGGAAAAAATGACGTGGCGGCGGCATATCTTTGTAATAAAACAAGACATTGATTATGGGGTTGTTCCGGAATTCACCGTAGTTTGTGATGATTTTGAGACAGTTGGTGTGACCAATCATAATAGGATTATACTTCTCACGTACCAACCCCCTCACGGATTAGTTAGCACCTTTCTTACTTACGTTGAGTCCTTTCTTGAATATGCTACCTTCACTAAACATGCTATTTTATTTGGTGACATGAATATTGATTTATTAAGAAACAATGCTAGCCAGGTGCACCTTCTCGAGTTGATGTTATCATATGGTTGTGAAAATATTATAGATAAGCCGACACGAATCAGTCAACACTCTGAAACGCTCATAGACTTGTGCTTTACTAATTTACCTTTAAATAAAATAACATCCGGTGTAATTTTGACGAGCTTAAGTGATCACCTTCCTTTTTTGCCTTCTTTTCCTTGGTGAAAAAAAAATGGATAGAACTAAATTCCTCCCACGAATAATCAATGAAAATAACATTGCGCAGTTCCATTCACTGATGGCTGACGTAGTCTGGGATGATATATATAGTGGAAGCAACCCGTGTAAGGCATATAACATTTTTTTAGAGAAAGTGCTTCACCACTATAACAGTGCTTTTCCACTCGTGCCTATAAATAAGCATAGGAGGATAAGAAAAGAGTGGATTACTCCGGTATTATACAGACGTATAAACAGAAAAAACTGGCTGTTTGCTCGTTTCATAAAAACGAAAGATCCGGTTCATTTCAAGGAGTTTAAAAAATTCCGTAACAACTTAACTTCAGATCTTAAGAAAGCAAAATCAGCTTACTACGACAACAAATTTTCCAGTCATGAACAGTCCTAAATTATTGTGGCAAACAGCTAACAACATCATAAAAGGTGGCAAAGCACGCATTCCGCTGGATTTTTACGTCGACGGTAAAAGATTTTCAGGTGTACCACTTACAAACAAGTTTAACGAACATTTTCTCAATGCAGGTTCGCCAAATTGCTCACGCATGAGCCAAGCGTTAACGCCTATCGCTTCATATGTTCCTTCCACTAATAGCAATTCACTGTTTCTGATACCTACATTGGAGGAAGAAGTTGTAAGTGTTGTAAAGGCAATGAAGGATGGTTGCTCGCCAGGAAATGACGATATTAGTGCACGCCCCATCAAGGCCGTACTTCCATTACTTGTGGGTCCTCTAGTATATATTTGTAATCTCATATTAGAGACCGGTATATTCCCTGATAGAATGAAAGTTGCACGCGTAACCTTAATATTCAAAGGAGGAGGAAAAAATGATCTGAATAATTACAGACCTATTTTTCTTTTGCCGCTCTTTTCTAAGATCCCCGAACGCATAATATACACAAGGTTAAACAAATTTTTAAATGCTCATAATATAATATGTAAACAACAATATGGACTTCAGGCTGGAAAATCAATGGAGACAGCACTGCTATTCATAAAGGACCGTATGTTGGAAAACTTTGAAAAGAAACTATATACACTGGGCATTTTTCTTGACTTGCGAAAAGCCTTTGATTCTATTAAACATGATATTCTGATGGAAAAACTGGGAAAGTATGGTATCAGAGGAATAGCACATGAGCTAATAGACAGTTATCTCAAAGGAAGAAAACAATACACTAGTATGAATCAATTTCTGTCAGATATAGGTATAATGAATTACGGTGTGCCGCAAGGATCTGTTCTTGGGCCTTTGTTATTTATTTTATACATCAATGACCTCGTTAACATCCCCCTGACACCTGATATTATCCTTTACGCGGATGACACTAATGTCTTCTTTTCTGGTCCAAATCTAGCCTCACTTGAACAACATGCAAATCAGTGGCTGAGTCAGCTACAGATCTGGTTAAATAACAACGAACTTGACATAAATATAAAGAAAACGCAATATATTATTTTCTGCCCCAAAACCAAGCCCTTGAATCATCACGTACAACTACAGATGTATAATACCAATCTATTGCCAACAAATTCTTGCCGCTTCCTGGGCGTCTGTTTCAAATATGACTTAACATGGACAGATCACGTGGATCAGGTTCGTTTGAAAGCATCTAGGTCTATCGGGTTGTTGCAACGCGTAAAATATCTTTTACCTCTGCGTTTGAGAAAACAGATTTATTTTTCCGTAGTTCACTCCTATTTTATGTACTGTCAGCTAGATTGGGGTACATGTAACAAATCAGATTCAGACCGCCTTTTCTCGCTTCAGTTCAGGGCGTTGAAAACGGTATTCCGTTCCGCACCTGTTACCAAAGAATCCCTGTACGACGCAGTTAAGGTACTGCCGTACTACCACTTTTACAGTTTCTCATTGGCTGTACTTATTTTTCATAAGATTAAGCATGATTTTACATCCTTCTGCACTAAGTACTTAAACAGGAACCTTACCCATAACTTGCGCACTGTATCTATGGTTTGGTCGAAGTCACGCACAAATTATGGTACTCAGATCATAGACAACGAAATAGTTACACTCTGTAACACTTATCCTTTAATGATCAACTGCATAAATGATTGCAAAACCCTTTCTCAATTTAAGAAAAAAATGAAAATGATGCTTTCTTCTCCTGCCTCTTTTGCTTAGAATTGCACCTTTCTTTTATCTTGAGCAAGTGCAATTAGAATGATTATCTACATCATTGTTTCCGTGAATTAGAATGATGTAATCAATGTATAATATCAAATCATAGGATAATTTGTCATATGTGACACAGCATTGTATTTTTGAATTTCCACTGATTTCTTTGATCTCACAATGTAGTGCAGTATTTTGTCATGCCGACCTGCTGTCATAGTGTGTGATCCCGAGGTGAAGGCCCTGTCAGGAGGCATTGTTGCCTCCTTTTGCCGCGCCTCGTGGACATCCTGTACCACCTATGTATGTCCAAATAAACTGAATTGAATTGAATATGCAATTCACATCGCTCGGATGCGCACAGAATTTTTTGTCAGAATCGAAGTGTTCCTTTCTTTCTCCGGGATCACGATGATTCAGTTGATAATGAACACTGCCATGAGACCCACCTAAGTAATGAGGCCTGTCGAATAATTTCTAAACCGGCGGTTGCAATCGGGGTCGGAGTGTTTGCGATATCGCATGTGCTACGCGCTGCATAGTCGAGTTCAAGAAGGCAACATGGCGGCGGCTTGTGGACTGTTTAAAAAATTAAAGATCAATTTCGTGCATTCCGGAGAAATTAAATCCCCTATCACGGATATGTCCGTGGCATTAAAGAGATTTTATACCGATCGCGTACGTATTAGAGTTTACGGTATACGAGAATACCGGGAACTGCAATATAAGCAAAAGCACTGATGGCGCCATCTTTCAAGGTTGAGCGGGCCAACAATCTACTACAACTATGCGTTCTCCTTAGCTGCTGGCACAAGGGCGCCGGCGGAACATAATTACTCTTGCGCAGGTTTTTGTTTTTCTTCTGATGAGAAAACTTCATTCAACACATCTTTGAATAAATTAAATTCTGCTTGTTTTTACGTGCCAAACCCGCGATCCGATTATAACGCACGCCGTAGCGGTGGACTCCGGATTAATTTTGCCCCCCCCCCCCCCCCCCGGGCTTCTTTAACGTCCACCTAAATCTAACCGCACGGGCGTGCTTGCATTTCGCCTCCATCGAAACGTGGCCGCCGTGGCCGGGATTCGATCGCGCGACCTCGTGCTTCAGCAGCGCCACACAACTCTACTTGTGTAGCGAATTGCAGTTTAACAAATTGCCACAATGTGTCGCCATCAGCGTTGCTGCTGTCATCGCGTCTCCTGTGTTTAGGTGTTCCATAAACGATGGTGCGTAAGAGGCCAAGCTAAAGTGCTGCAATTTGATTGGTAAAAAAAAAAGTAATTTCAAAGGTCACTCAAAGGAAGAACGCCTAAAGTGCAGTCGAAGAAACAGCGGTAGCTCGTTTGCTGTCAATGACGAAAAGTGAAACAAGAGTGGCATCGTATCGGGATGACGACAATGAAGGCCACGATGACGGTGTGGTGATGATAACGACGGCCAACAAGATGGAGGCGGTTCACCCGTCATGTGACCTAGAGTGTTATTCTGAATATTCAATTCGCGTTTATTCTTCCAGAATATATCTCGGAAATAAATATGGGCTAGAAGCTGAATCAACAGCTGTTGCGCAGAGTCAGAAATGAACGTGAGCATTTGAACGACACTGAGTGCTTTAAATTCATAAAGTCAATTGCTAATAAACCAATCATAATAGTTATACAACAAATAATGCTGATACACCACTCACGTAGGATATTAAGGAGAAATTTAAAATAATAACAACAGCCCCTCCCTCCCTGTGCAAACAGCGCGAACACTAAGTACACCAGTTCATAAAAACCTTTTATATATCTGAAGCTGTTGCATACACAACAAAATGTATTCCATCTGAAAGCACTAGTATTAGCGATACTACAGATACAATTTGTTTAAGACATTGCATAACAATTCATACAGTTAACATTCACTGACGCCGCTCCTTGTAACCATACAAAGAGTAACGACATTGACGAATTCCTCCATAATCGACCAATTGGTGTTATCGTGAGCTCTGACAATATGCGCCGATTTATGTGAGTGTGTACAGGCGTTCCTTGCTATAAAGAAATGTATGTTAAAAACAGCGTTCCCTAATTGGTCCTTCGTTCGTCTTCCTTACAATCCAATGCAGCAGCAATAAAGGGTAGGCAGGCTACAAATGGCGGTGTGCGCACATGACACGGATTTGCGGTGCCGTCGACGGAGGCGTTCATAGTGGCCACCGCCGTCCGACAGTCGTCGGTGTAGCAGGCCTCCCTCAGGTTGGCCATGAGGGTGAAACCCCGCATCGCGCTCGGTCCCTTCCCGTCGCCAGGTGTCGCCAGCATGAAGAAGGCTATGGCGCCGATGGTGACGAGGACCCCCACGACGAGTACCACTGCGCATACGACGGTGGCCGCCTGCAGAAATCATTTTAACGCGACAGCGTTAAGGAGCTCGTGTCGCAGAAAAGCCGGTGTCGTCGGCGTTGGCGTCAGTGGCGTTGGCCGTGAGCGATAAATCCCAGAAGGCACTTCATAAATAAAAAACATCTTGTAAGATGGGCTGGTGGGATACGAACCACGGTCTCCGGAGTGTGAGACGGAGACGCTACCACTCAGCCACGAGTTCGTTCCTTTTAAACGGGACAAAATCGCCTCTAGTGAATGCGGTGTTGCCTTAGAAACGTGCCGTAGAAAGTTATACTGCGGTGTATATCGGTAATTGTGACCATGTACCTTACAGAAGTCGCAGTTTCACGAGTAGTGAAGTACGTTTCCGCTAAATTTCTTCTGCGCTCTGCGCACACGCCGAGCCATCTTGCGGCAAACACAGAAGGCCCCCTCCTCGCAATGTAAGGCGCTGCCCCGACACGTGGTGCGCCACTCGCCCCATTACCGCGTCCGCCTTCATGGCGCGTCGGGGCCCGGCTATCTGTGCCGATCGCGACGTTTGGCTGGCGTAGCGCGTTTGAGTAGGCGGTGCGAACGGGGTGCGATAACGCTATCGCGTTCCGCTCTTGAAGGCGAAGCTTAAGAGTCCTCCAATTTTTTTCTTTTTTGCCCGAGATGCGTGCAAATCGAAGCCAATCGATCGTCCGAGTCTGTACCATGCACCACCCCATCGAGGCTATTGCGACTGACCGTTATTTAACGGTATTTTCACTGTGCCGCGGCTGTCGTAAAGCATGCCGGTAGCAGTATTCCTTAGGGAGCTGAAGCCTAACTACGGTACACGTAGAAAGCATTGTGTGATTTCTACCGCGAGAACCCGCTTTCCCTTCGAGATAAAGAAAAGCAAGTAGGTGAGAGGCGAGACTAAAAAAAATATCGTTCTACAATCGGAGCGCGGTTGAGCTGGCGCACCAAGCAAATTCCTTTAAACATGCGCTGAAAAACATCCCCAAATGGCATTCTCTTCGGCATTCCCCTCGATGTCACCTTTAAAACATAAGTACAACGGGAAAGCGCTCAGCAAGGCTGTATACTATGGCACCGACGGGTCCACTGCGTATGCGCTCTATACGTAGTGAAATCGACGTTTTAGAATGAGGTAGTAGGGCAGCGCTACGTGCGTGTCGGTCTTTTTTGCGTGCTTCATCGAAGCTTTGGTTCCCTAGAATCTTAAGATCTAACTCCGTAAAGAAGAAGAGAAAAAACCAAGACTCGACGGGACTCTTATTATTTGACCTACTGTGCGTAATGCAGACTGAAACTCGCCGTAAATGGAGAGCTTTAGCTTGTCCGTATTACCAGAGTCCTTAAATGCTTTTCTGGTCACGAAACTCCGCCGTAACTCTATGGGAGAGCTTGCTATGTTGCCGCAGGTGCCACGTGGTGGCGCTGGGAGCACGGTGGTGGCTCTCAGCGAAACCTGCCATGAGTAACTACTTAAGAGGAAAAAACGAAATCAGGAAAGAAACAATTTATGATAACTCAAAGGGAAGCTCATTACTTTCCGAAGCGAGATCGGGATGCCTTATAACACGCACCTATGAAGCGAGATATAAGAAGGAAGAAGAAGCATGTGCTTGCTGCGGTAGAGCTATGGAAAGTATGGAGCATGTTTTATTAGAATGTGAAGATGTCTGCCCAGCGGTCGATTTAGGTACCACTGGCCTCCATGAAGCCCTTGGGTTCAGCGAGAGCAGTGGAAAATTAAACATTTCCGCAATAGAGATTAGCAAGAGGCGATTGGAAGATTGGTGGAAGAAAAGTAGGGAAACTATAAAAACGGAGACGTACGAAAGCAAAGTTCACAATGGAGGGTCAGGAAATTTGGTTGTGTGTTCATTTTCTTTTTCTTCTTTTTTTCTGTTTTAACCTAGGTAGGACATTAAGCCGTATAACAGCAAGAGCTTGGTGGCGCTACCCACCGCCCCGTTTCAAAGGGGACGCTCATAACATCCATCCATCTATCCGGGCTACACGAGAAAGCTGCGTGGTGCGTCCATTGGTTCTTCAATCAATGGCTGGGCGCCCAAGTAGGCCGGCGGCACCGGCAGGCGGTATTCCTAATGTCAAAAGATAATTTGTTGATATGTACCGCGTTGTCACTTCGGTCACAGAGGTACGATCGAAGAGGTATCGTTATTTCATTTGCCTAGTGACGCGGATGAGCGGGTGAAGTGGAAACGTGCAATACCGCGACAAGAAGCTGGCGGCTTGACCTTCGACCCTCAACACGTCAGAGTCTGCGGGAAAGATTTCGACACCACGGACGTTGTTCGAAACGATAAGTTCACTGTGAAAGGTGTCGCTGCGTCCTTGACCGGCGCTGTTCCTTGGCTGTTCGAAGGGTTGCCGGTGTACTAGGCACCACGGCAGAAATTGTGCGTTTTTTTTTCTCAGATGCCATCTGCACTTCTTCACAAGGCAAAAGAACAAACATGCACGAGCAAGCAAGCGCGCAACATGGCCAGCCGGTGGGCGCAAGAAAGCGATGAGCTGAGTTGCTTCCTTAACGGTTTCAGTCATGCAAACAGCAGCTTTCTTTTCACTGCTTTTTCTCAATGCGACAGATAATCGTAAAGAAATGCATTTTCCTCTTTTCATTCTCCATTATGTCAGCCATGTTCATTTTTCTATTCTAAACTACGTCATTAGAACTACTTCGTAGCTTGCTGTTCTTGTTTATTTTTTAGTTTTTTTAGGTGCTTTCCATCATATTGTGTATTTTGCATTGCTGTCTTGTTTGCTATAATATTCTTGCGCAACAGTGTCATGTCCACTAACATATGTACTCAAATGTGCCACTATACTGAATGTGCCACTATACACTAGTGACGCAATGCGCACTAGTGTCTCCTCAGCTTGACACTTTTTGGGGTATTTTGCCCCGCGTTATGTGGTTCACATTCTTAATAAATTGGCAGTGCATCAGCGTCATGCTCGTGAACACGTGTGCTTATTTTTGTTTAGATTAGCGACATCAGAGTCCTTAAGGACTCTGGTATTACCCTTTAAGAAATGCCGGGCAAGAGGAGCCGTGGACGGCCGTATATACCACGCTGACGGGGACATCTTGTAACGTTTCTGATCAAGCGTTTTATCAGGTGTCAGGTGAATGACCTCGTCGAACAGCTATAATTTCATTTTGCTGTTCCTCTTTGGGTGTTTCAATAAATACGATGCTTCAGTGTATTTCCTGTCTGCAACACATGTATGTATGTATGTATGTATGTATGTATGTATGTATGTATGTATGTATGTATGTATGTAAGCGATTATATGCCTACCGACGCCTCACACCTGCAGTTAAGTAGAGCATGACAGGTCACTGGAATAGTAGGTTTGTAACCTATGTGGTGTAAACTTGTGGCGCCTGAGGGGGCCACAGAAAATTAGGCTATTCACATTTACATATTTGCTAACCTGGCATTCCGCAAAGTTTATTCATATGCATGCAAGCTAAAAGCTCGTGAATACACACACACACTCTATGCCACCTCCCCGTAGTTGAAAAAACTTGTCGACCGCTCGAGCCGCCCAAGCAAACACTGCAATCAACCGTGGTATAGCTTAGCGGCTAAGTCATTGAACCGCTCAGCTCGAGGTTGGGGGTTCGATACAGGCCATCGCGGCCGCATTTTGATCGTTGAGCATTGAGCTATATAGAAGTGAAGGAAAAGGAAGATACTCTAGTAAGCATTAAAAAGAAGAAGCTTCGCTCATCATCGATTCCCACATAAGCCTGGGATCCATCATGTCTTCTTTAAGTTATTTCTGTTGTAAACACACCTTACCGAACACCGTTAGGAAGTCGCGTCTAATAAATAAACATTGAAAGGCTAAAAATCTGGTATAGCATGTAAGTCAGTCTTTCGATAAAGGAAACTTTCGTAAGCCAAAAAATGATGCAAAATCAAGCCATGGTCGAGCGCAAGCTCGAAACGGCAGTTACTTTGCGGAACAGCTCCGCGTTTATCAATAAATAAGCGCTACCTGAAACTCGGAACTACAGAAAGACTCAATCAGGCAGCTCCCGCCATATTCTGAAGTGTTCAAATACGGCCAGGATACGCCCGACAAGAACGCGTAAATTGTGGTGTGGAATCGACGAATTGTAGATTTTTTTTTTCAACATGTGAAAAGGCTTAATTTTTTCTCTTTTCCTCCTTAACGTGACCTCACCTTTCCACAGCGGGCCCGAATCCGCCTGCGCTCTCGCGAAGAGAACTCGTCTTCAAGGCGACGTCGCATTGCCCTTAGCCTCAGAGGCGCGCTTTGCTTCCATGCACCACCGACTGAGGCTTGCGAGGCTGCGCAAGTAACACGCAAGAAGGGTAAACAGATTGCTATGAAGGGTAAACAAGAAGGGTAAACAAGAAGGGTAAGCAGATTGCTTTGTCCTCGAACATTAAAGGGACACTAAAGTGAAAAATGATTTCTTGTGCATCAGTACATTACCGTTCTACAACACCCAAAACACCACTCTTGCAACGATAAGACGTTTGGTAAGCCAGAAAAAGCGCAAGAACGAAATACGGGTGGCGACGCCTACTTAAGTTCCCGCACCTGGGGGCTGTGACGTCTTGGATTTTGATGGCATCTTCTAGGGCCTACTAATTATATATAGCGGCACAGATTGACTACACTGTGTTCTAAAGCAACCAAATATTAAACATGGCAAGTTTCGGGAACCTTTATTCAGCCAACGCGGCCCAAATGCGAAAACATACTTTGGCATCCCTGACGTCACGTTGACGTACCGGCGCTGGAGCTTCGGCGCGAAATTCAAATACTGATACTTGGACCTTCATTTTCTCATCTAATAATCAAACAATTTTTTTGAAATGACTGCCTGCAGGGTTCTGAAACAATGCTTCATTAGTCTAAAATGATTTATTGTTTCGCTTTAGTGTCCCTTTAACTCTTGAAATGGACGCGAAACAGAGAAATGATGGCACTTCAGCTCACTCAACCAACCTGCGTAACACGTTTGGCATGCAATAAAAAAAAAAAAAAACTAAATTGAGGCTACCTTTCGGGAGATGCAGTGTTGCTTACGAATTTTGTTACATTAAAGAAATTTACGCAAATTGGTGAAAGAAAACAGTCATTGAAGCATGAAAGCATGAGTTATGAGAGCTACACCTTCTGCAGGTGTTGCTTTGATTTAGAATTTAGGTACATTAAATAAATACATGAACATTGAAAAAAAATGAGTTATAGAAGCATGAAATATCAAGCTCATTGCGCTCTGGCTCGGCATTGAAAACAGGTGCCTCGATACCTACTGCAAAGTACATTCATTCACTCACTCAGTTTTTTTTTTTTTGGCATCGCATGTTGCCAAGGGCAGGACAAAACTGCAAAATTTTCGTTTCTGAAGTGGCAGTTTCCAGCCGCAAATCTAGCGCATGTATGTATAAGAAGAGTAAGGATGTGCTAATAAATGACAGGTGGAAAACTAGCCTCCACCAAGAAAAACGTGTATACTGTATTGTATTGTATTGGGTTTTATGGCGCATAAGCAACTAAGGCTATCATGCGCCAAACACATGGTATAATTTATTTTAAAAATTGGGTATCCTCAGCGAAGGTCCTTGTCCGGACAAGGACTCTGAGGAGCCCAACAAACCAAATGATGACCTCAGCCTTCTTCTCAGGACTGAGAAAATGGGTGAGGTGCATCATAAGATGCGTGAAAAAACTGGGTAATTATTTTTAGAATTAGTAGTTCCGTGATATATCATATTTCGTTTAGGATCGCTGCGTCTTTCGAAAAACTAAAAACAGATGAAGTTCCTACTAGTGGGTTATCTCCTAAAAGTAGACTGGGATGGAAGGGAATGCGCTCATTGTAAATACAGTAAAATATTTTTTTTTCCTTAGCCGTTCGAGTTGTGTGCACGAGAATAAAATGTGATTTACAGTGAGTTCATCTCCACATTTCTCACATATGGGTTTGTCTTCTTTTGTGAGTAGAAAGCTATGTGTTAGGTGTGTGTGTCCGATGCGCAGGCGGCATAAAATTACTTCTATAAAACGTTCCTGATGCCTGCATGATCTCCATTCTCCTAGAATAGGTTTTACTAAATGTAGTTTGTTATTTTCTTCGCTATTCCATGTACACTGCCATTTTTCTTTAAGCTTGTTTTTTTACTAACTTCATGCAATCTGCATAAGGTATATTTAGAGTACTGACATCCTTATGGCAGGCTTGAGCGGCGCACGCGTCAGCTCTCTCGTTGCCTCTAATTCCGTGATGGCTTGGTATCCAACAGAGCTTAATTTCGTATCCTTGTGTTTGAGCAGTTATTATGTTATGGATTATATTTCCTATTATAGGTTCCCTTACGTTTCTGGCTTTCAGTGCTGTGATTGCACTCAGCGAGTCCGTGTATATAATGCTGTTTTGAATGTTCATCTCGACTATTTTTGTATAGATTAAGGCTTTCCGTGCTGACATAAATTATATTTTATATTCACACAACATCGAGAAAACGCTTCTTTCTTAAGCTTGTGTGTCACGAACAATGTGGAAGACCGTCACCGACAGGCATTTTTTTTTCAAACCTACTTGAAAGATTGTCTTTATTAACCTTTCCACAAATGACATCGTTTTCTGTCCGCTACTATCCATAAACTGTCTTGAAGGTCATTAGTTTGTAACTTTATGACATGAAAAAATAGCCCAAGAGAGACAATTCCTGTGAACTTAAGATGCGGAAAAGCAGAAATTATTACGTAACCCCCCCCCCCCCCATCCTCCGACGCAGGTTACAAAAGATCTATAGGCAATTACAGACTGCATGCGGTGTCACTGCCTGTGGCACTACTGTGAGTGTACAATGAGGCCTAAAGTGTTTCCGCAAGAGACGCCCAATATTGCACGTCATCGTGGAAACAACGCGACGAACACTTTCGTAGAGCAGGGAACGTATTTCGTAAGAGTCCACCTAGTGGACTGTCCATTTCGGCCGCTGCTGATTGGATGCCGCTGTACGAGCGAGGAGGATGCGAGCGTCCCCAGCCAATCAGCAGCGGCCGAAACGGAGAGTCCACTAAGTGGACTCTTACAGAATACCTCCCCAGCAGTCAATACTGTGTGCCATCGCGTTGGAATCAGCGCGATCAACCCCAGCTAAGCGAGAAATATGAGAACTAAGCATACACCCTGTGACTGCCAAGTAGGTTATCTGTCGACGGGTACACGTATACCTGAGTTACGATGAAGCTGGCCCTTGAGGCTGACCTGCGTGGAACCTCTTTTCTCCGGGACGTCAGTCTTGGAGGGTATGTCGGACACCGACATGGTGGGTTTGGTCGAGCCGCTGCGGCTGCTATGCCCCACGCCGGTTGGCTGGTGATGGGGCGGACTCCTGCCGCTGCCCTTACCAACACTTCCTCTTTTGGCCTGCTCGAGAACAAATGGTCATGGACTTGTAGACAAGCTAGCCCCCACTTTTTTTTGCACTGGAACGAACAATTCCCATTTTATTTTTGTCGACAAAAGAAAACACACCTTTACTCCGTAGTTTCCTGCTACTTTTTTGATCTCTGAGAAAGGCCATGTAAATAAGGAATTGTAGAAGACTTTGAATGTTCTTCGCTCTGCCAGCTTTTCTCCGCAGTCGATCCTTTTTTTTTTTTTGTTTTAGCTTCTTCACTAGTGTGCCACACGAAGCCGGTAATACTATGAGTGGATAGCCAGAATCGCTCAAAAGCCGCCGTGGTTGCTCAGTGGCTATGGTGTTGGGCTGCTGAGCACGAGGTCGCGGGATCGAATCCCGGCCACAGCGGCCGCATTTCGATGGGGGCGAAATGAGAAAACACCCGTGTACTTAGATTTAGGTGCACGTTAAAGAACCCCAGGTGGTCGAAATTTCCGGAGTACCCCACTACGGCGTGCCTCATAATCAGAAAGTGGTTTTGGCACGTAAAACCCCATAACTTAATTTTTTTTTTAGAATCGATCAAACGGGCTGCCAGTCAACTAAATGGCTCCTTCACAGAGTGAAAGCAAGATTTAAACAAAGAGGTTTTTGTTCCAGATTAAAACAAACATTTGAAGGCAAGAAAGATGTCAAGAATAGTACGAGGCACAAGTATCAGTTTGTCGAATGTATGAAGAATGTGGTATACATGTTCTCTATGATGTGTCTACACCAGTACGTCGGACAAACCGGCAGATGTGTTAACAGGAGATTAAGCGAGCACTTGTCTAGTTTAAACGGACGCCCTAGCACACATTTGGCCTTGCATTGTAACGAGTGTGCGTACACTCTGATTTGATAACACAGCCATTCTATTCAAGCATTGTAACAAAACACCGAGACAAATCGTGGAAGCGTTTCCCATTTCGCAGCAAGAAAGATAAAAGATTGTGTGAGTCATCCATCCATTGTTGTGTTAGATAAAGAGGTGTTGCTACTTTCCTCGTTTCTAGAATAGGCGGCAGAGGAGTTGACGTCCATCCATTGTTATGTTAGATAGACAAGTGTTGCTACTTTCCTCATAGACGTCGAGCTAAAATATCCTCTTAAGAACGAGCTTAAGAAGAAGTTTACACTTAAGCTTAAGGGGTTAAGGCTATAAACCTGTAGCTCTCCCGAAAGAAAAGGCCTCGCAGTTTTGTGAACTCTATTTATTATAATGTTTAAAGCGGACAGTTTTGAGTTATTAATGTACAGCTTTCGTGAATTTGTACAATGTTTACTAATCGTTTGTAAAAGTTCTACGCGCACAACAGTGGTATATTTCAGAGCGCTGTGCAAGACATCAGTTTTGTCGGCTCTAGGTGTACTATTAGGTGCAGTTTGCAGAGTTGTGCTATCGTTTTTCATTGTTGACTTGCAGATTCGTAAACCCGATAGGATTATATTTTTTTTTTCAGTTTTCAACAACATTTACAAAAGGCAATGACGGTCTAAATAAATATCTGTCTTGTACAGTATTTATATGAAAACTCTTTTTTTTTCTTTTTACTGCAACAAACCTGATCAAGTTCAACTCTTTCGTTGCCGAGAAAAACAATTTGTCCTTTCCCATGTATTTAGGTAGGAGCGCCGAGGCTTCGTTTTATGAATAGTTCTAGCTGAAGTACTCTTTTTCTTTACACGGGCCCATATTCCACGTCGCATACAAACAAGGTCGAAAATCAACACTTGCTTATTTATTTTATGATTTTAACCTAGAGGAGCCAGTTTGTAATCTACACGTGCCTCGAAGTCCGGGGACCACGAGGCTTGAGCGTTTGCTTTCTGCACTGTTGGCCTATCTGTCATTATATTCCACTCCACACTTAACGCCTTCAGTGTCGGGCTTTCTTTGTTTTTTTTTTTTTTTTTCGAAGGGGACGCATCTATAGCATCATAGCTTTTTTTTTCTCGGATATTGTAGAAGGAGCACATCAGTTTAGTTTCCGTTATGCAGAATGGACAGAATGACACGGATAATGGAAACCGCTCTCTCGGTACGGTCCTCACATTGGTATCTCACGTCAAGTGACACAGCGGGACAGAAATGCGAGAACGTACCGGTACGTCAGAGAATGAAAAGATTAGCAGGAACATGTAAAATGCATGATATGCGATCATATAAATCTCCCACCTTGCCTTTTGCAGTGCGGTAAATTTTTTTTTTTTTTTTGGCCTCCGATGGTTTCCATGAAACGACGACTTCACACGCGTATTCACAACATGCAACTTATTGCACTAAGGATATGTCACATCATTTGTCTACCTTCGTGCTTTCATTATGCGACGTATACAGTAAACTCTCAGTTGTACGAACGTCGGTTTATCGAATATTTCAGAATAACGAACTTTTTAAATATCCCCGGCAGTTTTCTTATAGATTCTATGCAAAAATGTTTCACTTGAACGAATTTCGGAACAGTCAATATTTCAGTTTAACGAACTCGCTCAGAGGCCCAAGGCTTGCAATGCACTGCACTGCAGACGCAACCGATGCCCGCCTTCATCAAACCGCCGCTCCAGCGGCAATGTAATATCGCTGGCGCTACAGCGCCCCTGGGGCAAAGCGGCGACGCGGAAAACGGATGGCAACGAGGCATGGCCTCCGAAATCATCCGCACAAAACGAGCAAACATATAATCTCGGAGGCCATGAACAAAGTAAGGTCGCTTGCGCTTACAACGCCGCCAGAGCAAAGTGGCGATCTGTCGCACCACAAACCACGTGGTGTGTTTTTTTTTCCGACCGGCTAGTCGGGGCATGGTCGTCGTCTCTTTCTTTCCAGTCTCGTCGGTTCTGCGTGTGCGCACAAACGACCCACGTGGTGTGTTTTTCATTGATATGTACAAATTCCATTTCACACATTTCTAACACTATGGATGCCATGTCTTTTGCTCCATGAATTGCACTTCAAACTTTTGACTCTGTATGCCATGTCTTATGTTGGTCTAGTGAATATTCAGTTTAGTGAACTTTCAGTTAAGTGAACTATATCCTTCGGTCCCTTGAAGTTCACTCAAGTGAGAGTTCACTGTACTATGTTATGGTCGCGAGCGCTAGCGGCCCACTGTGCCCGTTGGTCGCAGAAATGTTCAAAGCTGCAACACCTATCATGTGACAAAAATTTTGAGACCTAAAGATCACATCAAATCCCATGATGCATACACGTATCTGTGCTTCGTATATGGCACACTAGATTTTAGTAGCGAACGTGAGCCGTGGGATATGTCTCTCTATAGGCTTCTCGGTGAAGCCTCTCACGTATGAAAGAGGCTATACGTAGAATCTAGAAGAGCGAGCAGATGGATGACATGCTGCCTCACCGTTTCCTTGCTTGACCCTTTTGCTCGGCCTTTAGGGTGAGGGTGCGAGTGTGTTTTGCGGTGTCCAGGCTTGTGACCGGCCTTAGCAGGCATGACGATTGCAGCAAATGAAGCAACGAAACGCAATCAGGGGCCTCGGTCGAGTGCTTGCTCCCAGGGACCTCGAGGAAAATTCAGTCACTGCTTCTTTTTCTTCTTCTTGTGCCATCAGCCGCAAACACAGCGTCTTTGAAAAAGACGATTTTTGTCGGTAGGTTTCCGAGTCATGAATAGCCCTCGCATTTCCGTCTAGTCGTATAGCTTTAACGCTATCGCCATCAAACGCATTGCAAATTTTTGCGTGTCAGTTGGGTGCTAGACAAAGGTCAGTTCTTCCACCTCCATGAGGTTATTCAGGCCTCCAGGAGGCTGCTAAGAGGTACCGAATGTGCCAAATTTCGCTTATTCTTTGTGGAGCATGCCCAAACTAATTTGGATCACGTTGACTCGCCTGGTGTTATTGATTTTTCGTTTGGAGACTGACAAAGAAGCTTAAGAACAAGTGAAGGACCGCGCAAAGAGCGATGGAACGAAGAATGCTAGGCATAACGTTAAGAGACAGAAAGAGAGCGGTTTGGATCAGAGAGCAAACGGGTATAGTCGGTGTTCTAATTGACATTAGGAGAAAAAAAAATGGAGCTGGGCAGGTCATGTAATGCGCTGGTTAAATAACCGTTGGACCATTAGGGTTGCAGAATGGGTACCAAGAGAAGGGAAGCGCAGTCGAGGATGGCACAAGTCATGGGACGATGAAATTATGAAATTCGCGGGCGCTACCTGGAATCGGTTGGCGCCGGGCAGGGATAATTGGAGATCGCAGGGAGAGGCCTTCTCCCTGCAGTGGACATAAAAGATGATTATTATTATTATTATTATTATTATTATTATTATATTATTATTATTATTATTATTATTATTATTATTATTATTATTATTATTATTATTCGTTTCTTTCATTTGTAATTCTGCGTGTAGTTGTTTCTTTCTGTGCGGTCATTCCCACTCGTAGGTATGCGACGTGTTTTGAAACAACCGCAACGACAACATGAGTGGTTCGTACTGTCGTGGTAGCAGAGCGCCGCACGGTGATAAAGATGGACAAGCGAAGTGACTATACGTGATATAGACAATCAGGTTAACGCTAAAAAAGTAATTTGATTATGTTTCCAGTGCGACCCTTAGCCAATCCTCCCACCTCCCTCGTGATTAGATGCCATACATTGGAGGCAGCAACAACAATTTGCTTATAGCAGAAACAGTTGCTTGGCCATGACGGTGGCTATAGAAAGTCAGCTCTTGGACCTTTCGCACATGCGACTCTTGCAGTGTCCCAAGTGTCCACAAAATATCCGGTCCAATCTTCACTGCCACCGCTGTTTTTTAATGCTTCATTACCTCGATTTTCCCATTTCCCAACAGTAGGCCACATCACGCTGGCTCCGGCCAGTTATTGTGCCAATGAAATCTGCATAAGGCTATTTCTTGCCGTTGCGCTCAAAGTTTTTTTTTTTTTACACCTCGATTGCTTGTCGAGAAACGTACACGCGTACCCGGGGCAAGCAACAGAATGTCGCATACACTGAGCATGGATTGAAAAAGGAGTTTTGAAGTTCGGTGGATGTTAGATTATTGTATAATGTTCAAAGACATCTAGACCTCTTGAACCTGCGTTTCCGCTTTTTGGTTTGGCAGCTTTACGGTCGTGTGTGAATCCATTCTTCGTGTGACTGTAGAGGCAAAGCAGGATTTTCTGCAACAGGGCCAAGTGGTGCACCCAAGGATGCTTAGAAAAGGCCTCAGGAATGCCACTGTACAGGCGTGTTTGTATTTAGTACCGGTCAAAAAAAGGAAGCTACACAGACGAGCATTATAAATGCAAAACACATTGGCAGTAAAACGCACTCAGAGCACGAATGCAAAACACAGCACGTAGTTATCAACAATCTCTTTATTCATAATTAGTCACCCAATACCTACGAGCATTTCTGATGGCAGACTTCGAACACTGCGCAATAATTACTACTGCGCCGCATTGCCAGAATTCTGAGTCGATCATTCAACAATCTTCTGTTGTCACTTGCGGCAGCTACGTCAGTGTTGAGTTTAGTGACTTCTACCAGGTGTACATAGCTGCTGGGACACTCGCTTCCTGAATGCATGGTCACCATCTTCGTCTTTTGGCAAAGCAATGACGCCTGACGCTACCAGGGATTGGCCAAGAAGCAGACCAAGAAGCCGACAGCATGAAAGTGTTGACTGTACTTCGCCCACTTTCTTTCTCGTTGCTCCTCTGGGAGAGCACAATTATGCAAACTAGCAATACTCGTCAAAGTCACTGCCAATAGCTGTCTGTCCCCATCAGTGGCGCCGTAAAGGATTCTAGCTACAGGGCGCACAAAAAACCACACACAGACCTAACCTAGCCCTTGAGGCCGTATCCACCGTAGTACTTAAGACCACCGCCGTATCCGAGTCCGCCTCCATATCCGAGGCCGCCGCCGTATCCACCGCCGTATCCGCCGCCGAAGCCGAGCCCTCCGCCGACGCCTCCGAGACCACTGTGAGCCACGATGGCACCTCCGCCGTGCACCTTGTTCACGTGGTGCACCGTCCTGACAAGGAATGCCGGTCCGGCCACGGCCTTGGAGAATCCTGGACCTCCTCTCAGCAAAGTCACGCTGCTTCCCACGCCAACTCCTCCGGCTCCAAGACCTCCGCCGTAGCCCAAGCCGCCTCCGTAGCCCAGTCCATAGCCTCCTCCGTATCCACCTCCCAGACCGCCGGCCACGGCGCACACCACCAGAGAGGAGCCTACGACGAAGATAGCCTGTGGCGAGCATAACAGCGAGTAAATGAGTCACCGTTAGTGACAAAGAAGGCGCCCGCGCAATACTTTGAGACGAAAAAAATCAGTGTATCGAAACTACACAGGAACTAACTTCGAGACACGTTCATAAAATGTTGCAGCCATACGAAAGTGCAAGTCAAGTTGCAAATATGTTGGCCTACTATTAGCGCGTCTTTCTGCAGCTTTGCTCTTTTGAATACCTCGTTCGAATGACGTATATGCAACGTGGTCTGCGAATGGAAAGCTCGCCTCGGTACTTTCGGCAAGCACCCGTGGAGCTGTTTGAGAAATAGGTGGAGTTGTTTTGAAATGCGGCGATATGCGAATGAGGATGAAAGATAAAATCAGTACTCGAGGAACGATTGCTGGAGATGCGTCTCTGCTTCTGTGTGCTGTCGGTGCATGTTTAGTAATAACGAAGTATGCATCCATAGTTTCCCATTCCATCCCCAATTTTACGAATACTTCGTGTATAATTGTGCGCTGTCATACTCGTGCCCTGCTTGCGACATGGCGGGTTTACATTCTGGGCATTCTGTTTGATGGTCATTTTTATTAAGTG
Organism: Dermacentor andersoni; assembly: GCF_023375885.2. Lineage (NCBI taxonomy): Eukaryota > Metazoa > Arthropoda > Arachnida > Ixodida > Ixodidae > Dermacentor > Dermacentor andersoni. The sequence goes on along the minus strand of NC_092823.1, from coordinate 38,654,371 downwards.
AAACAGAATATATAATTTTAGAGATCCTGAAACAACAATCGCGACCTTAAGGTAGCATAGACTGTTTACCACCTTCATATTTTCGTTTATCACCTAATCTTGCGTACATGAGCAACATTTACACAGAACAGATTGTAAAGACGTTCCGTTAAATTGTAGTGTAGCCTCATAACAAGTCATTCGACAGTGCGCCTCACAGAATGGCGTGGCATCATTGATTTCCCCGAAGATTTTAGTGACGCTCACGTACACTTGAAGTGCGTCTACTCTAGGGTTCACAGTAATATCCGGCTACGAAAATGCGGCTAGCATGACTGTCATTGGGGGAAAGCAAACGCCGTGTTCATTTCCCTAAATACTCAACGTAGGTAAAAAAAAAAAAAAAACTGTGATTGACGCGACAGTTGTAGAAACTCCCACTATGTTTTTTTTTTTTTTTTTTTTAACATCAGCATCACTGCCCGAAGCTTTGTTACATGTATGCACACGCAGCATATAGGTGGGCAGCCGAAAACCGCGCGAAATCAAAGAGCAGGCAGTCTTACCAGAGAGTTCATGGTGAGAAGCATGTGTTATCCGCTGGTCCCGGAGAACTGTGCTCTGGCGTGGTCATGGCGCTTGCTTATATACTCGCACCCTTCCCGTTGTTTAGCGGCTTGCGTTACGCCATCGTGACGTATCCGCTAACGAAGCCAGGTCAGTTTTGCTTGCCGGCCGGAATGCCGAAACCGAAATCCCCGCTTTCGCGCGCGTAAACGCCGTAGTGCAGTAAGAAACAAAATTTGCATAATGTCCCAGAGGACCACTGATTCGAGCTGATTAGCCGGCCTAACTTCCAAGCAGCTATTTTACGACTCGCTTGTTCGGTGCAGTACACAGGGTGCTTCGAGGCGTACTCCACTTCCTACTACGAAAAATTAAAGGCGTTCCTATGACCGCAAGGATGGCGCAGACGGCCGGCCCTCGCAGTATGCGCCGTCAATTATTTCGTCTTCTGTTCCAGGAAAGTGTGATTACTGAATTGTATTCCTAATGTGTGTGTCTGTGACTGCAGCTGCAAATGTAACGCAAATATAGGTCTGAAAGGCAACAAACACGCGGAACTCAAGACTCAGCAAAGAGCAACATTTTATTCAAAGCGCTGGTAGATATTTTCTTTTTTTTAAGCCACATTTTCGACATGAGTTAAGCAGTTGCATAGCTGCATCATAATATTCGACGAAATTTATTGTCCATGCCTGTTCGTCATTTTAGTTTTTGACGTTAGAACTGACGCTGCGCTGACATATATATTAAAATATTCTGCTCTCTAAAAAGCTATGTGTTTTATGTTTTAATTTCTCTGTTTCAATTCACCTGTCCTTCATTTGCTTTTGAATTGACATTGGCAGCATGGATCACTGAGGACGAAGTGAATAAGTCAAATGTTATTGACAAAGAATGTGGCAGCGCCACCGTAGTAATGCCATGGTTTTGTCTATTGCACGCTACCTGTCTTGCGTGTGACATCGCGAGTCACTCGTGATAACGGTCCTATAATATTTCGGAACGAAACGTGCTTACTCTTACGCGCATTCAAGGCCACGTGACTGAGACGTCATCCATCGCGCCCCGGTATATAGTGACCATTTATGAGCCAAGCTTTTCCCGAAGGCTGCACATTAAATTGGAACTCGCATTGCAGGCAGTGATGCGCAGGGACTCAGTGAAGGCCTTGGCGAACTCGAGCCACTGAATCCGTGAGCCGTCAAATTACAATTCACCGCCGCGGCAACGTTATTTTGTAGCCCATGGCTACGTTACCCGTAACCAACGAATTAGGCCTGGTCGAGACTATCTGACCACGTGGCGGCCGTAATCGAACTGTGCCTAGAAAATTTGAATATCGCATACTTATGGGTTTGGTGGAAACGGCATCATTCGAAGCACAAGCTACGGCTAATACTATTACGACTTCTACATGAACGCGTGTCGCCGAGCACCCGTTATAAATTGCGGATTGACAAATGATGACAAATTGATGCGCGTCGACTCGCACGTCGAACGGTGGCGAAAGTCGAACACACCTCTCGCAGCGACCGCCGCGCTGCACGGAACTGCCGAGTCAGAAATTTAAGCATCGTTCCAAAAAGTGAAGAGCCCACATACGGACTTAGCCTTCTTTTTTTTCTCTCGCGGTATCCCTTAGCATCCGGGTCTGATTGTGCTCCGCTAGCATACCTGCTGGCAAAGCCGATCAGATGCAATCGCAACAATGAAGGGGGAGAATGCTCTCAGCTTACTCGCTGACCGAGCCGCGAGAATTCAAGCGGAAAGTTCTTTCAGCGCATACCCGTCGCGAGGGCATAGCGCTAAGCCGCCGTCGGTATTCTGTTCCTAGTTCTCTTTACTTTCCTTTGTCGTCTTGCTTCCTGGGAGGGGAGGGGAAAAGGCTACAAGCTCTCATTGGCAACGCGACTTTCTTTTTATGCTTTGTTAACAAGCGAAGCTCATCTTCCTATTTTTGAACAAGGAAGAAATAGATCGCGGCGAACTCTGGTTTGGAAGAACGAAATTGCAGCGTTTTTTTTTTTCTGGTAGGCTGGTTAAATCGGCGTTTAAGTATAGCCCAGGCTAGTGCAAGAAAACAAGTGTTCTTTATACAATTGGTTACTGAAGAACTTCCTCAAAGGCGACTCAACAGAATTCGTCAGGTCAGCCATCCGAAGTGTAAGGAAAGGGAGTATAGAGTCAAGTGGCATTTCGAAAGTGGGAGGACCATGTACACACACACACACACACACACATACACACACACACACCCATATATATATATATATATATATATACAGACAAGGAGACAATCTCTCCAATGCTATGTGCTGCATGCTTGGAAGTCTTGGGAGGGATGATCAACGGCGAATATCTCAGCAACCTTCGGTTTGCAGATGATGTCCTGTTCAGCAACACTGGGGACAAATTGCAACAAATGATTGAGAACCTTAACATAGAAAGTATAAGAGTGGGGTTGAAGATTAATGTGCAGAAGACGAAGATAATGCTCAATAGCCTGGCAAGGGAACAAGAGTTCAAGATCGCCAGTCAGCCCCTAGAGTCTGTGGAGGAGTACGTTCACCTAGGTCAATTACTCACAGGGGGGGACCCTGATCATGCGAAGGAAATGTACAGAAGAATAAAAATGGGTTGGAGTGCATACGGCAGACACTGCCAGATCCGGACTGGAAGCTTACCACTATTATTGAAATGAAAGGTGCACAATCAATGCATTCTACCATTGCTAACATATGGGGCAGAAACTTGGAGGTTGACAAGGAAGCTCTAGAAAAAGTTAAGGACCGCGCAAAGAGAGATGGAACGAAGAATGTTAGGCGTAACGTTAAGAGACGGGAAGATAGCGGTGTGGCTCAGAGAGAAAACGGGCACAGCCGATATTCTAATTGACATTAAGAGAAAAAATAATGGAGCTATTCAGCGGGGTCGCCCTCCCAAACACCAATCTGATCACCGACCCTGTGACGCCATCACCCTACGCCTTCAAGATGGCAGTCCTATCTCACACGTCCCTAGTATCCGGGTTCTCGGTCTCACCATCTCTACCAACGGCTCCAACGCCTTGGCTCTCAACAAGATCTGTGCCCAATCTCAAAACACCCTACGACTGCTTAAACGTATATCTAACCGACGCGGAGGACTCAAAGAAGAAAGCCTTCTCCGACTCGTCCAATCATTTGTCATATGCCACATTACATACGTTGCTGCGTACCTCAACTGGTACCGGGCTGAGCAAAACAAGCTCGACACCCTCATACGAGGGGTCTACAAGCAAGCACTTGGTCTCCCACATTGCACCAGCACTGAACTCTTCAACCAACTGGGAGTTCACAACAACCTTTCCGAACTCATTGAAGCCCAACAACGCTCTCAGCTTGAACGGCTCACCCTTACTGAAACGGGGCGCTTTATTCTGTCTACGCTTGGCTTCACCTACCATCAGCAACAGGGCCCCAAACAACCGATCCCGAACGACATCCGTAGCTGGATCTACATAGACCCTATCCCTAGAAATATGCACCCTGAATATAACAGGGCCCGGCGCCAAGCTCGGGCCGGAGCTATCATAAAAGCCCTTGCCCACGTACCTGGCGTCACATTTGTTGATGCAGCCCAATACTCCCATGGCACACGATTTGTGGCCGTCGCCACACGCGATGGAGTCCTACACCACGCCTGCAGCGTCACTACCCCCACTGCGCAGGCGGCTGAAGAAGTGGCCATCGCCCTGGCCACTTTAGATCCCACCTGTCACACCATAGTGTGTGACTCTCGCTCAGCCGTTACTAACTTCCGCAAAGGCCGTATTTCTCCCCAAGCTCTTCGCATCCTCTGCCAGGCACCACACTCTAAAGACAGCATAATCTCCCTAACATGGATCCCGGCCCATGCCGGCCCTGTCCACCCACACCTCCCCAATCTCAACGAGGTCACCCACTCCATTGCGCGAGGCCTAGTCAACCGCGCCGGAGTCACTGGAGATGAGTTGGGCACCAGGGACAGTCTAACAACTTATAACGATCTCGTTAAGGCATTTTACCTCAGTCGCCGAATCTTCCCCCCGCCTCACCCAAAGTTCAGCCGGGCGCAGGCTACCACCCTGCGTCTACTACAAACAAACACGTACCCTTCACCCGCCCGCCTCAACCTTATATTTCCGGACGTCTACACTACCCCCAACTGCCGGTGCTGTGGAATTCACCCGGCTACACTTCCGCATATGCTATGGGAGTGCCCAGCACAGTGCACCCAGACTAACACCACGACTCTCTCGTCGAGGTTGCATGAGGCTCTGCGGAGCTCCGCCCTCGACGACCAAACCTGGGCGACCCAGCACGCCCGCGAGGCGGCGGCGAGGCAAGCCCTCGACGTCCCTTCGTGGGAGGCTTAGGCCCGGCCATCATAAAGTGCTGGTTCTGCAATAAATGTTTATTCCTCCTCCTCCTCCTGGGCAGGCCATGTAATGCGTAGGATAGATAGGAGGTGGACCATTAGGGTTACAGAATGGGTGCCAAGAGAAGGGAAGCGCAGTCGAGGACGGCAGAAAACGTCGTGCGTGCGCGCATGTGTGCGTGCGTATGTGTGTGACAGGAGGCACGAAACGAAAACATTTTATTTTTTGTGTACGTTTCGGCCGGGGCACGGCCTTCATCATGGTAATGGCGAATGACACGGAGGACAGCACAGGGGAAATTATTTCTAGTTCTTAAAATTGAATTCAAGAAATTATAGATAAATTGCAAATGAAAGTGCAGGTGGGACGGTCACAGGTGGCCTGCCCACCCACATCTCCGCATTACGCGTGGGATGTTCTTACCAATTGAGCTAACGCCGGCACAGGTCTCCCGTGCACTTTCTGGGGTATTTATGTCCATCAACTAGAACCCTGCAAGTGTTAGCTATTGCAGCGCCACCAATCACGGCCATGTCAGTGGGTGTAAAGCATCCTTGCTATGGCAATCGTCACTCAGTACGTGAACTTTGTGCGTGAAGGCAACTGGTCAATAAAGCCATGTTACATGCAGGCATTCCAGGACGACACCGGTTTCGCGATACCTCTCAAAGTGTGGGGCGAAGTACATGGGCGTTCCAGCTACTTTTGTGCTTCAATAAAAGAGCGCTTTGTTAAAAAATGTAAGTAGAACAGCAACATGTTCGGCTTCAGGCCACACGTATCAGCTCAGGACGTGTCCCTCCTTCTGAAGTACGATGTCCTGCACCCAATCAGAGGCTCGAGTGACAATTTTATACTGGCGCTCGATATCAAGAAAGCGTTTGATACAATCTCCCATGACTCGATCATGGAAGGCCTGGAGTCCGTAAACTGTGGCCGCCGCATATAGGCGTACGTTAGGTCCTTCCTCACGCACCGAACCGCGACAATAGGTTTGGCATCGACTAGGTCCGACACTTTCGACCTCCCGAACAGAGGCACCCCGCAAGGAGCTATACTTTCTCCTATCCTCTTCAATGTGGGCATGCGTAAGCTCGCCATTGAACTACAGCAGAACCCAGATTTAGGCGTCGCTATTTACGCGGACGACATAACCCTTTGGACACGAAGAGGGCCGTACGCGGAAAAACAGGACACACTCCAGAGAGCAGTGGACAAGATACTGGCTTTCACGGACAGAGCAGGGATGAAATGTTCCCCTGAGAAGACCGAGCTGATACGAATCAGGGCTAAATACGCGAGAAAAAAAGATATTGTAACAATAACGATACATCTGGATGAACGTCCCGTCAGGGAGGTGCGCATTCTGGGAATGTGGGTACAACAGAACGGAGGCACCACACACACCATCCAAAAATTGAGAGTAATAGCAGGGAACGTAGCCCGTATGATAAGAAGGATATCCAGCAGTAAAGATGGGCTAACTGAAGCAGAAACGATCAGGCTGGTCCACGCCTTTATAATTTGCAAGGTCACGTACGCACTCCCGTACCAAGCACTAACAAACCAGGAGATAAAACAAGCTAATACAATTATACGGAAAGCCTTCAAGGCAGCGCTTTGCCTCCCCGAAAATGCTAACAGCGATAAAGTTGAGAAACTAGGCATCTACAACACCTTTGAGGAATACGCGAGCGCGGTCCTCATAGCTCATAGAGAGCGGCTCTGCTCAACGAAGCAGGGACGTGCAGTTCTAGAAAAGCTGGGCTTCACGCCACGACCGCTTAACTACGGCGAGGATACAGTGTTACTGGACAGGTACACGATATCTCATATCACAGTGGCATCGGTACCAATGAATATGCACCCAACGTACCGTGCAGGTAGAAGGCGAGCACGAGCTGCAACCCTGCGGAATCGTTTTGGGCAAGGTTCTACCGCGTACTACACAGACGCTAGCAGAGCCAGTATAGAGACTCACACGCTAGTAGTCACTCGAAAACAACGTGTGCGGCCGAAGCGGCTGCAATAGCCGTGGCCATTGCAGACGCGGAACACAGAAACGAATCAGCAGTCATACTCTCCGACTCGCAGACAGCGTGTCGTTTGTTTCTCAAAGGGACGGCACCCAAAATGGTACGTAGAATTCTGGGACAAACCCTGACAGAACACCACGGCATTATTTGGTGTCCGGCTCACGAGGGCTTGGAGGGTAACGTTGCGGCAGACCGTATAGCTCGAGGATTCAACAACCGAGCTGCGGCCGAGTTGAGCGCGGGACTTCTTCCAAGCACTCATGACATTCTTCTAGAACAGCGGGATGAACGCAGATAGTACGGTCATCCACACAAGGCCATTAACAGACAGCAGAGTAGGGACTGGCGATGCGTTCAAACAAACGGCTTCCCCAACCTGCATTAACTCAGTAAAATAAACCCAACCAGATTTCTGGACGTCTGTCCATGGTGTTCTAACAAACCCACACTACAACATATCCCATGGTAGTGCCCGGAAATGCCTTCACATATTACTAGCCCATACATAACTGCACATCCACTTATGTTAAATAGGCAGTGGGAGGCATGGCTTGTGGACGAAGAAGAGGAGAGCCGCTCTCCTGGACCAAGCCCAGCGAGCCGTTAGCGCCGGTGGAGCCCTGGACTAAGGGCCCAACCACGCTCGCCTACTCTTCTTTTTGAAAAATAAAGTTTCCTTCCTTCCTTCCAACCGATCAATTTTTACCGCGAGTTTGCTGGCGCATATCTCCAAACTGGTGTCATTCTAGAAATGCATTCCAAGTGAATACGCCTTGCAACCTCACCGGCTAAAATCCGTAAATGGTCCCAAATTGTCTTCTCTTCTTTGTAAGCTACTTACGTCCTATTCTGTCGGAAACTGGCAGTGCCAATCTGCTTTGTCTCGTAAAGTTACCTTTGCCTATGGCAATCCTGCTGCTCGTCACCTCGTTATCAATTCTCACCCATGAATTTAATTGCCAATGCACCAATTAGGTCACCGTCTACTTTTACTCCTGTGGTACGTACGCATAGCTGGCTGCCGCTAAACTATCAGAGCCCTGCTGTACTGGAAGAAATCATCGTAGAAATTTCTTTCGTCATCGCGTATAGATCCTTGAGCCAAACAAACAATTCTGGGCTTACATGTCTGCTCTTATGTATATTCATAACAGCTCAAGGACACACACTCTTATTACCATCGATGGCTCTGTCCCATCTACATCACTTTCACTGGTGTGTAGATTGTGCTGCGGTGTGTTATTATCTCCGCCACACTTATTCGCGATACTTCATCCACGATTAACCATTACATTTGATGCACGGCGGTCACTTCCTTTCATATTCTCTACCGAAAAGCTTGATCTTGTGTGGTCACCACCGACTCACAAGTGCGCGTGTAGCCACTGAAATCGCAATCCACACAAAGCCAGCTCGTCGACGACGCGCTCCAGGCACCTGTGTATGAAAATCTTGCGAACTGCGCCACCGCAATTAATTGCAGCGGCTGCCTGCACACTGTGTCAAACCACGCTCTGTTCGTGCGGCCACATTGCCGGAGCCCCACAGAGTAGCTCGGAGGAGTCGAATCAAACGCTGTCATTTAAGAGAGACACCGCAACTCTGGTACCTATACTATCGCGAGGAGTTCAGAGCGCTGTGCGCCGCAATGTAAGCCTTCTGTGTTCACCTTTTTCTATATTTGGTTCATCTTGCGAATCTCGCATGGCGCGAGGCCTTAGTAAACAAGAGCAAGCTGCCTCCACCAGACCGTTAAGTACCCTCAATCCAAATTTTGGCATGAGGACAAGTGGCTCTCCGCTATCAAGAGCCCCGATGCCGGGGCGCAACTATGGGCTGTCCAGAGGGCCTGCGATGCGGCGGCCGAGCATGGCCTGACTGTCCCAACGTGGGAGCGGCCCGCAGCGTGCTGAGTAGCGTACCTCAGGACCTTCATTAAACTTTTGCATCCATTAAGATTCCCAAGTGCGTTTCGTGTCCAGTGATCTTGAGGTCTTACATTACGTTTCACACGATTGCAGACGAGGCAGATTTCACACGAGGCAGGTCATCTCATGATCTCAGGAGGCGTTTCGGCACTTGTAACATGACACGAGCATAAAGCTGAGGGACAGACATTCTGGTAAAATGTACCATCTCTGCTGCGACGGCAACGAAAGCGTTTCTAGTTACTTCGAAAGCTACCTCGTTTATTGAGACATTGTAAATAGCATTTGGCATCTGCATGTTAGGCCAAAACACCTCAGATGAGTCATCACGGAGACAATTGAGACCAGCGCGTGTCCACGTTCGTCTCAGGGGGCCAATTAGGGACTGGAGATGTGCCTTCCGCCCACGAGAAACGCTGTAACGTAGCCCATCCAATACCTGTCGAGCCAATTAAGTTATTCTGGTTTTTTGAAGACCCATTCCCTTTTTTCTTTGGGACAATAATTTCTCCCAGACGGAGTAATTAACCACCCAGCCTTTTTTACACGACGGAGGTGTCGTCGAACGAGGCACGTCCCTGATTAATCCAGTCAGCCGGATTGGCTCACTGAGCTATGCCAAAGCACTTCGCATAAACTTCTGGAGCCTGAGACTTCATCTTTTTGTCCAGCTGCCTTAGCGGTAATATCCCAGCAACGTTGCCTCAGTAGGCTATCATTTCGGCCATACTTGTCGTGCACGCAACTTTACAACATTGCTGTGAGTGAGAGAATAGCTGCTGAAATTCGCAGCAGTGGTATAAGCTCAGTCAATTAAAGACACAATTCTCAATGACGCTTTGCAGCTGTCGCATTCAATACCTATTACCTCGCCAGTATGTGTTTCGGCACATATACGCTCCATCTTGTTCTTTTCATTCACGGGCTACATTAAGTTTTTGAACCCATCGCATGGAGCAGAATATCACGCCGTCATCGTGGCAAACATCTCTACCTTTTCATTAACGTCGACATCTCTTTCACAACAGTTACAAAGCCAACACGAATCATGTCGTACGCTTCCTACAGAATACGTCAGGATGCACGAATGCCCGATCAGGAGGCGAAGCTCTCGCCCTGGCTGATCTGCGAACACGCACCGGGCTACAGGTGGTTTCGTGAGGCCTAAAAAAAATCTGGCAGAATAACCACCTCGCGATTGATTCTGACGTCACTGCGATTAGAGTTGAAGCAATCTATCGACGCACTGCACTGCAAATGCCGAAATGCACCGCGATGCTCTCTCACCCTACCCTCTGGATAGGCCGCGCCATCTAGTGCTGCCGCAGCGAAGTTCTTGCATGGTGCGTGTGTGAATTCATATTTAGACAAGATTGTCTGAATATCTGTGGCATGGGTTCGACTCTGCCCATCACCGGATAATTTTTTTTTCACCATTCAAGAGCGGCACGCATTCTGTGACACATTCGCTGTGACCCTTTAGTTGGCGTCAAGGAGTTTCAACGAAGAGCAACACATACCCTGTTACACATAGCTATAGTGACATAAGTCGGTGTAAAAGGCATTCATTGAAGTGCGGCCCATACCCGGTGACACATAGCTAGTGACACGCGCCGAGTGACCTAACATGGAGTGAAACAGGTTCATTGAACAGCTGCGCATACCTTGTGGTACATGTCCAGTAGCACATACCTCATGAGCCACGTTTGTGATAAAGAAGTTAATTGGAGAGCGACACATACGCAGTGACCCAAATTAACATCGAAAAAGCTCGTTGAAATGTGGCACATATCTAGTTTCACGTACCCAGTGATCCAAGTTGGGGTGAGCGATGTTCATTCAACAGCGCCCCATAACTGATTAACTGAACGAACAAACTGAAACGGGTTAATTAATCAGTTACCCCGTTCCACGCCAACTTGAATTACCGGGAATGTAACTGAATGAACACACACAAACGCACAAATCTTTATCCATCCGGGTTTACCGCGAAGCTGCTGCGGGTACGTGGTCGCTGTGGCATCCGAGTTAACCGTGAGTTCAGCAAAGCGCACAGCGAGGCTGACTCAATCGACAGCTCGAACCACGGGGACAATGAGCATGGCAAATCGTTTCGCTGAAATGCCGCAGAACGTCGCGCGTTGTATCGGCAATTCAATGACGTATTCGTGGCCGGCTGGTCTTGCCGGGCGGCGAGCGATGCGCCTCCATGCGCACACCATCGCGGTTATCCTTGCTGCGTCGGGTGACCAGTACGACGAGGATGCAGGCCACGGTGGCGGTGACCACGATAAGCACGAAGCTGAGCATGACCTGAGCGGTTCCCAGATCGTGCTGGCCCGGTGCCGATTGGTAGGGTGCGTTCACCGAGCGAGAGGCCATGTCTGCAGAAAGCCGGCGGCAGGTGGGTCGCCAAATACCAGGGGCACGCGCGCACGTTCTAATATCTGTAATAACGAATCGGTGCCGTCGTCGAATCGAATAGCCACCACTCGATTTGGACCTCGAGTCGGACTGTAACTATTCGAAAATCCTAATGCTTTCTTTTTTTTTCGAATAGCCGTTGAATATTCCACATCGTTGAGTGTACACGATCAAACATTCAATTTAAGCAAACGTTGGATCACTCTCGTTACTCATATACAGGAAACAAACAGTAACATACAGTACTTAAAATTATTTGCCTCTCGAACGACAAGAATTTTCCGAATAAGGATTACTCGGAGTAAAGTGTTGTTTAAACAGGTTATTCGGCAGTGGGTACTGTTTGTTACTGCTTATTGAAGCAGCAGTCGGCATGCAATTTTTATTTGTTCGCGAATGCATACGCAGGTATTAACTAGACTAACGAGGCTGCCTTTCTATGCTTTATGCGATAATGTGTCACTACGTATGCTTTAAACAGCCCCGAGTTTGCGAACAAACTGTTCAGTTGCTCCAAATGCTCTCCTGGCTCTTTTAATAAAGCAGGCTATAAGAATGGGCAACGCAATGATGGAAAACCATACAAACGTTTCACTATTCTGAATACCAAGAGTTTTCTTTGACACAAATGGTGAGAAGGCTGCATAATATTCTGAAACTACACTCAAAATATGTAATATTTGGTTTTCATGCTGGCATTTTCTTTTTTTTATCCTCACTCGACTCGCATCTACCACTATTCGAATCGTATCCGAAAAACTTTAGCTAAATTATGGGGTTTTACGCGTCAAAACAAGGACGGTGATTATTAGGCACACCGTAGTGGGAGACTGCGGATTAGTCTCGACCATCTGGGGTTCTTTAACGTGCCCCTAACGCACGGCATACGGGCATTTTTGCACTTCGCCGCCAACGAAATGCGGCCGCTGAGGCCGGCATTCGATCCCGCAACCTCGTGCTCACAAGCGGAACGCCAAATCATTAAGCAATCGTATTGGATTCGAGCTCAAAAACAACTTTTCCCACACTCGTATTAAAGGCTGTCAAGAATGCATGCTGCATCACTGATCACCTTATTTTTCCGTCTGTACTTCACGTACTATGGATGTTGAAAGAGCGTCGGAGCAAGCACACATAGTCAAGCTAAACCAATAGATCAACTCTCCGAGATAAGGGTGGTGGTAGTGATGATGATGATGAGAATGACGATGTTGATGGTTTAATAAAAGGAGTTCTTTGCGCTGATCTCGAACTCATCGATGCTGTTCCTTAGTCCCGCCTGAGCAAGATTAGGAAAGTAAATTAGTTTGAACTGGTTAAGTGCTTTTCTTTTATTTCAGAACTACATCTTAATTGATTTGGCAAAATGAGATCGATGAATAGTGGAAGAACTGAAGGTCAACCTCAAACCTGAATGCGGGTACGCCAGTGTTGACATTACAGGCTTCAAATTATTTTCTCCTAAACTAGGCCATCTAGGCGCAGAGAAGGTTCTCGTAATCTGCTGTAGGCAGAGTTGATGGTTCCTTCAGAACCCAATGTAGCTTTTCTTTACCGATAAATAAGTACCAGGCCTGATCTCCAGGGGCCAGGCGGCTAGGGAAGCATATGGGTCCCGTGAAGAGGGAACCACTTCCATAGACGGCGTCTAAGAAGATGTCGAGCTCGGTTCAATAAAGTTGTTTCTCTCTCTCTCTCTCCCGAGTAGGCACTGTCTAACACAGTGGCGTCAAGGCAAGTAGATGCGGTAAGCTTAAGTTGACGTCACCACCCGAATTTCCTTCTTGAGTCTCTTCTGGCTTACCAAACCTTCCGTACAATTCGGTCGTTTTGCTGAGTCATAGAAGGTAGCGTCTATTCTCTCGGCAACCGGAAGAATTTCTGAAAATAATGTGTCCAGGCACTCACCTCCCATTGGCTCTCGGCAGTCGCGTGACAAACTACCGAGAATAACTGACTGTAGGTGTGATCCGAGAGCCTGCAGTTGTGTCCTAACCTAACCTAGCCTAACCTAATCTAACCTAACCTAACCTTCCGAGAGCCAACAACAGGGGAGTGTCAGAAAAAATTCGTTCCAGAGAATTCCTTAAACGAATAGGCACTGCCATTGTAGAAGTATAATTGATTCCAATCGTTCAACCTAATATTTCTCTTCGATGCCTGTTTAAAACGACCTTATGCGGTGCTGTGGCGAGTTAGGGTTAAAGATTTACAGCAACGGGAAGTTGGCGGCAGCACTCACCCATGCGGTGACGCGCGTACGACTCGTCGGTCGTGCTCCCTTCGTGGATCCCGCTTTCTCCGACGGCATTACGTGGCACGGGAACGGTGACCGCCGTACTGAAGCACTCCGCCTTGATTGAGACCGGGGTGACAGCCTTTTCTTCAGGTCTGCCGAACATCATTGCGATGTCCGCACAGAGGTTCACTGACAAATCCCAGACACACTTCTTCGTCTTCTTCTTGGTACTCCTACCAAGCACCTTCACGCCCACACGTGCTTGTTTTATAATTTCGGCAGCACTCTGCAGGGTGGTACGCCGCGTAGTGGCCTTGAACCGGAAGGGTATGTAGAAGGAGTCCTGGAGGCTCGCCGGAGGGCGGACACGTATAGTTTGCAGCTACTTTCAACGCTGTGATCTCGGCATTGCAATTCTGCTTCCTGAACTTAAATGGCGGACGCAACGGATGACTCTGCCCACAGTCTGTAGGCATGCATTGGCCCTGGACCCACATTGAAAGAGGTTGCGCTCGACAAGCATTGAACTTCTACCGTCCTTCCTTACACCCCGCAGGATCGTCTGCAGTGATCCGCTTGCCTCTGCTGATGATGGTATGGTATGGTATGGTATGGTATGGTATGGTATGGTATGGCAAAATTGCAACGAAGTCCTGCAGATCGTGAGTTTTCACGAAGCGAGCCGCTCCCACGTGGTAACCGGAAGGCCGAGCCTCTCGGCCGCATCGTGGGCCTACTGGACAGCCCAGAGTTGGTCAGAACCGCCTCCCATCTGGCCGAGCTGTTATCAATGATAGAGCGTGACCGGGCACACCGCCGGAGCATGTAGTCTAACGTGGCTATTTCTCCACAATTGTGGTAGGTAGCATTGGTGTAAGTATCCGGATAGATATTATGTAAGAGCGACGGATTGGGATACGTATTCGTTTGTAGTAAACGGAGCGTTGATTCTTGAGCTCTATTGAGCTGCGGATGAGGAACAAAGTAGGTTCTACGGCTGAGATAGTAGTGTTCAGTAATCTCATTGTAGGTGGAGGGCGTGTCCCTGTTCTCTGGGGAGTCGGCTTCCGATTGGTCAAGGGTAGCGCGGTGGGCAAGTTCACGCGCAGCCCCGTGAGCCGACTCGTTGAGGTTGGGAGACGCACCCTTTATCAGAACCTGATGCGCGGGAAACCAATAAATGAAGTGGTGCGTGATTGCCTTGCCCCCGAGAAGCCTGAGGGCCCGTTTGGAAACGGTGCCTTTTTCAAATGTTCTGACTGCAGATCTTGAATCTCTATAGGTGACATCCCGTGAGCTACCCAGCAGGGCTAGAGTAATAGCCATTTGTTCAGCTATTTCGGAGTCCCTCCGAACCGAGGTAGCATTGGTGATTCCTTGCCGACCATCGACAGTGAGGATGGTGAACGCCCGACGTCCCTTACAAGAAGCAGCATCCGCAAAGCTGACCTGTCGCTGATCACTGTGTATTTGCCTATGGAGGTTGCCACCCTTGGCCTCCTTCTACCACGATTATAATCAGGGTGCATGTTCCTAGGTATGGGCGCGACCGTAATGTTTTCACGAATCGACGGAGGAACGTCAGAAAACTCCTCCGCTACTCTGTCGGGGTGATATCCGAGTTCCTGCAAGATGGATTTCCCTGCCTTCGTTGTAGTGAGGCGAGTTAGCTGTGCGCGCTCCTGGGCCTCTGCAATCTCTTCCAGAGTATTATGAATGCCAACCTGCATTATGCGCTCTGTACAAGTGTATACGGGTAACCCGAGAACCCGCATTGTAATCTTCCTAAGCTGTACATTCAATTTATCCCGCTCTGTCTGTTTCTATCGATGCATGGCTGCCACGTATGTAAGGAAGGAAGGAAGGAAGGAAGGAAGGAAGGAAGGAAGGAAGGAAGGAAAAACTTTAATGCTCTATTTACAGCTTTCAGCGGCTAACAGAGGTCTTCATGTTTTACTGAAGTCTCCGTCATCTTGAGTGGTCGGCGCCCCTATTCCAGAGCACCGCTGAGCCTGGCCACTTTGAGAGCGTGTTGCACCAATCCTTTTTGTACTGTGAGCACGCCGCTGGTGAGCAGGCCCTCCCACTGTTCCGCACTGGTTTTTTTTCTTTGTGGAAAGAGAAGTGATTTCTGCACTCCCATGTGATGTGATATAGTGTTGGGATAGCCCCACAGCATGGGCATGTGTCCCTGTATTGACTGGGAAACATTTTATGTAGGATGTGTAGATTGGAGAATGTTCCTGTCTGCAGCCTTCGCCAGCCGACTGCTTCGTGTTGTGTTAAAGAAGGGGGGGTGGATATTAAAGTGGCACAAAACGAAGACATGCATTAGTCGAATGAGGTTATCCTCCTTGAGTCCATGATGCCGATTTGATACCCTCCGAACTAAACGAACAGCACTTTCAGTTTTAGCAATTAGCTTGCGTACAGTCTTGCAATTTGTACCGCCTGACTCAACGATCATGCCCAAGACCTTGATTGAATCGATTCTGGGTATGCGGCAACCGTTTCTTGTATATAGGTTAATGTCTCTGTCTTCTAACGATGTCCACCCCTTGGGCCTTGGACCGCGTTTCTTGGGACTATACAGTAAGCGTTCCGACTTCAAGGGGGAGCATCTGAGACTGGTGGGTTCGAGATAGGTTTCGATAGTGTCTATGGCCTCCTGTAAGGCTCCCTCAACCTGACCGTCATTGCCTCCTGTTCACCATATAGTTATATCAGCATACATAGTGTGCTTGATGCCTTCAATCTCGAGAAGCTTTCTGCTTAGGTCGACCATGGCGATATTGAATAAACAGGGGTAAATGACTGACACCTGGGGGGTGCCCCTCTGGCCAAGTTCCAGCAGTTGTGATTCGAGATCAGCCACCCGGAGTGTAGCCTTCCTATCGGAGAGGAACGATCTAACATAGTTGTAAAATCTCTCACCCAGATTGAACCGAGATATCGAGGCTAGGATATGCGAATGTAGAACGTTGACGAAGGCCTTCTCAAGATCAAGTCCCAAAACGGCCCGAGTGTCGCTAGAGTCGTTGTCTATGATTTCATGCTTAATCAGTTTCATGGTATCCTGCGTGGATAGGCCTGGTCTGAATCCTATCATACTATGGGAGTGAATGTCGTTATTCTCCAGGAACCGGGAGAGTCGATTCAGGATCGCGTGCTCCGCTGCCTTACTCACACAGGATGTAAGCGAGATGGGCCTCACGTTGTCATGCTAGGTGTTTTGCCAGGTTTCGGGATGAGTACTGCGAGAGCAGTCTTCTAAGGTAATGCGACGGTTCCGTTCCTCCAAATTTCATCAATTCCCTCTGTGAGGTATGCGACTGATTTGTCATCCACATTTCGCAATGCTTTGTTGGAGATACCATCCGGCTCTGGTGCGGATCTACCATTGAGTCCGTGTAGAACCCTACGAACCTACTCAACGCCAAACTCCGCATCCAAGTAGGAGTCGGGCTGGGCCTGGTGATCGAGATGTACAGGAGACCGGCCTGAGCCGACTGGGACGTATTTGTCAGCAAGCGTTCTGATTAATTCATCCTCAGAGGTCATTCGTGCGGCCTCATGTATGGTTCTACCAATGGCATGCCTCTGATTATACAGTATTGCTCTCGTTAAGCAGATGCTTAAGCAACCTCCAAGTTTCACCATTGCGAATTCGGCCGTCTATCGAATTGCAAACCTCGTCGCACTGCTGTTTAGAGAGGGTTACACAATGCTCCGCAATGTGTTTGTTAATCTCAGATATCTTTTTGCGTAGCCTACGATTAAGTCGTTGACACTTCCATCTGTTGAGAATGGACCGTTGATGATGGGTACGTATTGACACGTGTACTTATATTTAACGGGCGACCACATTCGCCGGCTAACAAATGTTATCGCACAGCGCTGGACGCGTCTGCATGTATCCGAAGTTTCTGGAAAGTTATCGATGCTTCTATCCGCTGTTTGTTGTCGCCGAACCTTGTGTTATCTGATTTCATCGCGTGACTCGAATGTTGTAGAACTTTGTGGAAGGCATGCGGGTCCCAGCGATTAGTCTGGAACATTCGATGGCTGCTGTATAAAAACCGACGCACTTGACCCGCTGAGCAGATTTTCGACGATCGCCGACAGTGTTCGCCGCTATCGTTGTGCTATAAGTGTAGCCTGTTTTTGTGGGCACAGGTTCGCGCAATAAAAGTTAGGTTTCTTCTTCACAGTATTACTACTGTGTTCTTGAACGTCACCAGCACGTGACATCTGGTGGAGGTGCTTTTCGTTCATGTACCGGACGCCCCCGACAAGCCGTAATCCAAGCCCGGACCGCAAAGAGAACACCAACGTAGTCCCGGAGAATCGAGCAAGCCGCCGTCTTCAACAGCTGCCCCCGGAGCACGGACTTCTACCTGAGAAGACCAAGAAGATTGTGGACAAGGCAACCCCAATGGCAGCCCCAGCGTCCCCCATCGTGCTGCAGCAGCCCAGGGAACCTCCGACGTTCCGCGGATCAACATTCGAGGACCCGGAAACCTGGCTCGAAACGTATGAGAGGGTCGCTAAGTTTAACAGTTGGGACAGCGACGACAAGCTGCGGCATGTTTATTTCGCATTGGAAGACGCCGCCAGGACGTGGTTCGAGAATCGGGAAGCCACCTTAACGACGTGGGACCTTTTCCGAAGCGGCTTCTTGCACACGTTTACAAGCGTCGTGCGAAAAGAGCGAGCCCAAGCACTACTAGAAACCAGAGTGCAGCTGCCAAACGAGACGATCGCGATCTTCACGGAAGAGATGGCCCGTCTTTTCCGGCACGCCGACCCGGAAATGTCAGAAGAGAAAAAAGTCCGCTTCCTGATGCGGGGCGTCAAGCAAGAACTTTTCGCAGGACTTATTCGTAACCCGCCGAAGACCGTAGCTGAGTTTTCGGCAGAGGCATCGACGATCGAGAAAACTCTGGAGATGCGCACTCGGCAATATAACCGCCAGGGGCTCACGCCGCAGTACGCCATCCAAGGACTGGATTCCGGCGACCTTCAGGAGACCATCAGGGCCATTGTGCGCGAAGAACTGCGCAAGGTCCTGCCTTCGTCGCAGCCCCAAGTGGCTTCGATCGCCGACATCGTCAAAGAAGAGGTGAACCGATCGCTTGGAGTTCCCGAGCTGCAACCACAATTACCGCAGCCCCAGCCAGAAGCGATGACATACGCCGCCGTCGCACGCCGTCAAGGTTCCCCTCCGCGACCACGCCAGGGCCCTGCAACGACGCAATTCCGTCGTCCGCCGCCGCCGCCGCCAGCACGCGCACCCGTCGCCCAGCGTACCTACGCGAGGAAGACGGACATTTGGCGCGCCCCCGACCACCGCCCGCTCTGCTATCACTGCGGAGAAGCCGGCCATGTGTATCGCCGATGCCCATACCGGGAGATGGGACTGCGAGGCTTCGCCGTCAACGCACAGCGCCCGAGGGAAGGTGAACGCCCTCGTGACATCGCCGACTACCTCGCCGGTACTAAGTGGAGCCCTCGACGACCGTCCCGTTCGCCGTCACCAGGCCGCTACCTGTCGCCGCGGCGCCGACCATACACTGGCCCAGCCCGGGGCCGGTCAGCGAGCCCGTATCCGGAAAACTAAAAGCAGCAACCGATGGAGGTGCGGTTGCTGTTCGTCGAACTGACGAAGATCCTCCGCCGCCGACGAAGACGACGAAGAAACCAACTCGACGACCTAATGACGACACGCCGCCGTCCCGACGAAGTCAGGAAGCCAAGACTACACCGACGAAAGACGACTTGACGACGTGACGTTCCAGCTTCAGTTCAACACGACGCAGCCGTGATCCGACGCCGAGACCTAACTGTAACGCAAGACAAAGAACCACCGACCTCGACGTGCTTCTCGACGGCCACGCAGTCACCGCCTTAGTAGACACAGGAGCCGATTACTCCGTCATGAGTGGACCCATCGCCGCCCAGTTGCGGCAAGTTAAGACTGCATGGGAAGGCCCTCAAATACGCACCGCTGGAGGACACCTGATTACGCCGACTGGGATCTGCACAGCAAGAATTACCGTTCATGACCGGACTTACCCTGCCACCTTCGTTGTCCTCCAACAGTGTTCACGAGACGTCATTCTCGGCATGGACTTCCTGAATCAACATGGCGCAGTCATCGACCTGAAGTCGAAATCGATAACGCTGTCACAAGATCAAGCGATACCGCCGGAGAGCTGTCGTAGTCACCACGCCTTGAGTGTGCTCGAAGATCAAGTGAGCATCCCGCCGCGCGCCAGCATTATTATTTCCGTCGGCACTGAAACACCCGCTGACGTAGAAGGCGTCATCGAGGGCGACCAACATCTACTGCTCGACCGTGAAATTTGCGTCGCAAGAGGAATCGCTCGACTTCACGGAGGACAAGTGGAAGTTATGCTAACCAACTTCAGCCAAGAGTTCAAGCACATCAACAAGGGCACGACAATCGCATACATCGAGGAAATTGTGGAAACCAGCAATGCCTTTGTCCTCTCGGATTCAGCCGCATCTACACCGATGAGCATTGTCCCCGAACCAGACTTCGACGTGAATCCAAGTCTTCCTGTGAGTAAGCAGCAACAGATCAGAAGTCTTCTCCGACGATACAAAGACTGCTTTTCGACGTCATCGAGGATTCGACAAACACCAGTTGCAAAGCATCGCATAATAACCGAAGAGAGCGCTCGACCACTCCGCCAGAGCCCTTACCGAGTTTCGACGCGAGAACGTGAAGCTATACGGCACCAAGTCGACGAAATGCTGCGCGACGACATCATCCAGCCGTCAAAAAGCCCGTGGGCATCTCCTGTAGTCTTGGTAAAGAAAAAGGACGGAACCCTACGTTTTTGCGTTGATTATCGTCGTCTGAACAAGATCACGAAGAAGGACGTATACCCCCTCCCACGGATAGACGACGCATTGGATCGGCTCTGCAACACTAAATACTTCTCGTCGATGGACCTCAAGTCTGGCTACTGGCAAATAGAAGTCGACGAGAGAGATCGCGAAAAGACTGCCTTCATCACGCCGGACGGCCTCTACCAGTTCAAGGTCATGCCATTCGGACTGTGCTCGGCGCTTGCAACGTTTCAGCGCGTCATGGACACGGTGTTAGCCGGACTGAAGTGGCAGACGTGCCTTGTTTACCTGGATGACGTCGTTGTCTTCGCCGGAAATTTCGACGATCACCTTAGGCGGCTTGCGACAGTGTTAGAAGCCATCAAGTCCTCAGGGCTGACTCTGAAGCCGGAAAAGTGCCGCTTCGCTTACGATGAGCTTTTGTTCCTAGGCCACGTGATCAGCAAATCAGGAGTACGCCCCGACCCACAGAAGACAGCTGCCATCGCAAAGTTCCCGCAGCCAACCGACAAGAAGGCAGTGCGCAGATTCCTTGGCATGTGTGCCTACTATAGGCGCTTTGTCAAGGACTTCTCACGCATCGCGGAGCCGCTAACACATCTAACCAAATGTGATGTCGCGTTCAAGTGGGAAACGCCGCAGGCCAAGGCATTTCAAGAACTCAAACGACGCATGCAGTCGCCGCCGGTACTTGCACACTTCGACGAGGACGCCGATACCGAAATCCACACTGACGCCAGTAGCCTAGGCCTCGGTGCCGTCCTAGTCCAGAGGAAAGAAGGACTTGAAAGGGTGATATCGCATGCTAGCCGGTCGCTGTCAAAAGCGGAAAGCAACTATTCTACGACTGAAAAGGAATGCCTCGCCATCATTTGGGCCATAGCTAAATTCCGCCCTTACCTCTATGGCAGGCCATTCAAAGTCGTCAGTGACCATCATGCATTGTGTTGGCTAGCTAACTTAAAGGACCCTTCAGGACGGCTGGCGCGGTGGAGCCTCAGACTACAAGAATATGACGTCACGGTAATATACAAGTCCGGAAGAAAACACTCCGACGCCGACTGCTTATCGCGCGCCCCCATCGATCCCCCGCCGCAAGACGACGAGGACGACGACGCCTTCCTTGGAATAATAAGCGCGGAAGACTTCGCCGAACAGCAACGAGCAGACCAGGAGCTAAAAGGCCTCATCGAGTATTTGGAAGGGAACACCGACGTTGCCCCTAAGGCGTTTAGGCGTGGGTTGTCTTCGTTCACACTACAAAACAACCTGCTCGTGAAGAAGAACTTCTCACCAGTCCGCGCCAGTTACCTTCTTGTTGTACCGTCAGCGCTGCGTCCAGAAGTACTGCACGCCCTACACGACGATCCAACCGCAGGGCACCTCGGATTCTCCCGGACGCTGTCGAGGATACAGGAAAGGTATTACTGGCCGCGTCTGACCGCCGACGTTGCCCGTTACGTCAAGACATGCCGAGATTGTCAACGACGCAAGACACCATCGACAAGGCCAGCTGGATTACTACAGCCGATCGAACCTCCTCGCCGACCATTCCAGCAGATTGGGATGGATTTGTTGGGGCCGTTTCTGACGTCAACATCCGGGAATAAGTGGATCGTCGTCGTGACGGACTATCTCACCCGCTTCGCTGAAACAAAAGCTCTACCAAAAGGCAGCGCAGCCGAAGTGGCGAAATTTTTTGTCGAGACCATCCTGCTGCGACATGGTGCCCCAGACGTCCTCATCACTGATAGAGGAACGGCTTTTACAGCAGAGCTCACACAAGCCATTCTGCAATACAGCCAGACAAGCCACAGGAGGACAACTGCCTACCATCCGCAAACGAATGGTCTCACGGAGCGCCTGAACAAGACCCTCGCCGACATGCTAGCAATGTACGTCGACGTCGAGCACAAGACGTGGGACGCGGTCCTGCCGTATGTAACCTTCGCTTACAACACGGCGGTGCAAGAAACGACACAGCTCACGCCGTTTAAGCTGGTTTACGGCAGGAACCCGACGACGACGCTCGACGCCATGCTGCCGCACGTCACTGACGAGGAGAATCTTGACGTCGCTACCTATCTCCAGCGCGCCGAAGAAGCCCGACAGCTTGCCCGCCTACGGATCAAGAACCAGCAGAGGACCGACAGCCGACACTACAACCTCCGACGACGCTTCGTCGAGTACCAGCCCGGCGACCGTGTTTGGGTGTGGACCCCGATACGCCGACGAGGACTCAGTGAAAAACTACTGCGACGATATTTCGGACCCTACAAGGTCATCCGACGTATTGGCGCGCTGGACTATGAGGTCGTGCCAGACGGCATTTCGCATTCACAGCGACGCCGCGCACGATCTGAAGTGGTCCACGTGGTGCGTCTTAAACCCTTTTACGGACGCTGACGAACTTCGTTATTTTGTTGTTTTCTTTGCTAGGAGTGCTTTTCTTTTATTACTTTCGTTTGTTTGCGGCATCGGGTCGATGCTTTTTAAGAGGGGGGTATTGACACGTGTACTTATATTTAACGGGCGACCACATTCGCCGGCTAACAAATGTTATCGCACAGCGCTGGACGCGTCTGCATGTATCCGAAGTTTCTGGAAAGTTATCGATGCTTCTATCCGCTGTTTGTTGTCGCCGAACCTTGTGTTATCTGATTTCATCGCGTGACTCGAATGTTGTAGAACTTTGTGGAAGGCATGCGGGTCCCAGCGATTAGTCTGGAACATTCGATGGCTGCTGTATAAAAACCGACGCACTTGACCCGCTGAGCAGATTTTCGACGATCGCCGACAGTGTTCGCCGCTATCGTTGTGCTATAAGTGTAGCCTGTTTTTGTGGGCACAGGTTCGCCCAATAAAAGTTAGGTTTGTTCTTCACAGTATTACTACTGTGTTCTTGAACGTCACCACCACGTGACAGTATTATTGCGATAAACTTGACAGTGCAACCTTCCCGCGCTCAGGTGGACTCGCCTGCGCTCTACTCTTGATGACGATGATTTTGATGATGATAGTACTGGCTCTTTACGTACTCTTCTTCCCCACTCCCTGGTTAGGAGAAACCGTGGTTAGGAAACCATTTAACCTCGATGTCTACTTCAATTTCCTTATTAAAATAATGTTAAAGAAAGAAATATTCTCTCCAGGGAAATGCTGAAGGGATTTGAATGAAATTCGTTACTGTTAAGCTGAATCCTTTTACTACTCGATGGGACAAGGGGACAAAATCGTTCCTCTTGCGTTTCCAAGAGAAGGGCGCACAATTAGAAGGGTCAATTTTTCAGAGTCGAGCGACACCCGTCAATATATGTGGCCTTCAAATACCATGCAGGGTTGACTGGTGCACCTTTGAGTTCTTTGTGATACCACATGGTCGCAACCTCCACCTTCGGAGAATATAATAGTCTATTTTTTCACTTAGGAAGCCGCGCTGCATTTGGCAGGTGTTTTGAGCGGGTCGCACAAAAGATGCTGTAATGAATTATCAAAGCGAATAGCTTTCTTTGCCACTTTCGTTCGTTCTCGAGCTTCGTCGGTCGTCGACGCGGGGGGGATCGATATTCGATGGTCGTTGGTCAATGGCCGGCGGTCGGACTCGGTAAAGAAAGAAGTTCGTTCGTTCCCTTGCTTGTTGGTTCGTTCCTTCTTTTCGTTCGTTCGTTCTTGCTATTTGCCTGCATCGACAATCGCTGTCAACTGTTCCTACACAATCTTTAAGTGGGACACTGAAGGAATTGAAACTTCGAACCGTAATTTTGGATGTCGAGAGCTACCGAAAAAAATCAGAAAATGTGAGACACATCATTTTTACTAACATTCTTTTTATTCTTAAAAGATGTTTTCAGAATCGTTTGTAACCGAAAGCGCAATTTTGTTGTTAGAGCTGGGTTATTCCAAGGGATGCACGTTACTAGTAGGAGAAATGAAAATGCCTAAATTACTGATTAACAATTTAGACGATGGAACTTCTCTCCGTCAAGCGCGCATCTTTAAATCCGACTAGTCTCCATCGGACATTTCGCGCACTTTCCGCCGGCAATATTTGTCTCTAATCATTTTCCCGCCACTTTGGATCACGGGGCTGTCTATTGTTTAATGGATAGAGCATGGGGTTTTTTCTCCTGAAGGAGCCGGGTCTGAAACCACCCACCAGACCAACTCAGTCGCTGTAGGTATGTAAAACATGGTACGTGCCGCTTTTCAACGAACCTCTCTGACGCCGACACGGATCCCTGGGTATAATGCCACTCTTCAGCCGCAAAAAGAGAAATCCCTTAAAACTGATCCCGTGCTGAGCGGGATAGAACTCGTGCTATATTTATTCTGTTACTCTTGTCTTGTCCGAATATACATTCACACGCGGACCACGCGCGGACATCCCGGCGGCGTCGCCAGATGGCGCAGCGTGTTCAGTGGGAAGCGCGGGAATGGGGCCCGCCTGCAATACACGCCTCACAAATTGTACTTCTCAGCGGTGGCAACACGGCGTTAGCATAACACGGAGTTACATACACAGGAATCGCCAAGTCGCCCGCATAAGACGTTGCAAAATTGTTTTTCGACGTGCCACGCGCTCTTTGGTGGAAATCACAGATGGTGCGGAAACTTATAACTAGAACCCATGTGGGCGTCGCCTGCAGTGGATTATGCTGCCCGGGGAGGCGTGCAGGAGAGACAAAGTGGGCTTTGTAGTTGTTGGCCAATTTTCTAGACGTGCGCGCATTACCGCTATTTCCCACGTCGTGGTGCTTTGTAGGCGCGAGTGTTCCGCTTATCGCTTGCCGACTTTAGACGAATATGTTGTTAACTTATAGTGCGTTCAAGTTCACAAAACCGTACGTGTATTTGTAAATGCAGCGACCGTTAAGGAAGCTGTAAGTCCTTATGTTTCACACGGAAAGGCTTCTTTTAATAACAATCTGAAGAAAGCTTCTGACATTTGCTTTAGACCCGCTGTGGTTGCTCAGTGGCTATGGTGTTGGGCTGCTGAGCACGAGGTCGTGGGATCGAATCCTGGCCGCAGCGGCCGCATTTCAATGGGGGCGAAAACACCCGTGTACTTATATTTAGGTGCACGTTAAAGAACCCCAGGTGGTCTAGATTTCCATAGTCCTCCACTACGGCGTGCCTCATAATCAGAAAGTGGTTTTGGCACGTTAAACCGCATAATTAACATTTGCTTTAGATTTGTGGCCGTTCATTGTAACTCAGTGAAAATCTTATCTATAGCTTTCTTTTATGTCCATATTTTCATCTTATGCCTGTGATCACGAGCTGCGAGTTACGGCATGCTTCAGCCTTTGTTACGGCATGCCTAATTCGGCATGCTGGAGCACCTTATGCCTGCAACCAGGCCAACATCTCCATAAAGTTTTCAGGTGTGATTGCTACACACTACACCGCTTTATTCGGCGAGTGGTAGCAGCAGTGCTCCAAAATTAGTAAGGACACACCTCATGCCCCCAGGAGCACCAGCGCTCTTGTTTTCTGCTGAAACTGCTTAAAATGAAACAACTCCAATTTTCTTCAAGTTATGGTCCAGACTGGTACCCACGCACAAAGCATTTAATTTTGATTCCTACTTAGACCAGCTTACTGCCCGGAGGCACCATCACGAGGCAGCAGGCCGCTGCTGTTCCAGCTCCTCGGACGCCAGCATTGTTATTTACTTATCTCCGCCAGTAGAACCGCGATGGGTAACACCGGCGACAAAAGATTTTCTAACTATTTGAAACATGCATATCCCATCTTTGCCGGTTGCGGTGGCAATCGAAGAAAAAAAATGTGGCCCGAAGATATCTGCAAAGGACTTGGAATAATTTTCTGGCATCAGATTAATGAAATACGATAGTTGGGCAAACCTCACCCACATGTTCATTCGCACACCATTGAACAAAGGGATAAGAAGATGAAGCAGAACTATCTTCATTTATTAAAAAAAAAACAAGCAAGCTAACAAACTACAGTCGTTCCCTCTGAATCATACTGAGTCTCCGGTCCAGCGAACTCCAAGACACCTCATCCACCCCAACTCAAGCGTCTCAGAGAAAAAAACACTGACTTTTTCTTCTTACAACGCCTACAGAGCTATGGCCTCAGGGAGTGAGTCCTTTGACTGCCTCGGAGGCTTCGGCTACGACGCCTTCCCCGAGCCCCTGTTTCTTCTTCTTCTCGTGGCTGCCGCCTTGCTTAGCGACCAAACCACCGCACTGCCTCTCATCTCCGGTAATGTAGACCAATGATGCAAGCTACCCGAGAGCTTCGGCATTTCTGCAACCAATTGGAGGAATATTGCCGTGCCGCTCAGTGACAACGGAAGGCCGTTGCAGCATCTACGAACAAGAAAAAATTAAATTATGGGGTTTTACGTGCCAAAACCACTTTCTGATTATGAGGCACGCCGTAGTGGAAGACTCCGGAAATTTCGACCACCTGGGGTTCTTTAACGTGCACCTAAATCTAAGTACACGGGTGTTTTCGCATTTCGCCCCCATCGAAATGCGGCCGCGGTGGCCGGGATTCAATCCCGCGACCTCGTGCTCAGCAGCCCAACACCATAGCCACTGAGCAACCACGGCGGGTGCAGTATCTACGAACAATGCATGCCGCAAATCGACTTCAACTTTTCATCGCGGCAGTGGATCGACGTTGCCGTACAACCGCAGACGCATTGGTGGTGCATCTCGAGCGGCCAGTCTCGAGTGCCTCGAGTGGCCAGTCGCGCAGCAATTTTGCGTCTATTCGCGGTCTGCTTTCACGCTCGAAAAAAAAAAAGAAGCACTTTAATGTAGCATGTATTAAGCAACAGAAAGCAGTATCGGGAGTTTTTCGTGTTGCTCTGCAATCTTCTTGACACTTTTCGTCTAATTATATTATTTGAGAACTTGGTTAATTAGTACTAATTGTCTAATTGGGTGGAATGCAAAAAGAATAATTTGAGTATTTCCAAGCGACAGCAAACAACATTACCTTGGTCCTGTCCAGCTACGTGGCATGTGCATATCTTTAAATCTTGGTGCATGATAGTTGGACACCCTGTATAGGTATGCAGGGTTCATGGACTATCCTGATAAATTTCGAGCATTAGCTGCTCTCGGGCTGGAATAAAATTGCAATGTCTAGGCTTCTTTTTGTCATTTGTTTTATTTCTGTCAGAGGCGTCAATATGAGGACTTTAGCACGCATGCCCAATAACATTGAACTAAAAGTTGGCGCTTGTCCATGTCGATACCCTTTCGTCCTTTTCAATCTTTGGTGCGACATGTTTTCTTAAGCTTGTTGCACAGCTGCTGCGAAGTCCTGATAACATGTGTGCCACAAAAATAATGGAACGATACAAAAGAACAAGAAGCACGTCTACCGCTGGGGTCATATCCTTTTTGCCGTCCCGAGCCAAGCGTCTTAACTGCTGCCCTGGAGATGAATTTTCAAACATTTCAGACAGAGGCAGTAAAAGGATGAACACTCGCTGCAGTGAGTGTTCATCTTTTACTACCTATGTCTTGGGCTATTTCCACAGAAATAAAAGATAATAGTAGTAATAGCTGCATGGGCACCATACAGAACCGCCGCACACACAACAAGTTTTTTTTTTTTTTTACAGTGAAGTTGTATAGCCCTATTTCACTGTATAGTCCTACCTACCAAAGGGTCTGCCGTGTCCGTGGACAAAACTTAACCAATCAGCGGGAGGCGCGCGCCGCGAGTGCGGCTGGTTTCCTTGCAACACCACCAGATGGCGCGCGCTTTCACGCATCTGTGGCAATGGCGGTGCCGGCCATCTGGGGGGGAGGCAAAAAAGGAACCAGAAAGCTCGCCTTCGCGCATGGCGTTCACCGCAAGCGTTTCCCAGTAAAGATTACGGTTGCATAAGCTGCAGTTGCCGGGAAGCAGCCACTGTATACAATACGAAGCAGGGGGTGACCTGACTACTCTTTGGTATGTAAAAGAAGATCCCACCTAGCAACTGATTTGTGCTGTGACAGTGCTATGGGAAGGCCACGTATAGTGGTCCTTCCTGAAGAGCAGCGAGCATATACGAGGCGTGCCTAAAGTGTGGTTAAGTGCATTTCTCTTCTCTCTGGTCCACTCTTTGTAGGTGCACGAACTAGCGGCGCAAGCCAAGCCACAGGCTGTTGAAACGTATTCGGCTAATTATTAGGCAAAGCGTAAGTGAATGTCGCCATGTGAATAATTTCGAGCTACGTCGCAATGGGCAATCGTTATTGTCGTTTACAGCTTCGCAGTCCAAGCACCTCCAAAGCGTGGATTGGAGACATTTTTTTCATTTATCTTTATACTTTCAAACTTGTTAGGTGCACACGTGCCGTATTTGTTCTTGCGCCATTTTTCTTTTTTTTTTTTCTATTCTGTGCAAGTAACACTGTTTCAGCTGAACAGTACCGTCCTTTCAGTTGGTATTCTTCAAGTGTAAATATGAAAAGAACGTGAGTGCCGTGCGACATGGTGTACGAGTCTAGGAACAGAGGAGGAGAATTCCGTCAAGGAGAATTTCTGCGGCTTTTCTTTTTATGCTCGCCTAGCATCCTTTGATGTACAATAAAGCAAGGTAAATTGAAAGATGTCCCTCACCGCCCATAAGGCAGCTCACTCTGTTTTCGTGAGGGACGGCACCGTAGATGGCGTCGCGGCGCTTCCGCGGGAGCGCTGCTCCCTGGCCAAAATGTCCTTGAGGCCAGTTAATAAGGTCTCTAGCACGACGACAAGGACACATGCGATGGCCAGCGCCACCACGATGACCGCAAAGTTGAACAGGGCGCCTCTCTTCCCGCTGTCGATTCCTTGTGATTTCTCCAGCTCTGCGGGTTTTGGAGTTTCGGCCGGGAAAGGCTCTGTGGACCCCGTGACCTGGTGGCTTACTTGCTCCAGCTCTGCGCACGCGCCAGCGACAATGCATACTAACAGATGAAAGACATGTACTAGCTCTGATTAGTTTACGGGTATTAGCGATGCGAAAAACATTGCCTGAGACAAGACACGAAGAGTGAAGGGGGGTCCCACCACCACCAGCGACGTCCGTCCGCTTTCTCGGGTCCAGTCTTTGGTGCTGATTATATTATTTATGTCTTAGAATACTGTATGTTCGAACTCTCAAAGCCTCTTGGTCGAATGTACAACGATGTAACATTTTGTATCCAGAAAGAGATTGAGAAGCCTCTGAGTAAAAGCTGCCCTAAGAGCACCTTGGCGGAGGACGCCGAGGTGCTCTTGGCGCACCATGGCGAGCACCATGGCGCAACAGTGGCACTTTGCGTGCGTGCGTGCGTGTGCGATTCTGTTTTTATGTCGCCTGTCAGAAAGCCCAGACAGGAAAGGCTCACAATTCCTGGAATCCCAAATATAAAAGACGAACTAAAAGAAAGAAAAATGACGTATATATTCAATCCTTACTCCATCTCATCAATTATATTGTTCAAAAGCAGCAGATTTAATTCTCCATTTAGGGTTACTTAATACTTTAAAACCGCGAATGTCGTTTCTCTTGTAATATAACATCGAAACTATTTAAAACGCAGCCACCATCACACCCTTGGAACGAGTCCCCAATTCTGCCCGTTTATTGCTCGTTTTTACTCGAGGCAACTTTCACGCCATGCGACAGGAAGCAGTTAATATCCGCAAGCGCTCACCAAGCTCTTGAGCTGGACTCGGCTCCTGTTCGGCGGTACCCTGCTGTACACGAGACTTTCTACTTGGTAACATGGACGCAGAAGTTTCGGGCTTCATAACACAGTCCTTTGGAGCCGATGTGGAAGGGCAAACTGCCTTTTCCTTAACCCCGTATACCATTCCGAGATCGGGACACCTTCGTCTTCTTACGCCAAACACCGGCCCATACCCTCTACGGGTGAGATGCCAGCTTCTCCTTCACGCACTGCCGAGAAGTCCGCACGTGTCCTCCGAGACCAGAAGCGTGGCGCGCCGCTGAGGGCGAGCGCTGAGAATTGTTCCTTCTCTTGCACGCATCCGTTCCGTTCCGTTCCAAAAACTTTTATTTCCATCAGAGAAGGAGACCCCCTACTCCCTGCTCCTGGCGCGCAGGCCTAGGGACAGGGGTGGAGGTCTCCGCGACTAGATGCAGGTAAAGAGTTGTTGGCTCTTCGCGGCCTCTGCCGCCAGATGGATGGATCTCCTATGCATGGCGGGGCCCGCGCTTTGCAGAAGGGTGTACCAGGCTTCTCTACTATTTATTCCTTCCTTGACACCTGGGCAGTCTACACATGCACTCTCAGTTGCACGGACTCAGTGATCCAAGTTGGTGGGATTTTCTTTGAAGAGTGGCACATCCCCAGTGCATTCATGGCGCAGCTCGCTAAATCACTGGCGTGAAAGGCGTTCATTGAAAAGCGTTGTTTGCTTGAGGCCAAGTATCCAAAAGAAACTCATCAGATAGTGGTTTACTATCTGTTTGTGCTATCTATGTGTGCTCCTGCCGTTTTTGGCACCTGAGAGTGTTCGCAATTTGGACCAGTGACGCTACAACGCAGGGAACGTGTATAGCAACTGGGAAAAGCGATGCCAAGGCGAATTCAGCCAACACTTCCTAGAGTTCTAGGAGGTATTGATTCAGTCTAAACCACGCTTGTTTGGCTACGTTAGATCTTGTGAGGCATGCCAAACTTCGCTTCCGGGTTCCACTTATTTAAACGCCTGTGGCGTCTATCTGTTTGGGTCCTGTGCTAAACGATCGACATAACAGAGTCCGCGGGAGTCGATGTCGAGGCTTACTTCTCATGGTAAATGCCCGAATAAAAATGATCGTGATGTGAGGGGATACTTTTTTGTTTAAGATTCCACTGAGCAAGATATAACAATAGTGAGCGGACCCGCCGTGGTTGCTCAGTGGCTGTGGTGTTGGGCTGCTGAGCACGAGGTCACAGGGACCGAATCCCGGCCACGGCGGCCGCATTTCGATGGGGGCGAAATGCAAAACACCCGTGTACTTAGATTTAGGTGAACATTAAAGAACCTCAGGTGGTCGAAATTTCCGGAGTCCTCCACAACGGCGTGCCTCATAATAAGAAAGTGGTTTTGGCACGTAAAACCCCATAATTTTTTTAGAGATAGTGAACGGGTTTAGAAGTTTTGTATCTTCATCGAGAAATAAATTACGTCACAGACTACTGCATGCAGGCAGCCATGCCACAAGGCGGAATCTTAGCCTTTGTCTGTTGTCTCACCTTGTTCCTCGACACCAGCGCCAATTCTTCCCCTTGCGGATTGCAGACATCGAAAGCATCAAAGTCGCGATAGACGATGAAACGAAAGTTGGTGAGAGGGTTTATCTCCGCGGTTAGTAGGCGGGGAGGGTGCAGCCTATTCCTCCTCGCTTTTATTCCCTCCTGCGTGCTTTGCGCATTTGCTTGCGTTATCATTGTATTCAATCGTGGCGCGTGTCTGCGCTATCGCTGCTTGATGCTCCTGATTGTTTTTATCTAATCTTAGCTTCTTTGTGAACTGTCAAGAGATACCAGCAGCTCAACGTGCGTAACTGTTTTCAGGTTGTACATTTTCGCGCTCCCGCAAAGTGTGCTCAGTCATGACCTGTAAGCTGTACTTTATTTTAAAATTGCTTTCGCGTCCTTGCGAGCTGTGCAGCATTGGTGCCCAGAGAACAAGCTCGCCATATATGTAAAATCTTGAAGAGGAGAATATTACCCTCGGCTCTTATTGGTGGCATATTTGAGTCCAGTAAAGAGTTCTTTTTCCTTTTTTTTCGTGGTTACGCCCTGTTGACGGATTTGTCGAGCATTGTAAAAACACAAACCTTGGCAGCTTTATAATCCTGAGTGTACATTCCGCAGAAAAACTAACAGTTATTTCAAAGAAGTACCAGTCAAGCCACCGACCAACATGCTGCTAGACAAAGACGCGCCCGTAACAGCGGCATTATTGCTTACCGGGTCAGCCTAGTTGCTCCGTAATCTGCGTAGTCGCTGTCCACAGAATGGCCGTAGCAAATCTGGTAGGCCTCTTCGCACCTCCTCCTTGAATAGGTTCTCCAGGATCTCGTCGGTTGGCGTACCGAAGCCACGCATGAAACCTAGGCACAAGTAAAGTGTAAAAACAAATACATACAAAAAATATCATGAGCCATTCTACTCTGTGAAGGGGATTGACCAGCGAAGCTGTTTAGCACACCACACGGAGGTTACACATAATTTGGAACAAAGGTACGAACTCATTTATTGTCATGATGAGTGGTCGTCGTGACAAAAGGCACGCACACTCGTTTGTCTTGATTGATGGCCATTAATTCACTCGCATCGGCAATCACATTCTTTGATAATGTCAAATCGATGCACGTACGCCGCTGGGTGGTCGGTTGGGCGGGATGAGTGCGACATCACAAGGGATACGTCCGTAACACGGAACGAGTAAACCGCTCCCCTTTCGGTACCGACGCATTCACATTTAAATCACCGACAACAACAGAGGTAGTGTCATCGCAACTAATTCACGCAAAGTGAGTAGCCATGAAACTTACGGGACTATGAGCCGTTGCACTTTTTGCGTGCTTACGGGGGTATGAGCCATTGCTCACGGGGGATGCGCCATTGATGATGATGGTTTTCGACACCCTGTTCTCAATGTTGTATGCGTGAATAGAAAGAATTTAAGCAGTGTTCGCTTCACTTCGCTGAGTGCTTGTGGCCTGTGCCTTACCGGGCTATGAGCCATTGCATTTTTGCTCGTTTACGGGAGCATGAATGCTTACGGGGGTATGAGCCATTGATGATGATAGCTTGTGTTCACAGAGAACGAAAACGCGCGGAACCCTAGCCATATACAGCTTCGCTTTAAAAAAAAAACGTAAAATCTGTAAACACTCAAGACATCTTCCGGCCTACGTCACGACGAGTTGGTCACATGATCTTGCGGTACACGCGGGAGTGTTTGGTGGACCAAAAGCACGCAGCCCGCACATTCGTACGTGCTGAAATCTTTGTGAACCGCGGGTGTACTTTCTCTTTTATTGCGACGGCAATTATATGGACACTCCAGACACTTCAAGGACCCCTTCCCTATCCGCGCCCACATTTGCCATTGCCATGCCTGTCGCCCGCTTCTAAAGTTTTTTTTTTTTTTAAGCTCTTTCCCTACCGTGTCGACTAGACCTCGTTAGCACATGTTGGCCCGCTCACCACAATGGTTCGAAACACCGCCTTCGAGACCTTCCGTGCCGCTCACGGACACACTGTGCTATCGGACGTGGAGGAGGAGAACTATGTTTTTTGCTTTCTAAGCAGTTCGCTTTTTTACCACCAGGCGGTGATTTTTGAACGTGCTCCAGAGTTTCGCTGTAGTGTCTACAGTATACTCTAGGCACCGTAGTTTCGCGATCGTCAAAATAGAAAGCAAAAATGGCCGTCTCTGGAAGCGCCGTTCGCGCTTCGAAATGTCGCACATCTGCGTGTGCGGCTGATTTGATCGATGGATCGAGCAGCAGCGAGTCTTCGGATGCGGCTTTTTCGTCGACCTTTGATTCTGAGAGCCACGAAGACGCAAACCAGCCGGGAACATCGGCGGCGGCAGCCAGGCTCGCCCAGCTCTAGTGCTAGCGGTTACATTTTTGCAGTGGCGCGCCTGTGCGATGAAAAATTTAGATTTTTGCGGAGATGGTGCCTATTAGACGGCAATACATTTTGTACATCTCAAGATTTTTGTTACGCATTTTTCTAAGTAGATACAAGCGTGCCTTTACAAACTTTGTTCAATTCTATCCAAAAATCTTGATCCCGGTAATTTATGTAATCTTTATGAATACAACTCGTTAATAAAACTTTTATGCGTGAAAAGTGTCTTCATTCTTCTTTTTCTTATGGGTTACATAAAATGTTTGGTGCACCATTTCCTTCAGAAAAAGATATCTGACGTAACCTAGAAAAACATCTATTTTCCCCACGGTGGGGAAAGAGCCAAGTTGTTCCTAAAAGCTGCTGCGTTGTTCCTGAGTCGACGAAAAGCTTGCTGCATCATATTGCTCGCGCGGGTGTACTCTGTTTTTTACTAAATAATAATTTAGCTTTTGTTTGTGGGAATGCTCATAATTTGAAGGAAAACTAAATTAAAGAGAAACTTAGCGAACTAATTTTTACTTCTGATGGTATACGGGCACAATGGGCATCAAGGGAAGTGAAGCGCAGTCGGGGACGGCTGAAAATTAGGTGGGGTGATGAAATTAGAAAATTTGCAGGCGCAAGTTGGTACCAGCTTGCGCAAGACAGGGGAAATCGGAGATCGCAGGGAGAGGCCTTCGTCCTTCATCGGACATAAAATTAGGCTGATCATGATGACGGGCAGCTTCTATAATAAATATTTTGCTAATATGTCTGGCATTGCTTCCAACGTTGCTCTACACGTTTTAGAGGCTCCATCCAGTTAACAGGTGGCGCCACTGAGCAGCAGCGGATGGATGGAAGGTAGGAGCGTCCCCTTTGAAACGGGGCGATGGCAGTTGCCACCA